>NC_059271.1:19474699-19537199 GCF_017591435.1 Portunus trituberculatus | reverse complement strand
AATAAACCTTATGAGGAACGCCGAACAAAATGTAGGTTGAGAAGGAACCTAATTGAAATATCCATTCTTTTTTTCTTACGAAGACAACAACCTAGACGTGAATAAAAATTGTGTTATACATCGTTCCAACCACTCACAAAAAAACTAATGGTTGCAAAATTATACCAAAGCGATTCAAATTCCTCAGAGCAAAACACTTCTTAAACCATTTGGAACACGCTGCCCTCTGAAACAGCAAAGCGTAACTCAATCACGACCTTCAAAAATACTCAAGACACACATTATTACAGACTATGAAGCCTTATTATGAGCCCACAGTGTGTTTGCATTATACAACTCACTACACTTGACTTTTTCTTTCGTTATATATTACTGTACTATTAAAGCCATGATGATAAGGTGAATAACATAGTTTCAATTTATCTTATTTGAAGCTTCTCTATCTTGTTTTCGTCTTCATAATACATGGTTCTTTTGTGAAGTGTTACAATCTTAGCAGAAAAAAACGAGGGAGCAGTGGGTGGTGGGGAGAAGCCTTCTGTTTTATTATCCTATGTTTTTTATCCTGCGGCCGTTAGTTGTACTTTACACATATCACCGTAAGTAAACAAAGGGATGTTGTTGTTCGCTCACCCTTGAATTTTTTTTTTTTTTTAAGTACTTCTTTTCCACATCACCCTCATTACTCCTTCTCCATTTCATCTTCATTCTCCTCCTCCTCCTCCTCCTCCTCCTCCTCCTCCTCCTCCTCCTCCTCCTCCTCCTCCTCCTCCTATTCCTATTCCTATTCCTATTCCTACTCCTACTCCTACTCCCTCCTCCTCCTATTCCTCCTCCTCCTATTCCTCTTCCTCCTCTTATTATTCCTCCTCCTCCTCCTCCTCCTCCTCCTCCTCCTCCTCCTCCTCCTCCTCCTCCTCCTCCTATTCCTATTACTATTCCTATTCCTATTCCTCCTCCTCCTCCTCCTCCTCCTCCTCCTCCTCCTCCTCCTCCTCCTCCTCCTCCTCCTCCTCCTCCTCCTCCTATTCCTATTCCTACTCCTCCTCCTCCTCCTCCTCCTCTCCTCCTCCTCCTCCTCCTCCTCCTCCTCCTCCTCCTCCTCCTCCTCCTCCTTGTGCTACTACTATTTCTACCAGAAGAACACAAACCTCTCTCAGATATCAAACTTTTGGCATTAATTCGAGTTTTTTTTCTTTTCTTAAAGCCCTTTCTTGCCATGATCATCGTCTCTCTCTCTCTCTCTCTCTCTCTCTCTCTCTCTCTCTCTCTCTCTCTCTCTCTCTCTCTCTCTCTCTCTCTCTGGTATCGGTTTAAAGAAGGTGATGTTAATTAATATTCCGTAACCTTTTATGCGTTATTGATACTTGGATTAACATTTCTCACCTGAAACTCATCTAGTCAGCCTCCTTGCCTATGTAAGTGTTCCTATGCGTTCCTTTGCCTATTCATCCTATTAAGTTTCCATACGTATACCCTCACATTATGAATATTCCACACATAATAATTTCCCTACAATAAATTTCTCGGCTTGATACAATGGGATGGATTGGGTTGGGTTTGATAAGGCTGGGTTAGTTTTTTTTTTTTTTCCTTTCTTTCCCTTCTAACTTCAGATTATCTTTCTTCTTTATTAGTACTTTTCTCCTCTTCTTCCTTCCTCTCCTCCTCTTCTTCTTCTCCTCCTCCTCCCTCCTCCTCCTCTTCAATATCCAATCCTTTCCTACTTTCTTTAATTTTCTGTCCTGCATGCACTATTACTTACTACTACTACTACTACTACTACTACTACTACTACTACTTGCCACATCCTCGGAAAAAAGACTTGGGGACTGACGTATTCGCAAAAGCTGACATAAAATTAGAAGAAAAAGATATGGAGAAAAACAGGAGCAAGAAAGATGAAAATTAAATGAAATGAAAGTAAAAAGGAAAAGACTAAAAATAAGGGGAGAGAGAGAGAGAGAGAGAGAGAGAGAGAGAGAGAGAGAGAGAGAGAGAGAGAGAGAGAGAGAGAGAGAGAGAGAGAATGTGATTGGAAGGGGAAAAATGAAGAACTCAAAAAAGATATGTGAGAAAATGAGAATAAGACAAAAAAAGAAGTAATGAAGACAATGGGAAAAAATGAGTGAGAGAAAAAAAAAAAAGCAAGAGAAATTTCCTCTTCTATGTTTTTTCCCTCCCTCATTTTTTTGGACTCCTGTCCCCGTGAAATCATCCTTTAATCTCTCCCTCTCTCTCTCTCTCTCTCTCTCTCTCTCTCTCTCTCTCTCTCTCTCTCTCTCTCTCTCTCTCTCTCTCTCTCGTTATCTGATATCGGCCTTAATACAGAATTCCATTTTTTCTCTCTCTCTTCTTACGTCTTCTTCTTTCCATTATTTCATCTTTATCTCCTCCTCCTCCTCTTCCTCCTCCTCCTCCTCCTCCTCCTCCTCCTCCAGTTCCTGCTCTTCCTCTTTCTTGACGCATTTTCTTTTTTCTTTTTCTTTTGCTTCCTTGTGCAGAGTTATAATGGGAGAGAGAGAGAGAGAGAGAGAGAGAGAGAGAGAGAGAGAGAGAGAGAGAGAGAGAGAGAGAGAGAGAGAGAGAGAGACGCCTCTGCCAGTGTGTCGCGTGGTGGCGTGACTGGGATTCGGTCGCCACGTTAAGAGGAGGTCTAGAAATCGCCTCGTTATTTTTTTTCTCTTCTCTCTCTCTTTTTTTTCCCAAGCTCTCGTGTTCTCTTAATGTAGCAGTGGCGGTGGTGGTGATAGTGGTGGTGGCTTTTAAAGATTGCGTGTGTGTGTGTGTGTGTGTGTGTGTGTGTGTGTGTGTGCAGCTGCCATTCACACGTCCGCGTATCCATCTACCTGACTTCAATTAATACCTGGTTGCCTGGAAAGCTTCAATGTCTTCCCGGGGCTTATATTTTCCCCCCTGCCAGCCACCATCACCTCGCAGCGCCACGCCCGGGCATTACCTGATGAGTTATGTGCATCGTCAATTAGGATCAAAGAGATTTTCGTGCATTCCACAAAACTCAATTCCAAAAACGATCCCTTGGCATTCTTCGCCTGTACAGACACCTTAGGTAATGTGGCCTAAACACACACACACCCACACACACACACACACACACACACACACACACACACACACACACACACACACACACACGTCAGGGTAACGCCATCCTAATTATTGCACATGTCACTACCGGGATGTAAACAGTTTATTGTATGTATTTAATTATTATATTTTACTTGGTTTTAGATTAATTTTCTTGTTTATTTATTCAGTTCTTGTCTCTCGTAACTATTCATTTCGTATATTTTTTTTTCTTATTTACTGACTGCTCTAAATAAAAAACAGTGTTATTTTTACACAAACACACACACACACACACACACACACACACACACACACACACACACACACACACACACACACACAGGGGGAACAATTCAACCCCACACCACACCTCAGTAATTGCCTCCGTAACACATATCACTGTTTCCTCCTTGTAAATAGACGTAATTAATACCTCAATTAGTACACAGGTAAGAAAAATATAAAAGAGTACATGCAGGTATTTCTTCCACAATTACAGGGAGTGTGTGTGTAATTTCCTCGCCACAAAACACTCCACCAATTGTTACCGTAACTAAGTAATTTCCCTCATAAAGAACAAAAAATAATCCTTCTCATGCACGTGGGTAAATATTTTCTTGTAAACACACACTATTAAACCAAGCTCTCTCTCTCTCTCTCTCTCTCTCTCTCTCTCTCTCTCTCTCTCTCTCTCTCTCTCTCTCTCAATACCAAGCGGGAAATGTCTCTCAAATTTGCGACGACCAATGATTTCCTCCTAAATCGCACGAAGATGAATAATTTCCTCGCGTCACTTAAGTAAATCCTCTGCAGATACAAAAAGGTTCCTGCAGAGTGGTTGACATTATGTTCGTCAATTTCGGAATGGAGAGAGAGAGAGAGAGAGAGAGAGAGAGAGAGAGAGAGAGAGAGAGAGAGAGAGAGAGAGAGAGAGAGAGAGAGAGAGAGAGAGAGAGAGAGAGAGAGAGAGAGAGTAGTCAACGCTGCCAGGAAGACAGTTCAGCACAAGTCAAGAAAGTTTTCCTCCAATTCTTTACTTAATGTCTGTTATGAAATGATGAATTTAATGAGGTAGTTTTGCTTTTATAGTTTTCTCTTTTTGTTAACGGACAGAGTACAAACCATTGAATGATTCCCGTCTTACTTTTCATCTACGAACCTTATTTTCCACGCATCATTTTCTAATTAGTGTTTATAACCAAGTTGTTCACCTTTAATCAAAATTTCCTTATACTTACACAATTTGTTTTACACAACAGTATTTTCTAAAAAAATTCTAATTCTAATCAGACTTCCCTGATTTCATTTAAGTACTTTAATTCTTTACTGACTTTTATAATTCATTATTCTTAAAGTTATTTATCGCCTCACCACCAAACACTCTGTTTTATGACTGGTTGAGCCACAAACCACACCCGTCAACGTACTATAATTGCTTGTCTTCAATTGCATCTATTTAAGGATATTCTTTACATTTCTTCCTTATCACATATTCTTCATTACTCGTCTAGGTAAGTGCGCCGTGCTGGGAGAGCCTTTTCTTTTTTCTTAAAAGAGAAAATGGAGAAGAAAAAACGACGTATATTTTCTGTTTATCATCCCTCAAGGGAATTTTACCATTTTACTATTTTTTGGTCTCTTCTCTGAAGGTTTTTAAAGGATTGACGTATTTTTTGTGTAGTAATTAGTTAAAATGAACATTTTTTTTTTTAATAAGAAGAAAAGATACTGATGGATTTTTCACCTGTTAACAGTTACGTAAATTTATTTCTAACAGTGATCTTAATTCAATTAAATTTCCGAAGTAGTTTTCAGAATCAACAGTGACGAACTTTTATTGTTTGCTATTTTTGAAAAACAACTAATTCATTTGTTGGTCAATTAGTCAACTTCCTTCCAATGCCGCTGTTATCAAAGTCCTCCTAGTGAAAGGAATACATAACAATAACCCCAAACTTAATACATGTCGTTCTTTCTTCTCTGTAAACTTAACAGTAACATCCTTCAGTAGACACACAGTTTCCCTTTCGATACATATATGATGAATAAACACTATCACTTTCCCAGATCAAAGCACAACAGGAGCTCATTTCTACCAACACATACGTAACTCTCACCCTTTTTCTCTTCCTTCCTTCTTTTTTTTCCCCCTTTCTACTTGAGCAGCAAAATGTAAATTTCTTCCACTACAAACAAACACAATACTTCCTTCCCAGACGCATTAGCAATTTCTCCCCATGGACACACGTGTTATTCCCTTTCACCGGTCTCTATCCCCTTCTCCCTCTCTCTACCTCAAACCTCTCCCAAGTGAACGTTCAGCCTCATGTCACCCGGCCATCCAGCGTTTAGTGTTCAGGTGCGCTGGGGACACGCTACCACCTCACCTGGGACACCCCCTCCCACCAAGTCGCCTGTATTTTTTGTCGGGTGGAGGCGAGTGAGGGTAATAAAAGGGACTGGGGCTGGGAGGGCTGGATTAAACGCTAGAGGGAATATATTGCAATTCTTGACGTTGTTGTTGTTATTGTTGTTGTTGTTGTTGGTGGTGGTGATGGTGGTGGTGGTGGTGGTGGTGGTGGTGGTGGTGGTGGTGGTGGCGGTAGAAAAGAAGGTAATAAAAATGTAATACCTGAAAGTATTTAAGACAAAAAAGGAGGAAGAAGTAGAGGACCACAACAACAACAAAATTCATAACAACGACGACAATAATAACAATAAGAACTTAAAGAACATCTTATCCCCACCACCCCCCGCCACCACCACCATCACTGCCGCCGCCGCCAAGACCGGGTCAAGGGCAAGGATTACGTCAAAGAAAACTATATGCCGAAAACGAGGCCGTAAACCAGATAGAGGGCCTAGAAGAGGACATGAACTATTATAGCAACAGGACAACACGGAGACAAAGACGAGAATGAACGAGGGCGAAAATGAAAACGAGGCCGAAAACGAAGATAACGACTACGACGCGAACCAAAACGAGGACGACAACAAGGAGGAGGAGGAGAAGGAGGAGGAAGCCGAAGAGGCACTGACACAATAATCGCCTCGCTTCGCCCGACGCAGACCTCCATCCCTCCACTATGCCAAAGCACTCCATTACTACCCCACCCTGTCTCCTTCCCTTCCTATCTCCTCCCGCGCCCCGGCCACCACTCAGCCCTACTCTATCTCTTCGCCTTCTCAGTGGTGGCTCCCCGAGGTCCTATCCCCGCCCGGTGTCCACGCTGGCGGGCGAGAGGAGGGTGGTGGAGTCTTCCCGCCTCCCCGCCTTCTGCCACGACGGGAGGAAGATGAATGGGCGCCCCAGATGCACGCCGAGGCTTAAGACAGAGCTGCGGACACAACGCGGTATTAAAAGAGACACTCGTGGTCCTAGTGCGATCCTCGGCGATGAGTGTTAAGGGGGAAAGAGGCTCGCCCGGGACTATAATGAAAAGTAACGCGTCTACTGGTAATGAAATGCGCCCCTCGGTAACGAAATGTGCCCCTTGGTAATGATTCAGCCGTAGTAACAAACTAAACGCGAACCAATATTGCCAGAATCCGACTGATATGTATGTGAGGCTAACTGGTAATGAAATACGCCTCTCAGCAACAAAATGTGAACATCAATGTGATTATGATAATTAAAAAAACAGTAAAGTTCAGCTGCAGTACTAAACTTATGTTAACAATAAGAATTATACAATATAACAATGAGTATTATACAATTGTGGCATAAAGAATAAAAAAACAGTAAACTTCGGATGCAATAACCAACTGAAAGTGAGCTGATATTACCAGTTTTGCGTGATATAGAAGAGACCAACAGACAATGAAATGTACGCGATTGTGAAAAGAAAACACGTCATATTCAGAAGAAGCAGCTGTGAATTACACTAAATATTACCATAGTCCGGGTAATAAATATAATACTAATTATATTCGACCCTTGACAAATAATCACGTGTTTTTGCGATGCAATAATTCTAAGAAATAGAGAAACACTTCTCATGTAAACACTGTGTTGCGTTTGAACCATCACCGCCTCAAGGAACCCTCATAACGACACTAAACATCACCGTAACGGCCTGAAGCAACACTCACGTTCCGAAGTAATGCGATACTTGTTAAAAAATGAATCTTTAGATACAGCCACACGTCCAAATGACACTAATAACTAGGTGGTTTGTCAAAGAACGCTTAGCAGGCCGAGGCTCCTTCTCTTCAACATTACACACTCTTGATAATAATAACTCTTAAACAAAGTAGAGGAAAGTTAGTCCTCTCACGTTTTGTTTCTCTTGGGAAGAAAGTGAAAACTATTATCCTACTTCACATACGATTCAAAACTATTTATGTTGGAATCATGCACAAAACAAAAAATAATAATATACAGAAAAGTAAATAAATTGCACTATATCATATCATACCATACCATACATACGTAGATGTCTCAATAAATCAATCACTTATTTCCTTGTTCCAGTATCTTATCTTCATTCACATACTTTCAAAAACAGTTTCTATCCAAAGAGCATGTAAATCCCACCATACATACATACATACATACGTACGTCTCACTAAATGACTCCCTTACTGCAGCATTTTGTTTCATTTTCTCTATCTAAGCACATCTCGCTCAAAGGAGAGGTTCACTGCCCTATATTCCCGCCACTCCCTAGGGCCTTCCAGCAATAGAGGCACCGCTACCACCACCACTACCCACTCCTCTTTTACAATCCACTGCAGTTTTTCTCACTCAGCCAAGCAGTGTTCAACCTCGCGTCCTAATCACCACTGCTAATGGCAGGAAGGGAGAAAAACAACCTAGAGGAAGCAGGAAATCTTGAGGAAGAAATATAGGAAATTATTAATGATTAGCAATAGAAAACTCTCTCTCTCTCTCTCTCTCTCTCTCTCTCTCTCTCTCTCTCTCTCTCTCTCTCTCTCTCTCACTCACTGGGGAGACAATAAACAACAAAGGACTATTAACAACCCCCCTCATCCTTCACTGTAAAACATCCATTCCTCCCGCGGGTCGACGCTCCCTTTCCTTCCCCTCTTTCTCCAATTGCCCTTCCTCACTCTCCTTCATCCTCCCCTATCTCTTCCCATCCCTATCTCTCCCTTCCCTATCCCGTGACCCGGAACGCAGGCCTGATACTGGAGATGGGAGAAAGAAAGGGAAAAAGCGAGAATTTCATTACTGACACATATATTACGCTCCGCCTTTTACTTAAACACACACACACACACACACACACACACACACACACACACACACACACACACACGCATGTACGCTTCGCACATAAAACGCCGAAGATTATTTTCATTATTGTAGAAATTATGAAAGCACATCTATTTAGGAGCATTAAATGTTATGGCCGCACATAAACATCCGCTGATTATTCTTATTTACAGTATGGAAATGCATATTACGACAGACAGACAGACAGACAGACGGACGGACGGACGGACGGACAAACACACAGACGGACAAAAACACATAACGCCATAAAATATATTTTTCTTCACGTACAAGTTTTATGAGAAAAAGTAAACACTTATCATTACAAATATGCAAATCAAAGCGTGCGTTCTCTCTCTCTCTCTCTCTCTCTCTCTCTCTCTCTCTCTCTCTCTCTCTCTCTCTCTCTCTCTCTCTCTCTCTCTCACACACACACACACACACACACACACACACACACACACACACACACACACACACACACACACACACACACACATTCTAAGCAGCAGAATCGTTTCATTATTATTTGTGTACCTTGAATATATTACCTTCCACCCATCCATCCATCCATGTGTCTTACCCTCCCTCTTGCCCTACTTTACCCAACCTTAATCATTCTATGAGGAAATCAGAGGGAAAAAAGATCTTTTAGGAATTAGTGAGAGGAGGATAAGAGGATGGACCGGAAATGCTAAAGAGAGGAGGGAGAAAAGAGATGAAAGAGATGAGAGATAACGTGAAGAGGAAACATGCAAGCGCGACATCAAATAACGGGAGGAAAAAGGAAGGAACAGAGAGACAGAAAAACAACGGAATGCAATTGAAAGAGGAAAAAAAAGAAGAAATAATGCAACGGGAACGAGATACGAAACTAAAAGTTAAGAGAAAGAATGGAAAAGGAAGGGACAAAGAGGAAATAGGAAGAAAAACTGAGTAAATGAGGGAAAAAAGGAAAACGAAGATGAGATAAAAGAAAGGAAAGGAAAATTAAATGTACGGGAGAAAAAAAATTAAGGAACTATAAGAAGTAGAAGAAATGGACTGATAAAAGGGAAGGGGGAAAAGGATGGATAAGAATAAAGAACAAAAGTAATAGGAAGGCAAAAAGGAAAAAAAAGAGAGAGAGAGAGAGAGAGAGAGAGAGAGAGAGAGAGAGAGAGAGAGAGAGAGAGAGAGAGAGAGAGAGAGAGAGAGAGAGAGAGAGAGAGAGAGAGAGAGAGAGAAAGAAAGAAAGAAAGAAAGAAAGAAAGAAAGAGAGAGAGAGAGAGAGAGAGAGAGAGAGAGAGAGAGAGAGAGAGAGAGAGAGAGAGAGAGAGAGAGAGAGAGAGAATTAATGAAAATATGAAAGAAACAACGAATGGGTATGGAATAAAAAAGAAAAGCAGAAAGAGAAAAAGATGAAGGGAAGGAACAAGAAGGGTGATTTAAGGGAAATGCGAGATAAGAAAAGATGAAAGAGGACTTAATGACAGAACGAAGAAAGGAAAATGAGAAGGAAAGAAAATAAAAGGAACGTGATGAAAAAATTAAAGAAAAAATGACGAGAAAAATCCCAGTGAAATAGAAAAAAGAAAAGGAAAAACACGAATGAAGGACAAATAATGGAAAGATGAAAGGAAGAGAGAGAGAGAGAGAGAGAGAGAGAGAGAGAGAGAGAGAGAGAGAGAGAGAGAGAGAGAGAGAGAGTAGGGAGGAGATAAAAGATAGAAGAGTAATGAAAAAAAAGGGATCGTAGAAAGGGGAGAGAAGAGGAGGAGAAAGAGCATATAGAAGAGAAGGAGCAGGAAGAGGAAGAGGAAGAGGAGGAGGAGGAGGAGGAGGAGGAGGAGGAGGAGGAGGAGGAGGAGGAGGAGGAGGAGGGAGGAGGAAGGAGTGACGTCAGAAGCGGTCGTGTCTCTAGTGTTTACCAAAGCAGCTGCTGAGATCTCGCCCTCTTTTCATTTCTTAATTATAGTCTTAATTTTCGGTAATTTCCCTCCGAAATAGACCGTAATTAGGTCGTAAATCAACATAAATCCAGACCAAAAAAAAATCCTGGATATGCGTTGCGGTGTGTAGAGAGGGAGCGGGAGAGGGAGAGAGGGGAGGAGGAGGGGGAGGGACAAGTGGAGAAACGTCCCTGATTGGTCCAGACAGGTGTCCCGAGCGTCCTCACAGGTCACTACGCTTGGGTCTTTAAAGGAGTGAATGCCATTGGTCAAAGCGCGGTCCGAGACATCACCCGTCGGCCAATCAAAGAAGTGTCACCCGCGGAGAGGAAACCAGAGGAATAAATGCAAGCGTTTTCTTCTTTAGATTAGTAATTTTCTCTCTTTTTTCTCCCCGTGGACAAGCAAATTACCTCAGATTTCCCACAATCTCTTTTAGCGCCTCGTTTCTGCAGGTGACACGATACGGGAAGGAGGGTTGGGGGAAAGGGCTGAAGGGGACTGGGAGGGTACGGAAGAAGGGAACGCGGAGGACAGAGAGAGAGCAGGTGAGGGAACTTAGGTGAGGTGAGAGAGGGAAGGCAAGAGAAGAGAGAAAACTTAACCTTCTTTTCTTCGCTTCTCTGCTTTCCCCTAAAATGTTTGTCTCAATTCGTCACCACTACGATTCCTGCTGGTAATGTTATATCAACTGGTAACTTTTTTTCCCATCTTATTATTACTATTATCAGTGTTATTATTATTACTATTATTATTATTATTATTATTGTTTTTTTTCTTGTTTTTATTGTTGCTTTTGTTGTTACTACTACTACTACTACTACTACTACTACTACTACTACTACTACTACTACTACTACTACTTCTACTACTATATTGTTATTATACGTACAATAGGCAGACTGTACTATAGATCTGTAAAAGAAACACATGTAACTCAAGCTATTTTAAACCACCTCTAGTACTTTTTAGAATGCTCAGGGACGCACTCATGATCACAACCATCAGGAGGAAAAACACAACTGAGACCCGAATAATCATCTGTGTGGACTAAGAAAATAAGTGTTGATGGGAGGACGAAGTGTTTAGGGACACGCACCCAACAAAGTTCATGGGAGAGATATGATAGAGAACGTGTCACAGTATAGGCCATTATATAAGAGATGGGAGTGTTTAGTTCGTTATTACGCATGTTTTGTAAAGAGGTCAAACTCTATTCAATACTAACGTCTATCTGGACTGACTCAGGGGCGCCGTAGGAACGAGATCACATGAAAATTACTACATAAGCCGTTATTCTTGGTTCTCCTATATCTATTTGGGACTCTCTCTCTCTCTCTCTCTCTCTCTCTCTCTCTCTCTCTCTCTCTCTCTCTCTCTCTCTCTCTCTATCTATCTATCTATCTATCTATCTATCTATCTATCTATCTATCTATCTATCTATCTATCTATCTAATCTCACTAACTTACAAATAATCAATATCAAGTGTTAGATTTTGTCAGGAAATGTATCGTATGTGTTTAAATACGCGAAATTGCGCCCGCGTAAAGAACCATCCATAAAGAACCTTCCACGCCATCACGCGGTTCTCCATTGGTAAAGAGAGAACGAAAGCAATGTCAAAGAGTTATGTGAAGAATGGAGAGAGAGAGAGAGAGAGAGAGAGAGAGAGAGAGAGAGAGAGAGAGAGAGAGAGAGAGAGAGAGAGAGAGAGAGAGAGAGAGAGAGAGTAGGTAACAGTAAAAACAAAAAAAAAAAAAAAATAAAAGAATGAAGGAGGAAGGGGATAAAGGAAGAGAGAATTTTTACACACTCCAGCCGTGTTTGTTCTAAAAGATGAAGCCATATCCTGACACCCATCTTCACCACCATCACTTTCATCACCACCACCACCGTCATCACCACCACCATCACTATCATCACCACCGCCGTAAATCCCAGAGAAAATTAAATGGAATATTCCGCCAGGGCCGAGCAAGTGAATAGTGGGCCGTGAATAGAAGGTGGAGAGGCTGAACGGGCGGCGAGCGAGGGGTCTGATCCACCTGGCACGGCGCTACATCACCTGTACACTCACCTGAGACTCGCTAACCCCAACGTGAGGCACAAGGACACCGGCACGTACCTGTAGAAAGGGAAAGAGATGTATGAGTGTGTGGTCAGAAGCACAAGCACAGTGCCCCCGACTGACACCTTGCCAACACACACACACACACACACACACACACACACACACACACACACACACACACACACACACACACACACACACACACACACACACACACACACACACACACACACACACAAGCCAGGTATTTCTGAATTCTGAATTTCTTTAAGGTCACACAGGAATGAATACAAATATAATCAATACTAAGTACAATTCTCATCCTCTTCTTCCTCCTCCTCTTCTCCACCTCCTGTTCGACTTTCTCTCCCTCGAGTCCACTGATCGCCAGGGCACCATCAGAAGCCGCCAAGATAAAAGGGAACTAAGTAAAGAGGCACATCATCATTAACAGCAGAATTCACAATAAGCGAAGATTATATTCTTACTTTAACAATGGTGTGCCCTTCCAAGCAGGGGAAGCACGACTCAGTGTGATGCAGCGCAACGGAACGGAAAAGGAGCAGGAAGGGAACACAGGAGATGAAGAGAAAACGAACATAGTAATAATATATATATATATATATATATATATATATATATATATATATATATATATATATATATATATATATATATATATATATATATATATATATATATATATATAGCGAAAACATAAAGACGCTAAACAAACGGCGGTGACGTCCAATTCCGACAGGAAACCGTGTCTTTAGAGCGTGTCCAAAAGTGCTTAAACATTTTTTTCTTTTTCGTTTATTTGCTTTAATCTAATTTTTGTTTACTAAACAAGACAAGATTCTCTCTCTCTTCCTCTCTCTCTCTCTCTCTCTCTCTCTCTCTCTCTCTCTCTCTCTCTCTCTCTCTCTCTCTCTTTCTCTCTCGGTAAGTAGCAGGTGTGGTGACAAAAGGCAGGTAATGCATACACTGAGGCTCATATCCACAGCGGGGGTCAGAGAGGAGCTACAGTAAAAAGCCATAACGGGCCGCCCTCGAGGGGGAGTCACGCCCGCCAACTACCTGCCACCTACCTGGCCACGACATGGAACACCTGACACTCACCTTAAATAACGCAGGGATATGGGTGACGAGCAAGCGAGAGAGAGAGAGAGAGAGAGAGAGAGAGAGAGAGAGAGAGAGAGAGAGAGAGAGAGAGAGAGAGAGAGAGAGAGAGAGAGAGAGAGAGAGAGAGAGAGAGAGAGAGTTAAAGCAGCACAGGAGCCAGTGAAGAAGAAGCAGCAGCATGACGCAATCAGAAGGAAAATAAGATCTACTGAATTTCAAATCTACATGAAGGTAAAGCAACAAATTCGCGGAGAAAGAGATGTAAAGGAACAAAGACGCAAATAAAGGAGAGGTAAAGATAGAAAATATAAAAAAAACAATAAATGTATAAAAGAAAGAAAAACAAAAAAAAAGAAAGGATGAAAGGAAAGGAGAAAGAAGAATGGAAGGACAAAACAACAAAACAAGAACAGATAACCTTACATCTTCACCCTGTTCCTCCTTCTCCTCTTTTTACGCTTCCAACCAAACCAACCAAATAACCAACTAAGCAAGCCCCTCCTCTCCTCTTCCCCTCTCTCACCTCTCTATCCCTTCTCTTCCCTCCCATCTCTACCCCTTCCAATATCACCCCAACGTTCCCCTGCGCTCCCCAATGATAATCCCCCTTTAGACATCCCCAGAAACGCCTCCTTTTCACCTAGCATACGCCCCCCACCATCAAGTAATACTTCCCCCCTAACATTTACACTCCCCTCCCTCCAACATTATTATTCCCCCTGCCTCCTGATCCCCCCCCACACACACCCTCCTCCCCTTCCAGCTGGCCACACTGCGTTATCTGGGCATCGTCAGCGGGCCGGCGCTGGGTAATTGGCAGGTTAATGATCTGGCCAGGTGATAACGGTAGGTGATACTGGCTAATGAGCTGACCCCGAAGACCCTTGCCGCACCGCATCGCTGCTGCCACACCGCCACATCGCCAAACCACACCACACCACCAGTAATCTGACGCCACAGTACTACTACAGCGTTATCACCAAGGCTGTTGTCATCACCAGTATTTATAACACATCACCACTCACCACCGCTAACCTGATGTCATAATACCAGCAGTGTCACGAAGGCTTATTATCAGGTATCTGTTCATCACTATTGTTTAACTAAGGCAACTAAACTGCCACACACCACTACACAGATAACCCGACTCCACAGTACAGCAGCGTCATCACCAAGGTCTGTTAAGATGTAGCAGTCATCAAATTTAATCTGTTCATCATCATGTTACATTACTGCCACACTACTCGGAACAGGAAGCGATATTTCATCCCTAGATCAGTGAAGCACGTACGTACCAGTAAATATGATCCACTAGTACATAGGAAAAATATGAGGATAACCTACTTGGCACTACCACTACCATCACTACCAATATCATCATCACCACTACCACCACCCCCACCACCACCACCACCACCACCTACTCCAACACCATCACCTGTGATAACATAATCACGGGTAATTATTTACTATCCAATCCACCAACTTTAATATCAATGACCCGCTTTCATCCCAAATTCCATGGACTCTAACTGTACCTGCCACAACGCCGGTACACACCACACTTTCCTCTCCACCACCACCACCACTTTCATCATCAGAACTACAACAATATTTTCACCACTACCATCAGATCAACACGATACTTTTCCTCATCGCCAAAACCATCGTCACCATCACCACTAAGCATACTTCACCTTTCTCTTATCACCTTCAGCATCATCATCATCACCACTACGATCAAGAGAGCCTGGAGAGTTCATCACTATCATCAATACCACCAAAAAATTTCATCATCAACATTTTCTTTATTTCTTGTCCACATCAACAGTGTCAAAAAAACATACACTAACACAAACAACAAACATCACTGCCACATCCACCATTACCACGAACACTAAAAATCACTACACCAAGAACAGAAGGAAATTTTCACTTCAACCATCATTAGCACCACGACCAGCACAAAGAATATCCCCAACCATAACCAACACCACTCCAAAAATATTCGTTCACCGCAACAAGACACACCCACGACCCAGCACAGCCTAGCAGAACACAGCACAGCACAACACCCATAACCACTACATCTTAGAAGCAGGTAACCTCACCTTCCCAATAATCAATGCTTCCCTCTTTGCCCTTCTTCTCTCCCTCGCTCCGTAAACTCTCTCTCTCTCTCTCTCTCTCTCTCTCTCTCTCTCTCTCTCTCTCTCTCTCTCTCTCTCTCTCTCTCTCTCTCTCTCTCTCTCTCTCTCTCTCTCTCTCTCTCTCTTCCTTCCCTACCTGTACGTTCCTACCTGTACCAATAATTACAAGGTACAATAACTATTACCTTTAAGAGTTCTTTGTACTTCGTTCACACCTGGAGATACACACGACTCAATGACCTGTGTGTGTGTGTGTGTGTGTGTGTGTGTGTGTGTGTGTGTGTGTGTGTGTGTGTGTGTGTGTGTGTGTGTGTGTGTGTGTGTGTGTGTGTGTGTGTGTGTGTGTGTGTGTGTGTGTGTGTACGGTGATGGGTTACTAGCGTGGCTGTCATTATCTGAGTCTGGGTTGCGCTTTGAAGGGGGAAACACATGCACACTAAGCATTACACGCACACACGCACGCACGCACACACACACACACACACACACACACACACACACACACACACACACACACACAGAGAGAGAGAGAGAGAGAGAGAGAGAGAGAGAGAGAGAGAGAGAGAGAGAGAGAGACACTGAAGGATTGTTAGGTAGATGAGAGACAATGGGCGGTCTAATCACCCATCGACACGTGTCTCCTTTCCATTCGGCAATTTAGCACAAAGGCGAAGACGGCGTGACGGCTGTCGTGGGGAGGCATAAAAGCTACAACAAGGGGGTGATGTAGGGAGGGTCAGTATACGTACACAATTCAATACAAATGAATATCAAAATATCACAAACCCGTAAAAAGTAAACAAAAAATACAAAGAAAAAATATGTCACATGTATTGTCACACAAAATAACGTAAAAAATTACACACACACACACACACACACACACACACACACACACACACACACACACACACACACACACACACACACAACGGATTGTTATGAGTTAATTGTCACCTGAACATATTGTACAAATAAAACATAATAAAGATGATCAACAAAATTATATAAATATGCAAACCAAGTGATTAAACCATACGAGTGGAGTGTCCTATGAATATCTCAAATACAGAATGAAAACTATGAAATAAAAAAGTATTAAGTGTGTGTGTGTGTGTGTGTGTGTGTGTGTGTGTGTGTGTGTGTGTGTGTGTGTGTGTGTGTGTGTGTGTGTGTGTGTGTGTGTGTTCACAACGGTCGTCTGCTGATCACCCAGCCAGCCTTTCCCCTACGGAGCGAGCTCACAGCTCATAGACCGATCTTCGGGTAGGACTGAGGGGCACAACCCTTCGAGTTACATCCGGTACCTATTTACTGCTAGTTAGGTGAACAGAGGCTACACAATAAGGCAGTGCTATGCAACCAGGGTGGACAGTCCACCTTTTAGTGGACGAGATTAAGTGAAGGGTGGACAGCTGTCTAAGGGTGGACTACTGGGTGGACGAGATCCTCACCTGCACGTGTCTGTACAATATACAAGAAACTCTCTCTTTCTCTCTCTCTATATTTCTTAAAATACATCCTACAAATACAAATATAAATATTAAAAACGTGAGATTTTTAATTAGACTTTTCTTGGTGGGGTGGACAGCTTCTACTTAATCACCACTAGGGGGTGGACGACATTAAGAAAGGTTGAAGGCATTAAGGGATTTGCCCATTTGCCTCGCAGTTCCCGGAATTCGAACCTCGGCCTTCTCGGTTGTAAACCGAGCGTGCAAACCACAACACTACGCAGTGTGTGTGTGTGTGTGTGTGTGTGTGTGTGTGTGTGTGTGTGTGTGTGTGTGTGTGTGTGTGTGTGTGTGTGTGTGTGTGTGTGAAGTGTTTCCTGAAAGCAATAATGTTCCACCAAGTCAAAATGTATAAAATACAAAAAAATAATAATCATATGACGAGCAAATTACGGAAGTTAAATAGACATAAAAACAATGAAAATGCAAAACTATCAAAGAAAATACATATCAAATTCATTTCGCTTGCTTTCAGCGTCACATGAAAATATAAGTAAAATTGAAAATATATGAAAAATACGTAATCAAATGGTTCTGATGAAAAAAAATAGTAAAAACACTCTGTGTAATAACAATTGGAGTGGATAGTTGTTGTTGTTCTTGTTGTTGTTGTTGTTGTTGTTGTTGTTGTTGTTGTTGTTACTATTTTTGTTTCTATTGTTGTTGCTTATATTCTTGTTAGCTGATTATAACTTCAATTAGAACGTGCACTTCACTGTATGTTTCCTGCACAATAACAGTTAGACATCCATCATCGTTGCCACCATACTTTCAAACCTGCATATAACAATAACACAGCAATAACCAAGTACAAAATGCCCTACCTTCTGGTACACATTATATTCAACCTCGTTTCCTATCCTGCTTGACACTCACCGCGTTCCTTTCCACTCTTCGCATTTATTCATTCATTTAGTTTAGCTTTGTTCCTGCACGTGGGAAATAAAATCAAATAAGACAAAAATATTAAGCAATTCATGAGCAATAATAACTCCCTTCCCTTCTCGCTTCACAAAAAAAAAATCTATTATTCTTACACTAATTTCATTTTGGCAACGCGCTTCCTTTCTTCATCACTCTTGCCTTCCTATCTTCTCTTAATAATACATACGATGAACCCATAAAACATGCCTTTGTGAATAAACTAGGATGCTGCCACAACCACTACTATCTCTAGTCACCACCATCATCAACACAATCAGTCACCACTATCACTAACATTATCAGTCACTACCATTACCACTTCCAATGCAGTTACCAATAAAGAAGTAGAAATGGTAACTGCTGTGGTAGTAGTAGTAGTAGTAGTAGTAGTAGTAGCAGTAGTAGTAGTAGTAGTAGTAGTAGTAGTAGTGATAATGATAACGATAATAACAAATAACAACAACAACGACTACAATAATAATAATAATAATAATAATAATAATAATAATAATAATAATAATAACAAAAATAATAATAATAACAAAAATAATAATAATAACTAATCAATAACAACAATAACAGTAATTCAAACACCAAACAAAAGCGTCATTACCATCGGAATAGTTTTAGTTTACCACAGTTTCCTGGAATAAAAAAAAAATAGCAAAAAAAAAAAAAGCTAAACAAATTCATTTACACGCAACATAAATTTACTTAAAAAAAGATAATATAAAACCTCTAATTACATGCACTATTAAAAATAACGCAAATATTTGAAATTTCACGCTCACCGTCACCCCTTGACACACACACACACACACACACACACACACACACACACACACACACACACACACACACACACACACACACACAGAGAGAGAGAGAGAGAGAGAGAGAGAGAGAGAGAGAGAGAGAGAGAGAGAGAGAGAGAGAGATGAGAGAGAGCACACGCACACACACAAGTCCACAGACATGAAAATGAAATACTTAAAAACAAAGTAACTATGAATCTCTCTCTCTCTCTCTCTCTCTCTCTCTCTCTCTCTCTCTCTCTCTCTCTCTCTCTCTCTCTCTCTCTCTCTCTCTCCAAAGACAACATTCACACACCGGTACCTTTTAATCATCTCACCTGGACTAAGCCTAACATATTCCTCCCAAACACGTTATTCCTTCATTATAACAAACTTTATGGTCCCTCACTAGCATGAATACTGACCCTCGTACTGTTCTCTTCTTTCTTTCTCTCTCTTTCTATATAGGTCACGAGCTGGTATTCCTCATCGCTTGGAGACTCTCATTACGAGTATTTTCAAAGGCTACAGATTAGTCAAGATTTCCACGGCTTTTTTTTTTTTTTTTGCTATTGATAGTGTAAAATGATAGTGTGGAATCCTTGGCAACCTCTTCACTGAGATATACAACAATTCACGATCCTAAAAAAGAATATGTGAAATCCTTATATGTACCTGAATGAGAGAAAGCAAGAATAGATTTTTGCAATTTCCAGCAAGTATGATGTCTGCAGACAGTTCTAAGTGGTTGGTGATTAACCCCTTCGGTACCAAGACGCATTTTCGTATTCATTCTGCTTACTATTTGGTGATTTTATACAGCTTTAAAAACTTAGGTGAGGATAGAAATGGTGAAGACTCTGGATATTAATCTTCTGACCTCCACAGACTCTTTCGAATGTCAATAAAATCATCTAATCACCCAAACGTCATAGTAAAAAGGCATCCCTGTACTGTAGGATATTACAAAGAGCAAAAAGAACCTCAAATCCTTTCATCACTTACACTACAGCCTGTTAACTATGTGATTGCCAGAAATCATATGACTGATCTTATCCACGTCAACTTCAGTGATTTTAACGAAGAAAGACGCATCTAGAAGTAAAATTTGAAGGTTTTAACGTGACTAAGTCTTCTGTCAGCAGTGATGTCTTTGGAAATCATGAGAAAGTTTAAGGAGACTTCCAACTTGTGCAATAAAATGTTGAAAGTAATCAAGACAAAACGCCCAAAAGCAGCATTATTTCACAAAGGGACAGCCAGATGGGATTTTTTACTTATGTACAGCTTGGATATAAGGATAATATATAACAGTGTTTCATGTTAAATGCTATTATCCTCAGTCTAATAATCGCATCTCTCTCTCTCTCTCTCTCTCTCTCTCTCTCTCTCTCTCTCTCTCTCTCTCTCTCTCTCTCTCTCTCTCTCTCTCTCTCTCTCTCTCGCACGCGCGCGCGCTTTATGTTTTTTTTTGTGTGTGTGTGTGTGACAAAAATAATTATACTTTCTCTATTACTTTGTTTATTATACTATCTCTCTCTCTCTCTCTCTCTCTCTCTCTCTCTCTCTCTCTCTCTCTCTCTCTCTCTCTCTCTCTCTCTCTCTCTCTCTCTCTCTCTCATTGACATAAGAGTGCATCACAAAATAAAAAAAAAAAGGCTTTCATGACAAAATTTGAGTCTACCGCGCCGTGCTTCTTTGTTATTCACTCTTGACTCTTGTTGCTTCATCTTCACCGCTTGTTTGTAGTTCAGTCTTCCTCCAGCACAGCACGAGCGTATGAGTACCTAACCTGTGTGCATGTTGTTCTTCTCCTCTCGTTTGCTGTTCATAAAATTACTTCTCTTCCGCGACACGTGAAATGAAGGAACTTTTTATTTATTTTTTATCAATTTTCGTTCTGACTTTTATGTTTATCTTTTTTTTCAATGTTCGTAACTTTTTTTTTTAATAATACAAGTATTGGGTTTATTTCCTTTTGGTCCTTGTCGTTCGCAGTTTTCTAAGTCTCTCTCTCTCTCTCTCTCTCTCTCTCTCTCTCTCTCTCTCTCTCTCTCTCTCTCTCTCTCTCTCTCTCTCTCTCTCTCTCTCCTCTCTCTCTCTCTCTCTCTCTCCCTCCCCTCTCTCTCTCTCTCTCTACCTCTCTCTCTCTCTCTCTCTCTCTCTCTCTCTCTCTCTCTCTCTCTCTCTCTCTCTCTCTCTCTCTCTCTCTCTCTCTCTCTCTCTCTCTCTCTCTCTCTCTCTCGCAGCTTGTCAACTGAAATCCCTAAACAGTGAAACATTTTGGAATCATCTCCCAAATAATTTTACTCCAGCAATTTTATTTTGTCCAAGGTCACGACGGACGAGAATAGGACGTAACACATTTCGTTTTACTCCTTTTATCATTTGGTGACCCGCAGAGACACGAGGGCAACGACGGGAAGGGAGAGAGGAAGGAGGGAAGGAGGGAGAGTAGGTGGAAAGGTGGGGGAGCTAGAAAGGGAAGAGAGAAGGCCGGAGGAAGGAAGCAGACGAGGTGAGGCGAGGGATATGGAGAAAGAAAGGAAGAAAGAAAAAGGAAGGTGTAGGAGATGATAAAGAGGAAGGAGAGATGGGAAGAGGAATCAGGAGATAAGAGGAGAGGAAGGTGTGACGGAAGAGGAAGGAGTGACAGGAAAAGAAAGGAGGAAGGACGAGGAGAAAAATAAAAGAAGGAAGGAGGAGGAGGAGGAGGAGGAGGAGGAGGAGGAGGAGGAGGAGGAGGAGGAGGAGGAGGAGGAGGAGGAGGAGGAGGAGGAGGAGGAAAGGAGGAGGAGGAGGAGGAGGAGGAGAGGAAGAGGAGGAAAGGAGGAGAAGGAGGAAGGAGGAAGAAGGAGGAGGAGAAAATCAAGAGGAGGAGAAGAAAAAGAACTAAGAGTATGGGAAGGAAGGAAAGAAGGAAGGAAAGAAGAAAGGAAGGAGAACAGGACGAGAAAAAGAAGATAAAGATGAACAACAACAACAACAACAACAATCAGAACAAATGAAAGAAAGATGAGAAAGAGAGAGAAAGAGAAGAGAGAGAGAGAGAGAGAGAGAGAGAGAGAGAGAGAGAGAGAGAGAGAGAGAGAGAGAGAGAGAGAGAGAGAGAGAGAGAGAGAGAGAGAGAGAGAGAGAGAGAGAGAGAGAGAGAGAGAGAGAGAGAGAGAACCAGTATGGGAAATGGATATACGTGGAGAAGCAAGACTCGAGGTGTATGGAGTGGGACGAGCTGGGACGACTGCCAAGAAATGGGTGACTACGGGGTGAAGAGGGGAAAGGGAGTCCTGGGCTGCTTTCTGTACATGCCATAGGAAAATCTACGAAAGGAATGGGGAAGTTTCAGGATTATGGTGTTACAGGAATGGGGGGTGGCGGATTTCAGGGCTAAAAATGTAAAGAATGGGGAGAAATCTTCAGAGATGAGGTGTTGCAGGAAGGAATGGGAAGAGGGGACGTTTCCGAGATGAGGAATGTAAGGAATGGGGAGGTTCAGGAATGGGAAAAGAATGGGAGGTTCAGGAATGGGGAGGCTTTGGAATGGGAACACTTCAGAAATGGGGCTCAAAGAAATGCTGGAGTTAAGAATTGTGGCGTTTCAGCAATGGGGAATTTGATTAAAGAATAGGAAAGTTCCGGAATGACAAGAAATTAAAAGAGAGAGAGAGAGAGAGAGAGAGAGAGAGAGAGAGAGAGAGAGAGAGAGAGAGAGAGAGAGAGAGAGAGAGAGAGAGAGAGAGAGAGAGAGAGAGAGAGAGAGAGAGAGAGAGAGAGAGAGAGAGAGAGAGAGAGCATAAGCGAGGATGAAGGTTTTTAAAAATGATGATAAAATAAATTACTTGCCAGTTACCTTCAGAGAGAAAAAATAAAATAAAAAGGAATATGAAGAGAAAAGTCAGAAATTGGTAGGGGGAAGGAAGATGGTGAAGAAATGGAGGACGAAGAATAGGAATAGGAACAAAAACAAGGGAAAAAAAAAACAATAACAAGAACAAGAAAAATAAAAAGAACAAAAAGAAGAAAAATGTAAGAAGAAAAATACGAAACTAAAATGAAACTAAAAAGAGAAGAAAAAAAAAACGTTATACAAAACAAACAACATCATAAAAATAACAATCATAACAACTCTTATAACTGCAAATAAAACGATAATAAAGAAGGAGGAGGAGGAGGAGGAGGAGGAGGAGGAAGAGGAGGTGGTGGTGGTGGTGGAGGAGGAGGAGGACGCAGGCGGGACTGGGAAGCCGGAACAACGAGGTCAGGGTTCAAAGGTCAAATTTAAGTCACCGCTGGAAGTTAATTACCGACTCGTGAAAGAAAAAGAAAAGTTTCTCCTAAAAAAAAAACAATAATATTTTCGCTAAACTGGCCGTCACCACAAACGTATTTTCCTTCACGTGTGTATTTTTTAATCTCTCTCTCTCTCTCTCTCTCTCTCTCTCTGGGAAAAAGAAGGAACCATGAAAAAGACAAGCGACTGTTAGAAAGAGGGAAAAAATAGCAAGGACGAGTAAAATCCTGCGCCTTTCCCGTGACGCCCCTCGCTAATCCGGCCTCGGCTCCCGCGCGGCGCCTCTTGAGCACACCAGACGAGGCAAGCGGGGCGGAGCGGCACGGGCCGAATCAAAAGTACAGGGCCGAATGGGAAAGGATAATGAAAGCAGCGTTGGGTAAGAAAGGGTGATGGGACTGCGTGGTGTGAGGGAGAGTACGAGAAGGAGGGTGAGGAAGGGAGAGGAGGAGAGTGGTAAGACTGGTTTAAGGAAGGAAAGGTGAGGGGAGGGAATGGGAAAGTTACGGAAAGAAAAGGAGGAAAGGAAGAAAAGAAGGGAAAGGCAATGAAGGAGATGACAAGGAAGGGAAGAGAAGGGAAGAAAAGAAAAGAGAAGGAAAGGTAATGAAAAGAACAAAACAAGACATGAGAGAATAGGAGAGAAAAGAAGAAAATCATGACAAGAAAGGAAAAAAAAGGAATATAAACTGGGGTAGGGTTTGGTAAGGTTAGACGAGGGAAGAAAAACAGAAAGGAAGAGAAGAAGAGAAGGGAAGCAAAAAGAAGAAAAAAGAGGCGGCGACAGAGCGAAAGGCGGGATATTGAAACGAGGCGATGTTTTAGAAAGGGTAAAAGGAACGACGGAATAATCGGAGAATAAAACCAATAGAACACAAAACACGAATCGGGAGAGAGGCGAGGAAGGAAGAAGAGACGGGAACGGCAAAGAGACAGGAACGGTGGTGGTGGTGGTGGTGGTGGCATCCAATATATATTCCTGTGAGATGCCGTGAAGGTGAATTTTCCGTCAGTTTTAATGCTCGGCGAACGTGAATATTTCGGTGCACGTAAAGGGAAAGAGAGGAAGAAGGGAAATGGGGAATCGTTAAGTGTGTGTGTGTGTGTGTGTGTGTGTGTGTGTGTGTGTGTGTGTGTGTGTGTGTGTGTGTGTGTGTGTGTGTGTGTGTGTGTGTGTGTGTGTGTGTGTGTGTGTCCTTTACTTTTTTTCTTATTTCATTTATTTCCTTCCTATCTTTCTTTTCTACTTCTTTTTGTTGTGAAAATACGTAACTAATAACTCTACCAATCACTAAAGAAGGAAGGAAGGAAGGAAGGAAGGAAGGAAGGAAGGAAGGAAGGAAGGAAGGAAGGAAGGAAGGAAGGAAGGAAGGAAGGAAGGAAGGAAGGAAGGAAGGAAGGAAGGAAGGAAGGAAGGAAGGAAGGGAGAAAATAACAAACGAACGAAAGAATGAACCAAGGAACGAACGAAGAAACGAACGAACGTTGAAACAGAAAAAATAAAAAAAAATGAAGAAACGTTCGAGGGAAAGAATGAAAGATACAATACTAAGCCTATAGTTTTAGAGTGGCGAGAGGAGACAGGACAAGACAGGACGAGACGAGGCGGGATGGGACGAGTGACTTTAGAGTTTAATTAATTCAGTGACGATCTGCCAAACACACAGGTGGTGGTCTTGCTCGTTGCACGCAAGGCGCTCCACTGACCCGACCTCCACGAAAGTTTGGTGCTTGTGGATCATGTTATCTTTTTTGACGAATATCTCATGAATCAAGTGCCAATCATTTTACCCATATTAATCAATCCATCTATCAATATATAGGTTTGTCTATATATACTTAGCATCCATGAATTTGCCTGATAAAGTAAAAGCTACTTACCGAGTCTATTTTAATCATCTACCACGTATGCCCAAAATAACCTGTGTTCCCTCTGCGTTTTCTGGTAAATATAGAAGAACTACACATAATATTGGGTAAAATAATCACTAAGGGTGACAATATATTCCTGTGTGTGTGTGTGTGTGTGTGTGTGTGTGTGTGTGTGTGTGTGTGTGTGTGTGTGTGTGTGTGTGTGTGTGTGTGTGTGTGTGTGTGTGTGTGTGTGTGTGTGTGTGTGTGTAAGTGTGTGCAAATGTGTGTGCGTGCGTGTATGTGCGTGTTTGTCTTGAACAATGCATGAGTAAAGTACATTTCCTTTCTGTAAAGCGTGTTATTGCAAAGTTAATTAGTCACATCGACCTCTAGATGTGAGCGTGATAATAGCCTTACCCCAGCCGGCACACTCAAGCAGGCTTTGATAGAGCCGTCTCTAAGCGGCTCGGGCCCCCGAGCTAAGCCAGCAGTCCCTGTGTGAGCCGCGCCGCGCAATATACGCCATTATGCTCAAAATATCAAAACTTTCCGTCCCCTGATTGATGGAAGGCGGAGGAAACACAGCTTGCACCCAGGAAAAAAATATCACCATGAATTCCTTGTTTTTATTAGTGAAATTGGCTTGTCCTCATCCTTCCACCTCCCTGTCCTCCTTTCCCATCCCTCCAAACCTTGTCCCATCCCTGCCCCGTCCCTGCCTCGTCCCTAACTCCTACCTGCTGATGGTCAAAGGGGAAGAGGGGGTACAGGGAATCAAGAGGCAGGGCGCGGGTGGTGGCGAGGGTGGCACGAGGCTGGCTGGTGCTGACAGATAAGCTTTAAGACTCGCATCAAATTGGCCAAGACGTGATTGCACCTTCCTAATTTCCCTTCCGCCTTCCCTCCTTTCCTTCTCGTATTTGCCAAAGGACGGGAACATCCTCACAGGCATTAATATTTACCGGGAGATCGACAGCCAGCCACTCATCCGCCTCTTCTCAGGACAGAGCCAGAGGATATCTCACGACGCGGACCACTTGCCCTCTTCCGGCTTATACGAGGGCGAGGCGAGACGAGGTGAGGTGACGGGAGGACCGGAAGGGTGTTGGGTAGGTAAGAATTAGGATGTAGGGTCGATAAGTGCGGGGGTATATGGAGGAGAACGGAAAGGGAGGGAAGGAATTGGGAGAAAATGACGGATATAGGAGTGGAATGGGATCAGGAAGGGGAAAGGATAAAAACGGAAGTGAAGGGATGAATGAGGAGGGGACGGAAGACAAAAGACTGAGATGGGACTGGGAAAGGGAAGGACTAGGGAGGGAAAAAGAAAGAGAGGAAAGAGCAAAGAGGAAAGCAGGCAATAGTAGAAACAGGCTGGAATGGATAGATAGATACATTTTAAAATATACTAAAATAAAAAGGCGGAAGAATACTGAGAACTGTCAGGGGAAGGAGATAAAGGAGGGAAGGAGAGGCCGGCGAGATGAAGTATGTGATGTGAGGGCCGTGAGGGAAGAGAGAGAGAGAGAGAGAGAGAGAGAGAGAGAGAGAGAGAGAGAGAGAGAGAGAGAGAGAGAGAGAGAGAGAGAGAGAGAGAGAGAGAGAGAGAGAGAGAGAGAGAGAGAGAGAGAGAGAGAGAGAGAGAGCTGAGGTGCAGCGGCACTCAAGGGATGCGCTTCCTGGATATTTCAACACCTTAAGACATTTCGTGCAATACATACTCATACATTCATTCATACATACACTATATATATATATATATATATATATATATATATATATATATATATATATATATATATATATATATATATATGCTGATCGAACGATCGATATAGACAGGCAGACAGAATGTCACACGAAGAGAGACAGACAGAGAGACAGATGATATATACAGATAATAAAAGAATCAGAGATTACATCATAGCAGATTAAAGAAGGCCTAAAAAGTGTTCCTTTAGAGACTCATTTTCTTGGACTTTAACACAGAAGTGCTTGCTTCTTAGATTAAGAGATTGGACAAGTGATCAGCCGAGGATGTGTCCCTGATTGGCCATGAGCGAAAAATGGATTAAAAATGTTACATTCATTACCCACCCCCTCAAAAAAAAAAAAAAAAAAAAAAAAAAAAAAAGACGGAGTACCAAGAAAGGAAGGAATTTCGCATACAGTGTTACGTGTACAACACAACATTTCACAAGCGTTGCACTTTCAATCCCTTCAAGTCGTCGTCCTGAAGTGGGTGGGTAAAGCGGTGTACAGGCGTGTTTAACGTCCTCTGCTCCTGCCCCACGGACCCGCCCGCGACCTCCAGAAAAGTGGAGCACCAGGAGGAGACCGGCCCGGGAGCTGCTCTCTGCTGTCTCTCTTTAAATCCCAGTTAATTAAGTGAACTGAGAAAAGAGGACAGCGGACGAGAGGAGAAAGATGACAGAAAGAAGGAGAGAAAGATTCAAGATAAAAATTGAAAGAAAAGTAATTTAAAAATATATCGGTCTGGTGAATAAAGACCAACAGAGAGAAGGTCAGATTCGAATATTTCAATAAACTGCTACGAATCTAAATATGAAAACACGGATTGAAAGATGTATAGGTAAAGAAAAGAGATTATTTGTACCCACGAACACAGAAATAAACACACACATACACTATCACTTATATACATGCGTGCACAGATTTCTCAAATAATAATAGTAATAATAATAATAATTGCATCCTGAGCAGCCAATGAGAAGTGAGAATATGAACGATTGATACAAAGAACAGATATATCCCTTTCTTTTACTGTCTTATTATTTTGAAGCATCGTGCACGTGCAAACCCTGAAACACACACACACACACACACACACACACACACACACACACACACACACACACACACACACACACACACACACACGGACACAGACGGACACGGACACAGACGGACACACGAAGGACACAACTCATTAGGCCTCATAATAATCCTCGCACCTGTAATTTCACCTGGTGCGCTGTCCCTCGGCTCAAAGTGCATGGCGAGGACGACCCGTAGGGATGAAAAAGAGAAAATAATAAGACAATGACCCGCGAGTATAAAAGGAAGACACAGGTGAGGAAAATAGAGGTAAATGCCGCGATTACGTGTGTGTGTGTGTGTGTGTGTGTGTGTGTGTGTGTGTGTGTGTGTGTGTGTGTGTGTGTGTGTGTGTGTGTGTGTGTGTGTGTGTGTGTTGAGTTACGTTGGATTAGGTTACGTTATGTTACGTTAGTTTACGGCAAGGTTTCGTTTTCGCTGAAGTTACGTTAGGTTTGGTTACGTTATATTAGGTCAAATGGTGCCTCGTCGACCCGTTGATCCGTGACGATCACAGCGCGTGTCTCCGAGTCGCTATTGTATTACTGCCTGATTAACGCCGAGGCGAATAACTTCTGGGAAGCAGCTGGGAAAAATACGCCGAAGAAAAAAAAGAAAAAGATGTGAGAAAGAAGAGGAGTTATAAGAATGTGAAAAAAAATCCTAAAAAAGATAAAAAAACAAGAAAAGTGACAAAAAATATGAAAGAGAAGGAAAGTTACAACAATGTGAAAGAAAATCTGAACTAAAAAAAAAAGCTGAAAAACAAGAAAGTTATCTACATATGAAAAACTAAAAAGGATATGAAACAATGAAGAGTTATAAGACGTGTGACGGAAATCTGCAAAATATGAAAAAAAAAAAAAAAAGCTAACACATTTTGAAGAAAAGAGAAAAAAACGAAAAAATAGACAATAAATAAAAACCTGCTTAGAAATTAACGTGACAGAAACACCAACTATAGAAGAATTTAATGAAACAAGAGCACACATGGAATAAATCACAAGAAAAATTGAAACATACATTTAACCTATGTGAAAAAAAAGGAATTAGAGCAAAACAATGAAAATGTGTGCGGAGAAAAGGATTAAGAGGTGAGGAGAGGGAAGGGAGATAGTAATAGAGTGCTGAGGTGAGGTTGGAATTGTTAAGGTAATGAAAAGGTGCCAGACGTGCCTTTCTGTTTACAGCGACATAAACCCGACACGGCTGTCACGAGCGTGCGACGAAGGGTACACACACACACACACACACACATATACACACAAACACAAACACACACACACACACACACACACACACACACACACACACACACACACACACACATGCACCTATTAAGCCAAGATTTCAATAAAGTTCTCCAGCCTATAATACTGGTAACTTGAGGACTGCGCCAACCATAAAAAAAGAAGGCAAGGTCAGAAAGACTTCACTACTGATATCACAAGCACCACCACCACCACCACTACCACCACCACCACCAAGATCAAGCCTCTACTTATCCACTCATTTATTCATTCACTCACTCACTCAGCCACTCACCCACGTAAGCAATAATTGACCAAAATGATGATGATGATAAGGAGGAGGAGGAGGAGGAGGAGGAGGAGGAGGAGGAGGAGGAGGAGGAGGAGGAGGAGGAGGAGGAGGAGGAGGAGGAGGAGGAGGAGGAGGAGGAGGAGGAGGAGGAGGAGGAGAAGGAGAAGGAGAAGGAGAAGATGGAGAAAGAGAAGAAGAAAGAGAAGAAAAAATGAAAAAGAGGAGGATAACACTGAAAACGACAACACTTACAACCATATGCATATAATCACACTAAGAACAAAAACCAGCAGCAGCAACAACAAAAAACAATAACAACAAAAACCAGAAGGAGGAGGAGGAGGAGGTGACAGAGGACACGTCTCCCTAAAGAGTACACAACAAACACTGGATGACAAGGCCGCGTGACAAAATGATGAGAAAATTATATCAAAAAGAGATGCTTGACTAGGTTTGGGTGCTGGGACGACAAGGAGTATAGAGAAAGAGGACGGGGAGGACGAAGTATTTAGCAAGGGAGTAAGAAATAATAAAAAGGATTAAGGAGAAAAAGAAATATGTGACATGAAGGAGAGGGCAAAGATAAGATTTTAGGCAACGAAAGATGAGTGAAACAAAACAAGGACAAGAAATGAAGGACGTAGGAGAAAAAGATAAAAGATGGATAGATGAAGCCAACGGAAAAAGTAAAAAAAAAAAAAAAAGAAAGAAAGAAAGAAAAGACAGTAGAAGAATAGGAGGAAAATAGTGACAGGTGAGGTTACTAGACAGAAAAAAGAAAGAAAGAAAGGATGGTGAGAGAGAGAGAGAGAGAGAGAGAGAGAGAGAGAGAGAGAGAGAGAGAGAGAGAGAGAGAGAGAGAGAGAGAGAGAGAGAGAGAGAGAGAGAGAGAGAGAGAGAGAGAGAGAGAGAGAGAGAGAGAGAGAGAGAGAGAGAGAGGAAGCGACGACGGAAGATTATACAAAATGAGAAAAAGAGACAATTTATCAAAAATCCTAAGAACAGATAAAAAGAAGGAAAAAAAGGAAAAAAAGGAAAGAAAATGAGAAAGCGGCAACAAAAAAGACAAGTACGGGCAGCGGAGGAAGTAAGAAAAACAAAGGAAGGAAGCAAGCAAGGCAGGGCAAGAGAGAGAGAGAGAGAGAGAGAGAGAGAGAGAGAGGAGGGAAGGGGCTGGTGGGAGTAGCTAGGATGAGAGTCAGGGGGAGGAGGGCGAGAGGAGGCTGCGTCTCGTAACTTCCAGCCAAGTGCTTCGTCTCGTTGGCGATGATAGAAAGACGCTGCATTAGGTCCTCATCAGTTGATTAGCTGGACTATTAATGCTCACAGCCAAATTGCCGCTTTCAAAAACATGCGCGGTAATTAACAATCATTTTAACTTTAATTACCAAAACCAATTGATATGACATGGAAGAAACCCCCCCAATAAACTTTAATTACCTGTACATCACAACAACAATTACACTCCAAGATCAGGTCACTAATTGATTCTGCAATATCACCTGCATTACCTTAATTAATAGATAATGAACCTCGGTATTTTGTAATTGTCGAGTACATTACATCCGGTGAGGAGAGAGAGAGAGAGAGAGAGAGAGAGAGAGAGAGAGAGAGAGAGAGAGAGAGAGAGAGAGAGAGAGAGAGAGAGAGAGAGAGAGAGAGAGAGAGAGAGAGAGAGAGAGAGAGAGAGAGAGAGAGAGAGAGAGAGGTGGGGGGAAGAAGGAAAGAGAAGGGCAGACAGAAGAGAACAGAACAGGAGAGGAGAGGACAAAAAAAAAAAAGATAATTAAAGAAGAAAAAGGAGAGCGGCAGGAAGGACGAAGAGGAGGATGAGAAGGAAGAAGAGGAAGAGGAGGAAGGGGCCAGGGCAATACAGCAAGATGGACAAACAAACAGGTAAGGCAAGGTGTGTTTCCATGCGTGTGTACCTGAGTGCTTACCAATGTATGCTTGTGTGGAAGTTTTTAGTGTAGGATCGCATGTGTGTGTGTGTGTGTGTGTGTGTGTGTGTGTGTGTGTGTGTGTGTGTGTGTGTGTGTGTGTGTGTGTGTGTGTGTGTGTGTTTCACTGTTTGATCTGCTGCAGTCTTTGACGAGACAGCCAGACGTTACCCTACGGAACGAGCTCATAGCTTATTATTTCCGATCTTCGGATAGGCCTGAGACCAGGCACACACCACACACCGGGACAACAAGGTCACAACTCCTCGATTTACATGCCGTACCTACTCACTGCTAGGTAAACAGGGGCTACACGTGAAAGGAGACACACCCAAATATCTCCATCCGGCCGGGGAATCGAACCCCGGTCCTCTGGCTTGTGAAGCCAGCGCTCTAACCACTGAGCTACCGGGTGTGTGTGTGTGTGTGTGTGTGTGTGTGTGTGTGTGTGTGTGTGTGTGTGTGTGTGTGTGTGTGTGTGTGTGTGTGTGTAGGGTGCGTGCTACATTTTACGCATTAAAAACAGACAAACGTGCGTACCAACAACGGCAAACTTAAACATTAGCAGGCAAGTAGACAAAAAAGCAGGCCAAAAGCGAGCAGGCAAACAGGAAAACGAAAGGGGCAGGAAAAGAGCTAAAATAACTAAATATGAAGAAACTTGGTAGCTAGGTCAGTAGTATAGCGGGAAAGCAAGCAGGCAAGCAGGCAAGCAAGCAACCCAGCAAGCAAGCAAGCAAGCAAGCAAGCAAGCGAGCTAGCCAGCCAGCCAGCAAGCAAGCAAGCAAGCAAGCAAGCAGGCAGGCAGGCAGGAGGGCAGGCAAGTAGGAAGACAAGCAGGCATGTAAGAAGCAAGCAGTATGATAGGCAGGAGAGTAAACATTGAATCAAACAAGCATGGAATCAAGCCATTACAAAGGCAGGCAGGCAGGCAGGCAGGCAGGCAGGCAGGCAGGCAGTCAATGAGACAGACAAGCAAACAGACAAGCAGACATACAAGCAGGCAGGTAAGCAAGCAGGCAGGTAAGCAAGCAGGCAAGTAGGCAGGCAGGCAGGCAGGCAGGCAGCAAGGAGGTCGTGCTGAATCCGAGGCTCATTAACTCACTTGCCTGACCGCGTTTTAATTGACAAGCGGCCTGGCGAGCATGGATTCCCGGAGCACGTCAAAAGCCGCAGCATGAAGCGTGTGCCGTGCAGAACGACACGAGAAGGAAACTTTAGTGCACGAATGTCCTTCGCTGAGCAATGCCGCGAGGACAGATGGAGGGAGGAAGAGGAGGGAGAGAGGAAGAGGGAGGGAAGGAATGAGGGAGACATAATGCATACTGGAGAGGGGAGAGCTCGGACGGTAACGAAAGATCTTGTGTAAAAAGGAAATGAGAAAAGAAAGGAAGGAGGAAAAAAATAATACAGGAAGGATGTATGCGTGTATGTGAGTGTGTGCGTGTATAAATATAGTGTATACGTAGTTGGCTTCCAGTTCGCCATCCATCTTCACAGGACTGTCATTAACTTTTCGGGCGCGTCATGCATACCAATACCCGCAAGCCGAAGAAAAGCGCTGTAGCAATCAAGACTTTTGCCGCAACTTAATCTCAGGAACACAGTATCTCTCTCCCACTCTTCACTGCCACCACCACCACCAACACCACGTACGCCACCTACACTCGGGATTTCTTTCACTTGAACATTATCACCATCGTCACCACAACCCTCACCACCACCACGTCTTTCTTTAGCCTCAAATAACAACTAACATTATCATCACTAGAGATATCTCCACCACCGCTACTTTTTCCTTAACCAAACACTAACATCTTCAGCATCGTCATCACTACTATCACCACCGCCAATGCAGCTTCCTCTATACTGGACATAAACAGCATCACCTTCACCATCATCATCATCACCACCTCTCATGGACTCTTTAACCGTCACATTAACATCAACTACATCATCACCACAACGATGACCACCACCACCACCACCTTCACCATCATAACCATCACGTCATTCACCTTACGCACCACAAAAGTAGAAGCACCGCCTTTATAACTTCCATGGAATACAAAATAACAAATAAGGAAAGCAAAATAACCTCCTTTATAGCAGAACACACATCCTATTATGGGGTGTTGGATAATACACTCCATCTCTCTCTCTCTCTCTCTCTCTCTCTCTCTCTCTCTCTCTCTCTCTCTCTCTCTCATGGCTCCCCTGCTCGCGTTCTGCCAACCCTACAGACACCAAATGAGATTCCATTAATCACACAATCATCTATTTCCCAAACTCATCTTCATTCGTCATCACTCAGCGAGAGCAAGAGAGAGCGAGAGCGAGAGAGAGAGAGAGAGAGAGAGAGAGAGAGAGAGAGAGAGAGAGAGAGAGAGAGAATCTGTGTGTTATGGGGAAATAGCTCATATGAAAGATAAATACGAAAATAAGAAATAGGTGACGACGCTGATTGATTGATTGATTGATTGATTGATTGATGATGATGATGATGATATGATGATGATGCTGATGGTGATAACGATAGTGAAGACGATGAAGATGAAAGTGAAGAAAAATTAGGAAAGAAGAAACGGGAAATAAAAAAAAATGCCACAACCACGACCAACAAAAACGAGAGAGAGAGAGAGAGAGAGAGAGAGAGAGAGAGAGAGAGAGAGAGAGAGAGAGAGAGAGAGAGAGAGAGAGAGAGAGAGAGAGAGAGAGAGCGTGTGTGGCGAAGCAAAATGGAGGTCCAAAGGAGATGAAGAACTGGAATATGACGAGAAACGAGTAGATAATTGGATAATAGAGGGCGGAATGGAGATGGTTGAGTCATAAAACATAAACAATTCGACTGATGATGATTAGGACGGGAGGACGACAACCGTGAAGCTCAAGACGCGGAAGGAGACGACAACGAGGACGACAACGACGGTGAGAATGGCGTGGGACAGGACGGTGTAAGAAAATGGAGCAGGTAGGAGTATCGGAAAGAAGAAACAGGGACAGGAATAGGAACAGGGACAGGGGCAGGGACAGAGACAGGGACAGGGTCAAGGACAGGGGCAGAGGCACGGGCAGGGGCACGGGTAGGGCGAGGCATGGCGGATCAGGGAAGGAAGTGGTGTGGCAGGGATGAGTGCAAAAGCAATGAAGAACAAAATCCCATACTAGCTTGCTTTAGATGTCTTTTGGGCTTATAGTTCCAAACGTCTGACACACACACACACACACACACACACACACACACACACACACACACACACACACACACACACACACCATCTTCAGCACCATCCTTACGACATCACCTTCACTTTCACCATCACCACCACCACCGAGCCGGCCACCACCACGGCGCCATCTGCCCAGATTGGCTTCGTCTTAACGAGCGCTTGCACATGGAAAATTAAAACCCGTCGGGGGACAGAAGCGGCTATGCCATCGGTCCTTAGCGTCGACGTTCCTGCTGCCACCACGGCCACGGCTGCCTACTACGTGCCGCCAGCTGCGTCAGGCGGTGGGCGGGCTGTGGCGGGGCTGACGCGCCTCATACAACATGTGTCACCTGATTGCCACCACGCCATCACCCATCATTATTGCAGGTGAGCAACTCCCGCGCGTCCCATCACTACAGGCTGATTAGCCCATCCGCCACTAAGAGCCGCGCCCTGTGGAGGCAAGCCCGCCGCCGCCACTCGCTCGTCACGCCTCGCCGCCGCCTCAGCTCGCCATGCTCCACCGCCCAGGTCTGCACCTCGTAATCTTGCATGTTCCTCTACGCTGCGAGAAAACCGAATTCAAAGACTATATACCAGCTTTATTTACAACCAGCCACGTGACGTAGCTTCCTGGATGCTAGGACACGCCTCCCACACATTAATATCATCCCTTCAGGAAGGCTCCACCTCCAGCCTCGTGCTTCGGTGGAGGGTGACACGAGACACTGAAACATGGCCAGCTTTGTCCCGAGACTTTCCAAAACCACCACACCAAATGACGGAGATCTGGCCCGTATTAAGAGTTCTCTGCGAGACTCAGACCATCAGCCGCCGGGATGAAACCATAGCTTTCCCCTCCATCTCATCTGGTGTGTTTATGCTCGCCGCTGTCCCATGGAGTCCTTAGCCTATCGCCTCCCTCATAAAATCCCTTTCAGCAGAGTGCACCGCCTCGCGCCACATGGAAGATACAGGCGTGATACAGACAGAAGTTACAGTGTGCTCCTCAGCTTTTATCTCCTAGACGTTTAGTAAAAGATCACATCTCATCATCACCTAATCCTTTAACTCCTAAAACTCAACAACCTGACAAAGAATACAATTTTTCAAACACATCAGCTATTTTCCCTTTGACATTACAGTACCAACTTGTCAATGTGTACTTACGGTTTTCTTCAAAATAAAACATACCGCTTGGAGATACATGGAAAAAATATCGCCATGTCCCTCACCTGTCACACTGCCGACACCTGTCACGTTACTGAAGGTGTCCACACGTCGTATTATTGCACCTCTCCCACTCTGCAACAATTCTACAGTATCCTGTACGCGAAAGAAGTCACATTACCTGTTATATAAGTTTTCACAGTAACACATCATCTCTCAACGCTGGGAAACAAGAAAATAAACCATCGTAAGGGCAAAATATAGCGTTCACTTACAAGCATCCACCAAAATCCCCACTTAATATCAGTCAGTCTGTGCTTAAACCTACAAAAAAATGTTATTCTTTATGTTTTCCAATCATACATCATCTCTCATCACTGGAAACCAAGAAAACAAAGTATCCTAAGAGCAACTTAGTGTTAACATACAGACATCCATCAAGATCACCTTAAGTATCAGCCTATGCTTAAACCTATACAATAAACCTCCGTGATATACTGAGGCTTACACACGGCTGCCCTTTATCCCTCGTCCCTTTTGCCTCCTCATCCCCCTTTAAATGCCTCCTCCCAGCCACCCTCCCTTTTCTGTTTGGGCCTCCCCCTAAAAACGCCTTATCTCGCTAATAGCCGCGCGGCAAAACACACTAATAACAGCATTTCTAACAAGACGGATGAACGGCGGGCATGCAAGGCGGCACAGCGAGAACTACACAGGCCAGACTACTCAGGACAGATGAAGGGATGGAGGGAAGGGGAGACGGTGGTTGTGGTGGTGGTAGTGGTGGTGATGGTGGTGGTGGTGGTGGTGCGTAGGAAGAGTTATTAGTTATATTGTGTTATGCTGTGCTGCGTTTTGTTGTACTTTGATGGTGATTTATGTTGTTGTTGTTGTTGTTGTTGCCGTTCATTTCCTGCATGTAGTTAGTGTAAACGAGGAAGAAGAATAAGAACAACGACGACGACAACATCAACAACAATAATAATAGTAACGACAACGACGACTGAGAAGAAGAAGAAGAAGAAGAAGAAGAAGAAGAAGTGACAGGTAACAGAAAGCTTCCTCCTCTAACAAGGTTACCTGTTTTAGTAGACTACTCTGTCCTACACAAGTTTGCTGCTACTGTGAGGGGGAAAAAAAGGAGGAGGAGGAGGAGGAGGAGGAGGAGGAGGAGGAGGAGGAGGAGGAGGAGGAGGAGGAGGAGGAGGAGGAGGAGGAGGAGGAGGAGGAGGAGGAGGAGGAGGAGGAGGAGGAGGAGGAGGAGGAGAAGAAGAAGAAGAAGAAGAAGAAGAAGAAGAAGAAGAAGAAGAAGAAGAAGAAGAAGAAGAAGAAGAAGAAGAAGAAGAAGAAGAAGAAGAAGAAGAAGAAGAAGAAGAAGAAGAAGAAGAAGAGGAGGAGGAGGAGGAGGAGGAGGAGGAGGAGGAGGAGGAGGAGGAGGAGGAGGAGGAGGAGGAGGTGGTGGTGGTGGTGGTGGTGGTGGTGGTGGTGGTGGTGGTGGTGGTGGTGGTGGTGGTGGTGGTAGAAAAGACGAAGACTATAAAGAGAAAAATTTATTATACAAAACGAATAAAGATGAAAATATAAAGATGGGAAAAAAAAAGAAAAAAAAGAAACACCAGGCCCAGATTTACCGATACTAACGATACTGTTCACGGGACCTTTAGAGATCACAAGACCTAATCTACAAGTACGATGACACCAGGGGAAAAAAAAAAAAAGATAAACAAGTTGCAAAAGAGTGAAGATAGTACTGAGGAGGGAGCGAAAGGACTGTAGAGAAAAAAAAAAACACAGTCTGTATCATCTAGTAGGCGTCACAAAAGATAGAGTACTGCCTCGAATCCACTACATGAGTTATAAAAAGGTTTCATTATATTAATCTTTTCTTCAAATCTCAATATCGATAATGTTCATAAAAGGCGAACAGAAACGTACCTTCAAATATTTATGTAATAGTAGTAGTAGTAGTAGTAGTAGTAGTAGTAGTAGTAGTAGTAGTAGTAGTAGTAGTAGTAGTAGTAGTAGTAGTATGTTATTCAATTTAATCGTTTATCGACTATCATAAATCCACAATTCCTCGAGAAAATCGACCGTCAGTGCAGAAGGACCGAAAAGAATTGCAGGAAGAAAAAAATACGAATAAAAAAGAGACAGAAAGAAAGACAGCCGGGCAGCCAGACACAACACAGACACACCACAAAACACACAAACAGGCACTGGAGACAAATACAGAGAGTAACAAAAATAGACACAGACAGACGGACCCACCCTCTCCTCGAGGCAGAAAAAAAAAAGAAAAAAGAAAAGCACAGACGGACCGAGACAGGGCGAAGCAGAGACCGAGAAGGGAGAGAGGGAAGATGAAAGGAGGCGAAGCTGTAAACACCAACTCCAGGAAGCGGAACAAATCTGAGAATCAAGGAGTTTCGACTCGTCTCGTGCCGTCAACTCGTCGACATCATAACCCGGACGAAAACAGGATGAAGAGAGAGAGAGGGAGAGTGAGACGTGGAAAACAGGGCAGCTCGTGTTGAGAGCTCAGAAGGCCAGCAGACGACATGTAGACGACCAGACGACCAGCACATGGAAAACAAGAGTGGTCGTATGATATGATAAGGAGACGACTTGACTGATATAACGGCAGATACACATGGACAACAGGAAAGGTCACGTCAGAGCTTAGGAGGTGACCAGACGACAGACGACCAGGAGAAAAACGATCATAGCATAGATATCAGGGATGGTAGTATTAGATGACAAAGACACGGCTTGACCAACACGACAGACTAACATGGAAACACGTGAATGGTCTTGATATAACGATAGCGAGTTGCAAGACGACCAACCCATCGTGATACACCACCAACACAAAACGTGGTCGTAGTATGGAAGTGAAGTGGGAGTAAGGAAACAACCACCGCAAAAGATAACAAAAGACCAACACGTTATTTACTGTTAGTGCCCTGCGGGGTTAGGCTCAGTTATAAGAATGGTAATCATGTTTCTTTTTGGAATTGTCTAGCCCACTGTCGTAATCTCCCAAGCCAGTGCCTTCGAGAGCTTACATATGCAGCAGAAGCAGATCAGTGTCCTCGCTTGGTGTTCTTCTCTTTTTATGACAAGATGTAAGTTTGTTCTGTCCCACCACCGCTGCAGCAGTGGGTTAAGCCTCCCTGAAGCGTGTTTCTACACTTTTGTAATGTGTAAGAAAGTGTCTGTTAGTGATACTCGTCCAGATCAGTGTCTTAGTTTGTTTGCTATGTTTAATTTCTTGCAAGACGATTATAGTTTGTTCTCTGCTTTATCGCCGCTACAGTAACTTTGTCTCTAGAAAGCTTGTTAGTTTCTGTACATTAGCCTTTTGTAAGAATGGAAAGAACATATAAAAATAGCATTTCTGCGAGAAAATTATTTCTTTCCAAGTTTCTTCGAGTAGTAACTTTTAATATCATGAAAACAGAGAGAGGCTGCGTGCACCGGTTACGTTCATTATTTACAGAATAACTTCCGACAATTCTTACTTTGGAGAAATTTCAACACCACCACAGAAATTGGCTCCATGAAACTCGCAACCCATGGAAGCCCGCCAACTGCCACCCCACTAGCGGCGGTATAATGCTGCTCCACACGTCCACGATTCTGTGAAGAGTGTGTATTGCAGCGCTGGCCTGTGCTGGGCCACCGCTGCCCCGCCGGTCCTCGCGGCCTTCCTCAAGCAAAGAACGATGCAAACATTGGCGCTGGCGACAAGGACCGTGATAAGGAGTGTGTATTTTTCCTGCTCTTTCTTCCTTCCTTCCTTCCTTCCTTCCTTCCTCTTTTACTTACTTCCTTTCTTTTCCTTTGGCGAGACACTTAACTAGCATGTTTGCCCTCTAGTATTTCTCCCTGGACAGAATTATAACTATTTATGCATAAGGAAATGCCAGTACAAGGCGGGAGGCGGCTGATGTAGTGACAAAACATACACACCAGGTTTACATGTGAAAACCACCAGCCTTACTTTTTTTTCCTTCTTATATTCTTTTCTATATTTTTTTCAGGAAAGACAGGAAAGACACACACACGCACGTAAGCACGACCGCACGCACACACACACACACACACACACACACACACACACACACACACACACACACACACACACACACACACACACACACACACACACAGTTTAAAAAAAAAAAGTGTATAGAATAACAAACCTCGTCAAACAAAAACACCGCCGATCCTGCCTGTGTGGTCAGGGCGGTGCAGCGCGGAGCGGCGGCGGTGGCTGGTTCTCCGCCAAACATTGCCGCTAGAACTTTATGTACAGTGAACTATGAAGACTGGAGTAGTTCTAAACTTTGCACAACGAAATACACTGACATTATTATTGAATTTATACATGTGACACTGGTATATCATCTAATTATACGTATATGCAACGCTAGCGGAATGTAAATTGACATCGTATAACAAATTCCAGTATCAATTTATTTGTTAAATAATCAAAGAACCAGTGTATTACTATGATGCGAAGCGAAATGTTGACGAAAGAAACGATACAAAACAAGTACTAAAAATAAAACGGCTGACGAAGGAATAACAATGAACTATGAGTGACAAGAATTAATAACAATGGAAAGCTACTCTATAGTCTTACTCTCCCCAAAACCTACAACTGGTGTGTGTGTTTTTGTGTGAGAGAGAGAGAGAGAGAGAGAGAGAGAGAGAGAGAGAGAGAGAGAGAGAGAGAGAGAGAGAGAGAGAGAGAGAGAGAGAGAGAGAGAGAGAGAGAGAGAGAGAGAGAGAGAGAGAGATTCAGTACAGCGTGTCAGGGGACAGGCAATGAAGGGAAGGAAGGGGTAGGGACACAAGGAGCACCGCCTGAAGGTTTTTCTCCTCACCTTCATCTCCATCTTAATCACCGCTTTAATTTAACTCACTAACGTCATTTCTGGGGCCTCGTTTACTGGTGTCGAAAATTATATACACTGAAATGCGAGTGAGAGGGAAATTCGACGATTGCACCTCCTACCTATCATCGGTGTGTGTGTGGGGGGATGGGTGGGTGGGGGGTGAGTGATGGACAGTCTTTTTTTGTGTGTGTGTGTGTTTCTGAGAGAGAGAGAGAGAGAGAGAGAGAGAGAGAGAGAGAGAGAGAGAGAGAGAGAGAGAGAGAGAGAGAGAGAGAGAGAGAGAGAGAGAATTGAGTCAGGAAGAAAAAATAAACTTACAAGCAGAATTACAGAGGTGGTGGAAAGGAGCTAACACTACACACCTAAGCTAGTGAAAGATCAAGTCCAGATAAAGCCATGAAAGGAGAAATGTACATGTAAAAAGTGAACGGTACGTAGATCTTACGATAAAAAAGTAAACACGGATAATTGAAGACACGCCAGTAGGTTTATCTTTTTTCTTTTCTTTTTTTGAGGCATTTCCTTAACTATTTATTATTTTTTTAGTTTAGTTTAGTAGATATTAGTGCAATGATATTTTTTTTTAATCTTGTTTTCTAATTCTTGTTGGTGTGTTATTATTATCATTATTGCTCCTGTTGTTGTTGTTGTTCCTATTGTTGTTTTTGCTGCTGTTTTTTTTTTTTGTTGCTTTTGTTGGCTTTGTTGTTGTCGTTGTTGTTGTCGCTGTTCCTGTTGTTCGCTGTTCTTGTACTTGTTGTTGCTTTTGTTGTAGTTGACAATTAGTATAAATTTTACGGATATTTCAGGTAAGACCCTTTACGATAAAATCACACAAACACACACACACACACACACACACACACACACACACACACACACACACACACACACACACACACACACACACACACACGAGTGTAAACATATTTTCTTACATTTGCAAGTTTGAAAATGAATAGCAACAATAAAAAAACAAAACAAAATCAGAACATGGAAAGGAAGGGTTATTTTGGCATCAGTAAAAACAACCTTTGAGAAGCTTCCATTAAAGAATCTCATTTCACTGGGTTTTCTTCCTCCGCAATTCAGTTAACTCCATCGCTACCAGACACACCTGTATTTTGCAAGTAATCACACGCCTCCAAGTAAGATTGCAGGTCACTTCATTTCATCCATTTCAAAGGCCTCGCCATCAAAGACTGCACGTAATAATTCAGACATGAACTAATAAGAGAGAAGCGTCACCGTAACCAAAAGGAGTCGACATTTGAACTCTAATCACTGAACGACTTAAAATAACTACCGAATTACCAGTGACAGTTACCATACTAATCCATCCTTCAACCCGACACTATCTGCTGCTCTGAATCAAAAGCCACTGTACAAAATACGTTTAAAGAGAAAAAATAACAATTCTTTTTTCCAACACGACACTGCCGCCTGCCACGTTACAAAATATGTTTAACACCTTCAATACTATGACACATCTTCATATTTATTCTGGCTACTATTTGGTTTTGTACAGCTTCAGAAACTTATGTGGGGATTGAAATAGATAGATCCTTCCTAAAGTAATTAAAAGAGATCTAATTGTGCTCAAAACTCAAGGTAAAAATGCGTCCCAGTACTGAAGGGGTTAAAAAGGCAAAATGAAACAATCGATTTTTGGGGGATTTAGACACAACCTTACACAAACTGCATGAGTAAGTATTAAGGATAACCTTCGAAGACGCCGTTACAGTCAAACAAATAAATAAATATATAGGTTAAAAAAATAAAGAAAGAAAATGATAAAGAAAAAGATTATATTAGTTACCAGAAGTAAAACCATTATTACATTTATCCCAGGTTACTTGCTTCCCTGCTTTCCTGTTTTCATCAGTACAATACACAATTACTTCAACTGTGATAAACATTTCCTCCTCAATACATAAGGAAATAAATATAATTATGCATGCATGAATTCATACTCACATACAGTTAAGCAGACCAACAGACAGACACACATATGGACATACATATATACAGACAGATAGACAGACAAACAGACAGACAGACAGACAGGTATACACATCAATATAAATAGAAAGATATAAAGAATACAAAATATAGATAAAAAAAAAAAAAGTACCACATGCAAGAACCCGCGCACATAATTCTAACTAAAACAGAATGAACAGCGTCTTCAAATCATCCGCGCTTGTAATCTAAAACAAAAATGATAAAAACTAACGTAAAGAAAAAGAATGTAGCATTTCTTTATCTTTCGTTTTTTTTCTACAGTGTTTCAAAATATGTTCACATCACGTATTTCTTCTTGTCATTTCAACATTGACAGGAAAAACAATAAATTCAATCAGGAAACTATGACATCCGTTTCTTTTATATGTTCATATATATATATATATATATATATATATATATATATATATATATATATATATATATATATATATATATATATATATATATATATATATATATATATATATATATATATATATATATATATATATATATATATATATATATATAATGTGGTGTTAAAGCATGTGGAGGAAAAAAAAACTACTTCATTCATCTAATGAGGGTTTATTTGTTCTGAAAATCAAAGCAAAATGTTACTAAAAGTCTTTCTGTGTGTGTGTGTGTGTGTGTGTGTGTGTGTGTGTGTGTGTGTGTGTGTGTGTGTGTGTGTGTGTGTGTGTGTGTGTGTGTGTGTGTGTGTGTGTGTGTGTGTGTGTGTGTGTGTATTTCATATTCATGATATCTTTTTCATCTTTTTTCTTTCTTTCTTACACACACACACACACACACACACACACACACACACACACACACACACACACACACACACACACGTGCACTCCCAGCCACACATTCACCACCACCACCACCACCTGCCATCATCAGTCCCCGATAAACGCGAATTCCAATGCACTCCTGCCCTCCATCCCACACGCCACGCCACACCCGCACCCTCACCCTCCTCAGCCAAGCATATGACCTGGTATTCTAGAGTCCATGACCTCGCTACGACTTCACAGACAACATGCAACTCAGCACCAGCCACTTTACTGTAGTTAAGCCACTCATACCAAGTGCCTAAACACATGTAAGTACGTAATGTATTCATAATAAGACGGCTAGTCTATATCCATGCGTACAATATATAATAAATGTGTTTGTTTATTTTCATTTATCAAAAATAGGTAAGAATAAGGGCAACAATGCTGACACGAAGTAAAGATGTCAATATCTAAAGCAAACACTCCATAAGTATGTCCAGCATTTCAGTGTGACGTGTACAGAAGAGAAAACTCCATACGTAATTCAAAAAAAATTTCAACACCAGCCTAATTCATTTCAGAAACAGAATAACTGCCTCACTTCTATACAACGGATTGTCGCCGCAGAGGAACAGCACAAAACAAGCAAGCGACAGAAAATTTATTGGTGCTTACGGGGTTGATCTATGTTGAGACTATAATGCACTATCCAAAGAAAACAATAATAAGCGCTCTTCTACATTACTTGATGCACCAAACCCAATCAAACACCACGGACACACCACTGCAACCACTACGATGAGAAGCACTCACAACACACCTACACAACACCACCATTGAGCCTGCACAGACTATATATAGATACACACCCTGGTAAACCACTACCACCATACTAGTAGTAGTTCTATACCCTTACCATGGCACTGATAGTCAACACCCGCCATCAGATTTTTCTTTCCTAACACTGCCAAATCGTCATGGGTCTTTCCTCCGTGACTCCCTCCTCCTCCTCCTCCTCCTCCTCCTCCTCCCATGGCGGCGGGTCAAAGTTCACCTGCAGCTGGCCTGAAATAATGGCTAGGTAATGAGAGCGTCGTGAACCTGACCGCTACACTAATTATAACCAAGGCGCTCACCCAAACACGCGACCCTCCACCCCCCAACCGCTCCCCCACCAAGCACCTTACCCCCGCGGCACCCCCAACGCTTAGCTCCCCCTTCATCCTTCCCTCCTCCCCCCGGGCACACCTGACCCTGCTTCCGCCTGCATGACTCGTGCTCGTGATCCTTTCGTGCGGTACTGCTAAGACAAGACGGCGGTGGCGGCGGCGGCGGCGGTGTTGGTGGTGGTGGTGGTGGTGGTGGTGGTGGTGGTGGTGGTGGTGGTGGTGGTGGTGGAAGCTATTAGTTAGCTTTTATTTAATTTTTCTACTGCTTTTACTATAGTTTTTTCTATTATTTATCATCATCTTTATTGTGCAGTTTTCACCATTTATCATCCTTATTGTGTAGACGCGCCGTTATTTCATTTCTGTATTACTTTCATTACGATTCATATTCAGTTTTTGCATTGTTCTTGCTATCGCTTTTAATATTATTCTATACCATCATTTTCAATCACTGTCCTCATTACCATTATCATCACCATTTTGGGCCATTACCACAAGTTTATAGGCAGAAAAACATCGAATCAATTTAAACATCAAACTATTTCTCCTTTCATTCGCTGCATTAGTTGGAAACCTCACTCATCCAGCCAATCTGCCCTAACACCCGTAGACTGTCACGAGACGGTGCGGCGGAGAGGTGATCCGTATGAGTGGCAGCTGATATTGCATAAAGTAAGCCATGGCTTCACTTCGGGCGGGTGGGGTGGTATAGCGGCTGTGACTGGTAGCTCTGGTTGTGCCGTGGATGACGTGTGGCAGGTTACGGGATATTCTCGGGTACTTATGGAGATTACTAATTGTGGTGGTCGCTTCTCTAATGGTGGATCAACGGGTACATCTTCATTACTATGTATCCTCTGTGACATGTGTGGATAGTTGTGGGGAGTTTACAGTGTCGACGGATATTCAAATGTGTCAGCGCTCTTGAGTGACTGATCTGTGTCTAAGTTGACTGAAATAGTCTGATATAAGTTTAGAGAATTTCTAGTTTCTAGATATACCACTGACAACGAGGTGATCCACTAGTTAATATTTTCTAATGTTTATACTTTTATTTTTGTTCACTGAAATTCTCTAGGATTTCTTACACAAAGAAACAAGTGGCATGCCATTATTACCAGACAAAAGTCAATTAATATTTTTTTTTACGTAGAGCACATAGCCAGCCTAGGTATAGATAGGATACTAAAATTAAGAGAAATACAACTACAATTCCGATCAAGAGTCAAGCAACCTGCTCCAATTATTTCCACCTTGATATGCGTTTTCCTCTACCTCACGTCCTCTGATAACTTGATGAACTACTTAGAAAACTTGTCAGCTGAGATTCCTCGCAGCTTAGAGGACTTACAATAGAGGAAAACTTAAATGCAGAAAAGTCAATGCATTTTGTTACTTGACTTCCAACTATACATACGCCAGAAGAACGTTTGTCAGGCGTCATACAGTGGACGAAGTACTACCAGTCGAGACTGCTCTGAATGTAGAGAAACAGTTAGCAATGTGAAAGTACCCAAAACCCTTCTTAAGCCCTTATGCCATTTTTTTTTTTTTATTATTTACCTAACAGGATTCGAAACAAGTTTTCTCGCCCCTCCAACTGCTTACTCTGTATAAGGGCCTTATCCGTCCCAGTATGGAGTACTCTTCGCATGTTTGGGGGGGTTCCAGTCACACAGCTTTGCTTGATAGGGTGGAATCGAAAGCTCTTCGTCTCATCAACTCCCCTCCTCTGACTAACTGTCTTCACTCTCTTTCTCACCGCGTAAATGTTGCATCCCTTTCTATATTTTATCGCTATTTTCATGGTAACTGTTCTACTGATCTTGCTAACTGCATGCCTCCCCTACTCCTGCGGCCACGCTGCACAAGGCTTTCTTCTTCCTCTCATCCCTATTCTGTCCAACTCTCTAATGCAAGAGTTAACCAATACGCTCAATCATTCATCCCTTTCACTGATAAACTCTGGAACTCCCTCCCTGCATCTGTATTTCCAAATTCCTACAACTTGTCTTCTTTTAAGAGGGAGGTATCGAGGCATTTGCTCCCCTAATTCTGGCTGACGGTTTTGGCACTTTTTCTACTCTTTGGAGAGCCAGCGCTCAAGTGGGCTTTTATCTTTCTTTTTTTTTGCCCTTGGCTGGCCCTCTTCCCTACGTAAAAAATAAAATAAATGAAAGAAAGAGCAGTGACATGCTTTATACTAGGACTACCGTATATAGGTCTGATGGATTCTTCTTGGAGCTTCATTTTAATGATGTCCATATGTTCATTTCCAATACAGAATTCAAACTACCCCAGGAAACACTAAAATAAGAGCAGCGACATGTTTTATACAATGTCACGTGTAGGTTTAATGGCGTCTCGTAGCTTCACAGTTTCTGACATCCATATGCTTATTACCCAAACAGGATTCGAACTAGGGCAAGAAACACTAAGGCAAGAGAAGTAGCTCGTAGACCACAAACGTATATATCCGGCATGGTGATCGCCCTCACCCTGAGTGATGATATGAAGCCATTGCTAGGTGGGCGGTCATCAGACATGGCATGCTCCCCGGATGGCTGGTCTTGGCGTAAATCCCTGTCATGAGGCGGGCCTGATGGGGTCACGCCAAACTTGTCCTCGCCACGCCCCGCCCAGTCTGCCACCTCTTCCTCATAGTGACAAGCTTCCTAGTATATTGCTCCTGTTATTAAAGACGTTGCTGACCATATGAGTCTTATTATATGAGTTACTGTCATTATTCGAGAAGAAATTGCTGTTCTTTTGTGGTGGTGGTGGCGGTGTTTCTAATTGTGTTACTATTTGTTGGTGTTCATCATTTAATCACATTAATATTATTAGTATTAATATTAGTATCATTATAACAATAACACTCCCAACACCAAACAAACACACACACACACACACACACACACACACACACACACACACACACACACACACACACACACACACACACACACACACACACACACACACACACACACACACACACACACACGTGTTACCACTAAACAAACGCATACATAACTCACATTAAAAAGAACAAAAGAAGAGAGAAAAAAAGATGTTGAGAGCGTAGAAAAATAACCGCAGACGGAGTAACATGCAAAATAAGACTAAAAAAAAAGTATATAAGGAAACCGTATAAAGAACCAAAAGACGGACGAGAGAGCTTATTAAGGTACGCTCGGTCTGATCAGGGATTTAAGGTAGGAGAGTTCCGAGAGTAAGCGTGACGGAGTACGAGAGGATCTTGAAACCGCACGTGAAGGGATTAACGCATGGAATGGAGTGAGATGGGAAGGGGTGGGTTGTGTAATGGAGAGAGTGGGCGGCTGGGACTGGGTGAGCAAGGTGGGCGGCTTATAGGTACTGTGAAAAGTGGTGCTATGATGCTCGAGGGACATGGAGTTTGTTATGATGTGGGAATGTGATCCTGGTGTGTGGCTGGTAAAATTATTTGACTGTAATGTGGAGTTGCTAAGATGTGACAGTGATTTAGGGTGATGATGATGTGACGGCGGTAAGGGATCAGTTGTTGTAGTGACGAAGACAAGGGTTTGGTAACGTTAGGTGACGGTGGTGTGAAGTTAATAACATGTTGGGATGGTCATGTAGGATTGGTAGGATGACGTGACGGTGATGTGATATGCGTTGCGACGGTGGTAGGGGTTTCTTTAAGTAATGTGACGGTGATATCGAGTTACTAAATGATGTGATAGTAATGTGAGGTTAGTAAGATGACGCTGACAGTAATTTGGTGTCGGTAAGTAATTTCGTCATTTATGTGGTAATTAATTAATGCAGAGCTATATACGACGACGCCGTGAGGCTGAAACAATGTAAAACTGGTAACGTGATTCTGTGACGGCTAAATAATATAATAAAATTAATAACACAAATACAACGATACAGGACAATGATGTTAAAAGGATGGTGACATCACTACAGTACGTCAAATTTTCGGAATGTGGCAAAAAATGAGACATGGTAATAGAAAAATAAACACTGCAACTTTATTGTATGTAGGCCAAAATTAAATTGAATACTATACCACCACCACCACCATCATCATCGCCATCACCATCACCACCAATACCCATATCCCCTAGAGAACAATTAGCACAAGCCTTCGTCACGTATTCTCATACTATAACGAAGCTATTCTTTTTTTTCGTTTAAGTTTCACAGTCACGCCATACCGTTACTATTACGTTTTCATTATTACCCCAATATAAATGGTAAATGCTGCAATAGAAACCCGGCAATTCCTGTAACGATAAAAATTAAGCTTATCATAATTTATCCTAATTCCGAGGCGGTACAACTGGCGGCCGGCAGGGTGAAGGGAAGAGGAGGAGGAGGAGGAGGAGGAGGAGGAGGAGGAGGAGGAGGAGGAGGAGGAGGAGGAGGAGGAGGAGGAGGAGGAGGAGGAGGTGGAGGTGGAGGTGGAGGTGGAGGTGGAGGTGGAGTGGTGGTGGTGATGGTGAAGTGTATCGGATAAAGAGAAAGCGAGAGAATGTGAGGAGTATTTTAAAAAGGGTGAACAGGAAGAATATTAGATAACAGGCTGTACGCGAGGAATTTTGATAAAGGTGTTGTAAGATAGATATCTGATAGGGATGTGTATACAGGACGGTATCTAATAAGATGTTGTGGAAGAATATTTTCACAGATATATACAAGGGCGTTATTAAATGTACAAAAACTATTTGATAATGCGTACAAAGAGGAATATATGATAAGGAGGAGTAGTAGAGGGACTTCTTAAAAGCTGGAGAAGTATTTGATAAGTTGTAAAGTGTTTGATAGGGAGTCTTATCATGAATGCATAAGAAATAAAGAAGTACTTATTACGAGGTACACATGGGAAATATTCAATAAATTTTGAAGTCGAGTATTAAATAAAGAATATCAGACTAGTAAGTCTACAAAAAGAATATTTGATTACGTGTGTAGAAAGAATACGTGATAAGGAAAGACACTTGATGAGGAGGAGGAGGAATATCTAATAAATTCTACAAAAAACAGTAAGAAAGAATATTGAATCTTGGGGTGTAGTAGGAAGAATATTAGACAAGTACAAGACGAAAATCAAATAAGAAAAAGTAAGGGAACTACGTATATCTGATATCTAAAAGATCATTCAATAAAAGTATTTTATAAGAACATTTACAAGAGGAAGACTCGAAAAAGCTTCGCCGTTTTCCTTCAACGTGCATTTCTTCCTCAACATCACCGCCGACAGCGTGACAGGAGGCAACTGCGGGACACAGCCGTCATTCTCTCCATGTGACGAGAAAAAATCTGTTCCTATTTATTTAATCACTCCCACTGATTAGTATTGATCAGGCAGTAATTGATTTAAAGTCGTTCATGCAAATTATTGATGAAATCCCGTGATAAATTGCCGATAATTACTAATGATTCCAATAATATAAAAATCAAGTCGCGAGCTGCACGGGACATAAAAGTGACGCCGGAGGACGCGACAATGCACCTTTAATGCAATGAAGTGTACAAGGAAATGCAATTATTTATATCATTTGAACAACTTTTATAAAGCCCAATAACACCGAGCTTTTATTTATTACGAGAACCTTAAAATTTAATGCTACAATTTCGCTGAGTTATAGACAGACAAAGTGAGCAGCTGAATCTCTGCCTTCCATCACTGTGCTATGAATTATTGGTTCTATTTCCTTCCCTGTATATGAAATAAAACCAAGATTCGTATTCTAAAACGTTTTCCTCTCCAATCACGGTTATTTTCAAAGGCCGCAGAGATAATTAGTCGGATTCTCATGGATAGTTTCCTAAAAAAAAATATCACTAAAACCATGAAAACACTCTTGAAAACCTAATAACCTCCACAAGAGCCTGCAAAAAAGTATTCGAGAAATTATTCTGAAATGTTTAAGAATAGGGATCTAATGACGCATCGCTTATGGTCCGGTAATCTATACACAAAGTAAATTACATGCATGATGGCGTGACCTGGGCCAGGATGGAGCCATTGCCAGTCAAAGCAAGACACGACAGAAAGTTTAAGCCATGTGATACAATGAAACACGCTTGCTTAGGGAAATGTTATTCCACCCATGCCTTTGATACGCAACTTGAAATATTGAAAGAGAGGACCATCAAAGCTGGCACCCTTAGAACTCAACTAGTCTATCCATGTTCCGGAGAGGAGGAGGAGGAGGAGGAGGAGGAGGAGGAGGAGGAGGAGGAGGAGGAGGAGGAGGAGGAGGAGGAGGAGGAGGAGGAGGAGGAGGAGGAGGAGAAGGAGGAGGAGCTGCTGCTGCTGCTGCTGCTTCTTCTTGTCGTCGTCGTATTAAATTTTCTTCCCTTTCCTGCATTTCCCTTTTTACTCTTCCTGTTGTGGTTTTTTTTCTAATCTTTAGGAAGACAGTTTTTTGCAAGCATTTTTTTTTTCTTTTTTCTCAATATTGCTTAATTCCTATCACTAGTACAACAAACACATAAAACAAATTAATAAAAAAAGATATTAGACAGTGAATGGAAACAACTATAGAGATTCGCAGCTATATATTTTTTGCCTTGCATCAATTTAGCTGCTTTTTTTTTTCCCAGTAATCACGAATCCAACACATAATTCTCCCCCATATTGTTTTTTTTTTTTTTTAGGTGCATAATTGACTACAAATATTCCTGTTTTTTTTTTTTTTATCAGCGATTAACCTATAAGAGCCCTTTCATCGTCATCATTCAGATTTAGCAAACATTTCCTTCCTACATATATATTCTCTCTCTCTCTCTCTCTCTCTCTCTCTCTCTCTCTCTCTCTCTCTCTCTCTCTCTCTCTCTCTCCTATGTACTACAACTAAGGAAACTCTCCTCTTTTCTGCCTTTACGCGTTCTTTTCCTGCTGCCTCGTACATTTAGCTTTCATCTCTCTCTCTCTCTCTCTCTCTCTCTCTCTCTCTCTCTCTCTCTCTCTCTCTCTCTCTCTCTCTCTCCCTGGGCTGCAAAGTGGCATTGGGAACCCTTCGTCAGCCTTCTTTTGGCGCTGCAATTGGATCTTTTCTTTTTTCTTTTCCTTTTTTTATACTACAAGTTTTGCAGACCGTGGCCTCGCTTCGCCTTGCCCAATAAAATGTCAGTGGATTTATAGATGGATGGATGGACGGAAAGATAAATAGGAAAAGCAAGGATGGATAGAATGGTGAGCAGAAATGGTGGTGGTTGGATAAATGGATAAACAGATATGGCGGGATAGATGGAAGTGCACAAATGGACATGGATGAGTGGTTGGATAGATGGACACACAAAGATATGGACAGATGCATGGATGAATAGATGAATAGAATATGATGTTTACACAGCTCGACGATATGGATGAATAACTCGATAGAACTGCAAATAAAAAAAAATGGGCAGATGTGGAAGGATATAAATATGAATGGAACCTTAAAAACGAGTAGATAGATAGATAGACATAGATAGGCCATGAATCTATATAAAAACGAATAAACAGGCGACTATAGATGGATAAACAAATAGACGGTCATTGAAAGATTAAAGGAAAAAAAACAAACATTGGCTCAGTAAAAAGAAATTCTAGACAGCTATAAATAAACATTGCATCAAGGTGAAATTAATCGACCAGTAATTACTTAGCTAATCTGTCGCCTTTTTTCCTTCCCAAAATAGTAATGAGGCTCCCAGAAATAGCGGTGACGTACAAAGGTGTCGCGGTGCCTTTATAGAAGCAATGGTTGTATTGGACAATTTCCATTTTACTTTCGTGTCTTATTTAATTAACCCCTTCAGTACTGCGACGCGTTTCTACCTTGAGTTTTGGGCGGGATTAGACGATTTTATTTACATTGGGAAGAGGCTATGATGGTCAGAAGATTAATGGCCAGAGTCATCATTATTTTAGTCCCTTCCTAAGTTTCTGAAGCTGTATAAAATCACCATATAGTAAACGGAATAAATATGAAAACGTGTCCTGATACTGAAGGGGTTAACGCATCCCTATATTTATCGTACTAGTTCTATTATTCTTTACCCATTCTTTTCTTTTTCTCCTCAGTCACTTTACTTAACTTTTACTTAAAGACATTCTAAAATATATATTGGAATTTATTCTACTAGTTCTATCATTCTTTATCCAATTTTTTTCTTTTTTCGATCGCTTTACTTAAACCTTACGTAAAGACATTCTAAAATGTCGACTGGAATTATTTTATTTATTGTGTCTTTCCTGTAAGAATTTTAAGTCAACTTTCGCGCACTTTTTGTTTCATTACTTTTATTCCTATTCACTTAATTTTCAGATATTCCAAAATATTTCTTTTAATGATGACTACCATTTATTAATATCAACTTTTCTATTTATATATTGTTTTTAACTATATTTACTTGCTAATCAGTATATCTATTTTTGCATGCTCACATTTACCGCTTCACTTACACAACACACAAAGCCTGCAGAACATGGCAAATACACAATGTATTTTCATCCCTGCATTTGTCCGGGTATTAGTAACAAAGACAAGGACCAGTTTTAGTCATCTGATATGCACATGAGAGCCAGGCGAGGGAACTCTGCCGTCACCACTGGGGCTTCCGTCACCCACCATCACTTCCTTTATGGACTCGCAATGTGACCGCGATGTTGCGAAGTATTAATCTTTCACTCCTATGACTTCTGCAGCTTTACAACGTAACATGCAGGTTCAGAGTACAAAGATTCTAACAGCACCACGGACTGATGAAGAATCGACGCTGTAGTTCAAACATTTTAGCTGTGCATTTGTATCGCAAAGCCGTGCATAGGTCGTTGCTCAAAAAAATTAGGTACTATTTTGGCACTTGCAATTAAACGGTTAAACTCCCGTAAACATATAACAATTCACACGGATGAGAATGTTTCTAGTCACTTTTTGATTACATACATTTTCATCTAACCACCAATTAAATGGATAATATAAACAGTGACTTTTGTATTCTTTTAAATTGGATAGCGATCTACAACTCAAAAACTGACGTAATATTGATACTAGATGTCCTTCCTCACCAGCGGGAAGGGATTCTAACCAGCACTGAAATGGTAATCAAATCACCTTTGCAAACTTTCAAACTGGACCGAGAATCAGAACTCAGCGCCATAATTGATGTAACAGTGATACCAGAAGCCCATCCTGTCAAAAGCACTCGAGAATCCAAACCACTATTAGAATGTTAATAAAAATCTATAATCACTTTCAACTTGGACAAGAAAGCATAACTCAGGAACATAGTAGACGTGACAGAGATGCCAGACACTCCTCCAGTCGTGAGCAGTCAAGAATCCTAACTTCTACTGAAATTTTAAGAAACATCTACAGTCACTTTTTGATTGGACAGGGACACACAACTCAGCGACATAATGGACGTAACAGCGATACCAGAACCTGCTTCCACGCCAACTCAAATGACAGTGTTGGCATCAGATTCGCGACATTTCTCCTCCGTCTTGCCTCGCCTCACGAAGTCCTCTTTGATGGAGGAAAAAAAAAATCTTTACTGGATTCCCGGAGTGTAGCTGCAGTCCGAAAGAGCTTAAATCAGGTGGATACAAATTACATATTTCATGCCTGTCCCGCCCTTCTCCTGTCTCTAGATTTTTTTTCCTCAATTCGTTTTTTTCTTTTCCCTGTCTGTCTCTTAAAGTCGCTCCTCTTACGTTATCAGTTTCTTTTTTTTTTTTCGTTTTACTTCATTTTTTTCGTTTGTAAAATATGTAGCTGTCCCTGCGATGTGTGTGTGTGTGTGTGTGTGTGTGTGTGTGTGTGTGTGTGTGTGTGTGTGTGTGTGTGTGTGTGTGTGTGTGTGTGTGTGTGTGTGTGTGTGTGTGTGTGTGTGTGTGAGCAGTGCGTGAGGGTAATTTTCTCCGTGAAAGCTATACGTCGTACATATGTAACCGGAGACTAATTCAGCTTCACTGGAGAACAACAATTTTTCAAGGAGTGCCAAAGATTTCTCGCCGCTACTAACGTCCCTCTCCAGTTGATACACGGCCCGCGCGGAGAGCTACGAGAGCGACGCCGTGGACACAACACTGGTGACCGAGAAGCTTCCTTCCTGCCTTCCTTCCTGACGAGGGACAGAGGTGACATACGGCGAGAATCGGATGGCAATCGTGAGTTAGAAAATCGTGAGAAAGATAATTAATTTAATTTCGTTTTTATGTGTGTGAGAGATGATGGAGGAGAGAGAGAGAGAGAGAGAGAGAGAGAGAGAGAGAGAGAGAGAGAGAGAGAGAGAGAGAGAGAGAGAGAGAGAGAGAGAGAGAGAGAGAGAGAGAGAATTTTTTTTTCCCGTTATGCCCTATAGCGCCTGTAGGCATACTTGAAGAGTATATGTGGGAAGCGCTGTTAAGCTTCCACCCATTAGTGGCGCAGGTAATTTTATTTATACTGGTATCCATATTAGGGCCCATATCATCACCCAAGTGCATCTTCGGTGTAACCACCTAGAACCTGGGTATCATGGTGACACGTAGGTAACTTCAAACCACTTGACAATGTCATAACTTCAAGGCGGTATGTGGTGGGATTCTAACCTACGCGTGTACGTCTATCCGATCCCACGCTCGCCACCTTATCCACAACGCCGCCGCCTCCCTACATGGCAGACAGTATTATTAGTAGTAGTAGTAGTAGTAGTAGTAGTAGTAGTAGTAGTAGTAGTAGTAGTAGTTGTTGTTGTTGTTGTTGTTGTTGTTGTTGTTGTTGTTGTTGTTGTTGTTGTTGTTGTTGTTGTTGTTGTTGTATTTTTATTACTGAGCACATCTATTGCCTAAAGTTCTAGGTATATGGTTCCTACAGAATTGTATCCCAAAGAACCGCTGCGCCTTCAAATAACTTGACGATATAAAAAAAGAAAACCCATAAAAAATATATATAGACCCTGAAAAACTGACAAAATGCATCTTTGAATATACAGACAACGATCTAAATAAAAAGTAGCACGATATGAAAAATAGAAAACGAAATTGAAAACAAAATTATTTCCAACAATTTTGGGGGAGTTTAGGAAAGGGCGGAATAATATTTTCTCTTACAATTTTCGAAAGATGTTTTGCGATCCGATTATGTGCAACCCAGAGCAATGAAAAAAAAAAAAAAAAAAAAAGAATCCGGACCACAATACAAAATATACTAAAAAAAAAAGCCACGACAATAACAACAGAAGTGCAACAAGTAACCGGAACCGAAATTAACCCAATGGACTGTACGTACGATAAAAAAAAAAAAATAAATAAATAAAAAAAACACTCGTAGACATAGACAAATAAACTAACTATGCCTAACTAACAATGCCTAAACCAAAACGACGAGCAGAGTAAAAAAACATAAAAGAAAAATTGTAGAAACACTATAATTGATTGTATTTTTCTTATTGTATTCACGCTTATCAATAATGGATGGTAGCACAACCTGGCGCCACACCTTCAAAGCATGCACGAATGTGGCGCCTGGCATGCACTCAGTGGTAACCGTGTGCTGCAGTAGTAGTAGTAGTAGTAGTAGTAGTAGTAGTAGTAGTAGTAGCAGTAGCAGCAGCAGCAGTAGCAGTAGCAGCAGCAGTAGCAGTAGCAGCAGCAGTAGCAGCAGCAGCAGTAGCAGCAGCAGTAGCAGTAGCAGCAGTAGCAGTAGCAGTAGTAGTAGTAGTAGTAGTAGTAGTAGCAGTAGCAGCAAGCAGCAGCAGCAGAAGAAGAAGAAGAAGAAGAAGAAGAAGAAGAAGAAGAAGAAGAAGAAGAAGAAGAAGAAGAAGAAGAAGAAGAAGAAGAAGAAGAAGAAGAAGAGGAGGAGGAGGAGGAGGAGAAGAGGAGGAGGAGGAGGAGGAGGAGGAGGAGGAGGAGGAGGAGGAGGAGGAGGAGGAGGAGACAGCAGGGCACTATTGCTTAAGGAAGTTCATGTATCGCTTGCTGACGTGTTTTCCTTATATGCTTCCAAACCGAGACAAAAATCTAACAAGTTTACCAAGAAATTCATAAAAAAAAAAATACATATAGCAGAAAGTTAAAAAAGCTGTACTCCACCCCCCGCCCCCCGCACACACGTTACGGATTAGCTGGTCGGGAACAACATAGTGAAGTCAACTAATGTGAGGAGGCAACGCGTGACACATGCTGGCCTTGACTCTCGGTGTGGCCAGCCAGGCAACACTTCATATACCAGGCAGCGACCACAACACACCACATCACAACACACACACACACACACACACACACACACACACACACACACACACACACACACACACACACACACGACCAAGTAAGCACACAAGCACAACGAGGACAGGTGTGCATGGAGACTACATGTACACACCAGGATTTGTGTACACGTAAATGCATGTACACGCGAGGGAGCGACACGAACAGGCGTACATGTGAAGTAAATGTACCGCCAAAGATATGTGCACGTGGATAGTGGCTGTACGCACGAACATATAATGTGCACACGAGGACAGGTGTACACGGGAACTACAGGTAAGCACGAACATAGCACAGTGAATGCAGCTGTACACACTAGATGCACACACGAGGCCACTACACGTACACGTACACACACACACACACACACACACACACACACACACACACACACACACACACACACACACACACACACACACACACACACAGAGAGAGAGAGAGAGAGAGAGAGAGAGAGAGAGAGAGAGAGAGAGAGAGAGAGAGAGAGAGAGAGAGAGAGAGAGAGAGAGAGAGAGAGAGAGAGAGAGAGAGAGAGAGAGAGAGAGAGAGAGAGAGAGAGAGAGAATAACACAGCAAAAAATATCAAATACTTTCAGATTTTAGCGTGTGCAAATAATAAACCTTTACATTCCTTCTGTTCCGCTAGTCACCACAAACAAGGACACACCAAACCATAATAAAAAGACTCCAAGGTGACACTGGCTCTTGAATCTAAGGTAAAACTCCACTGCACTCGTCTCCCCTCCCTCGTCTTCCCTCAGTGCCATTCCTAGTGCTATATATTATCTTTCTTATTCGCCTTGTTCCTCCTTTTCTACTTTATAAAACAACTCCTAGAACCAAACTACTCATATCCCACTTCCCTTACACTGGCCCTCCTATTTCTATACTTTAATGTTTTGATTTTTACTGTATTCATACCTTTCCTTCATACCTTCCCCTTCCTTATCTCCATCACTTCACTGCCTATCCCGATATCCTACCGTTGGCTTCCTCCATCTCTGAGTCCCTTTTTCCACTCCTTCACACGCCCTGTCCTCCATCACTGCCCGGTTTTCGCAGTCTTATCTCTATTGCCTCCGTGGTATTCCGTCCTCTGCGTCACACACATGTAATGCTTTTATGTCCACCCCGCCTCGAACATCTCTCCCTCCCTCTGTACCGAAAAAAATCATCACCTTCACGCCTTTCTCTCACGCCTTCTCCCTCCCTCTGCATTCTTATCTGCACTGGCCTTAAAATTCTGCTTCTCTCTCTCCCTCCCTTTACTTTCTTTTTACTCCATCTGATGCCTTCGTGTCCCTTCAGTCTTTGTGGCGCTCAGTCATTCACCAGTCCATCAGTCAATCAGTTAGTCATCCATTCAATCAACCAATCTAAACGTCGTCAACCAAACCACATTCCATTCAACCATCCAAGCACCACCCACGCACACAACTCTAATCAACATCACAGACTACACATCACTCAGCATTACAACATTGCCTCGTCAACACAGCCTTCTTCCTCCCAACCTCTACCACCATCAAACATAACACCACCACTACCACCACCACCACCACCACAAACCACACCTCGAAAACAGGCCGCGGAGGTAAGCCATTAGAAGGAAGGAAGGAAGGAAGGAAGGAAGGAAGGAAGGAAGGAAGGAAGGAAGGGAGGGAGGGAGGGAGAAAGGGAGAGAAAGAAGGAAGGAAGGAAGGAAGGAAGGAAGCAAAGAAGGAAACAAAGAAGGAAGGATGTAAGCAAGGAAGCAGTCAAGCAAGGAAGGAGGGAAGGTGCCGCGGTGGGACCCAAGCAGTCCTCGCCACGACCCCACGATTACCGTCTTGACAGAAAAAAATGAGCCGCTTGTACCCGACGCGAGACCTGCCTGACGGTGGTGGTGGTGGGAGGGGGAGGCGTCGAGGAGGGCAGACGAACGGGCGAAGGAAAAGGCCCCCACGTGCTCATTATCTGGACCTGGCGTGTCAGAGAGACATAACCCGAGACGATACTGCCGCTCTATTTTTTATCCACAGTCCAGAGTGCCGCCGGAGGAATATTTCAGAGTCATTAAGGCGATGTAACACTTGTTCTTCTGGCCTTTCACCGTCCTTGTCTTCAGTATTTCCCCTCTGTCTTCTCATCTACCTCTGTGTTCCCTATCTACTACTAGTCGGTATGTCAGTCACCCTTGTTTTGATATATTCCTTTTCTTTTCCCTTCTCTTCATTGTTATTGTTTTATGATATATTTTCTTCCTCTCTGCCTTCTCATTCGCCTCTGTTTCCCTATTCATTGTTGGCCGGTATGTCATTCATTTTTACTTTTTTACTTTGTTCTTCTGTTCTTCTATCCTTTCATTGTTCTTGTTTTCAGCCTTTTCTGTCTTCTTATCCACCTTCGTTTTATTTTCCATTTAGTACTGGGCTGTGTTAATCAACTTTTTTATAATCCTTTTACCTATCTTTATTCTCCTTTACCATTTTATGTTCTTGTTCTTACAATCTTTCCTTCCTGTCCTCTCATCCACCTCCATGTTCCGTTCTCTATCTATAATTGCTCTACATATCAATCAACGCTATTTTTTTTTTCTATTGTCTTCTTTTTAAATTCTCTGTCAATGTTTTACTCCGTTCTTTTGTCCTCTCAGTCTTTCCTTCTTGTCTATCATCATACTCCATGTTGTGTTGGCTGTTTAGTATTGCTCTACATGTCAAGCAAGGGAGCTTTCTTTAATATTTTTTTCCTCTACTCTCTTTTATTATTTTACCTTTTTATATTCTTCGGTTCTTTTCATCTTCTATTCAGTTACTTTTTCCTTATGTTCTCATCCAGACTCGTGCTTTCTATCTGGTATTGGTCTACATGTCAATCAGCGCTGTTTTTTATTTCTTCTTCTCTTTCTTTTATTCTCCTTCACTGTTATATTCGTTCTTTCCATGTATATATTTTTTTTCCCTTTACCCGTATTCTCTATCTATATTTTTAACTCTCCGTTCTCTCTCTCTTTCAATATCTTTTTCTTGCTAGCCTTTTATATATATTTTCTCGTACGTTCCTCCCTCCCTTCCACCAGTTTCTCTCTGTCTCTCTCTCTCTCTCTCTCTCTCTCTCTCTCTCTCTCTCTCTCTCTCTCTCTCTCTCTCTCTCTCTCTCTCGTTTTACTTTCTTTTCTTGCTTTCATTCGGTTCAGTCACTTCCCTAACACTCCTTTCACCTTTGCTTTCCTCCTCCTTTCACCTTTCCAAATCGCCAACTTCCTAAATCTTAATGCACCTTCAATCCTTCCTTCCTTCCTTCTTTCCTTCCTACCTCAAACCAATCACGTTTCCTCCTTCCTCTCCTTGCACGTATTCTCCCCACGCACACCTCTCCTCCTCCTCCTCCTCCTCCTCCTCCTCCTCCTCCTCCTCCTCCTCCTCCTCCTCCTCCTCCTCCTCCTCCTCCTCCTCCTCCTCTTCTTTCTCCCCCTGTACCTCCGCCAACACCACCACCAAGAGCTTATCCTTCGCTCGGCAGTTTCTCCTCTCTCTCTCTCTCTCTCTCTCTCTCTCTCTCTCTCTCTCTCTCTCTCTCTCTCTACGGAATCGCATAATTCAGCCCTATTAAATCGTCCTCAAAAGGCTTCACGACAGTACTTCTTGATGCATTTCTTCGCGGCGGGAGTTTCAAAGCAATCAAAAGACGAGTCTGGACGTCCCTGCTCCTAAAAATAACCCACAGAGCGCCCAACTTCGGCATTCCAAGTCCCCCAGAACAAAGATTGTCGTACTTGGCTCAAAGTTACGCTCGCTCCTCCAAGTTGTAAGTTAGGATGAGAGAGAGAGAGAGAGAGAGAGAGAGAGAGAGAGAGAGAGAGAGAGAGAGAGAGAGAGAGAGAGAGAGAGAGAGAGAGAGAGAGAGAGAGAGAGAGAGAGAGAGAGAGAGAGAGAGAGAGAGAGAGAGAGAGAGAGAGAGATACGGTTCTGGTGATGAATACGAAAGAATAAAAAAAAAAAAAGTTTGTGAAAAAAGCAAGAGTAAAAATAAAAGAACAGCAGACGCAAGAAAAAAAAAATCTAAGTACTCGCTGACGAACATTTTATACACACACACACACACACACACACACACACACACACACACACACACACACACGTAGTATTTACCTTCCTCCCTTGAATGCTGTGGGAGGAGGAGGAGGAGGAGGAGGAGGAGGAGGAGGAGGAGGAGGAGGAGGAGGAGGAGGAGGAGATGAAGAGGGAGAGGGGAGGGAAGGGAGTCGGTCTACAAACAATTACTGCACCAATGGAGCAAATTTTCTACTCCTCCCTCCTTTGCTCCTCCCCTCCTCGCGCCTTCCCCTCCTCATAATCATCTCACCTCATTTACCTCATCTTCTATTATAATTCCCATTCTCATTTCCACACGCTCCACCACCTCCCAACTCTTGTTCACAGATGGGAAGTAGTAAGCTGTGTAAGACGGTAAGACTGCAAAGCGAGGAGCAGCAGGAGCAGCAGCGGGATGGGCTTTGAGGTCGTGCCGCGGAGCTCTGGACTCATGATACGAAGGGTCTGGGGCGTTTGAAAGCTCTGGAGATTACCGGGGAACTGAGGAGGAGGAGGAGGAGGAGGAGGAGGAGGAGGAGGAGGAGGAAGCTAAGGAACGTACGTACGATGTGTGTGTGTGTGTGTGTGTGTGTGTGTGTGTGTGTGTGTGTGTGTGTGTGTGTGTGTGTGTGTGTGTGTGTGTGTGTGTGTGTGTGTGTGTGTGTGTGTGTGTGTGTGTGTGTGTGTGTGTGTGTGTGTGTGTGTGTGTGTGTGTGTGTGTGTGTGTGTGTGTGTGTGTGTGTGTGGTGAGGAAGGATGAGTAGGTATCTGATGGTGACTAGAGTGGGTAATGGTGATTTGAGGTGTTGTGGCCTTTCTATATTCGCAATAACTAAGATATTAGAAGAAAGTGAGGTGTTACAGTTTTAAGATTAGAATCTAATAGACATTTATATTTCCTATCCTATTTATTAATATGTTCACGTTTTATTTACGTATTAATTTGTGTACCGAATGCAACGCCAAAGAAATACAATAAAAATAATATATATGAATTAACACAATCCCACATAAATCCCGCTCCTTATGAGAATCAAATATATTTATCTATTTCTAAGAAAACTCATGATATGAAATTTCTTGCGGGCGAGAAAAAACAAGTGTGCGTTTATGATAAGAAGATTACGAAGAATTACTAAGGATGATAACAAACACCAACACACCCTTTGGTCCTTCCACACTGCACACTGCTTGATTACACTACTCTCCGCTAACTACTGGTGGAAATAGTCAGCACAGCGGAGGGCGTCTGTGCACGAGGCCTGATGGGGCTGGTAAGATTGTTAGTGGAGGAATGTTGATGTGCCCTGCGTTTCAAGGCGTCACATTTAAATGAGATGTGAATATGGAAAAAGCAAAGAAAAGTGAAGTCTGAAATTTCTCAAGGTCACAGGAGAAATAAAAGTGTACGGTTTGGATTACCTGTGAAGGTTAAGTAAAGAAATGTTATGCCACGTTTGTTTATGGGAGTGAAGACGATGTTAACAGGAACAGGAAGAAGTAAAGCTATTCATCGCATCTTATTTAAATTTTGGTAGCAACGGGTGAAGAATGTGTTTTTGACAAGAATATAGAGAAAAAGGTAGAATTGTACCACTTGAGGGCAAAGGCGAGAGTGAGACGTGG
>NC_059271.1:19464699-19469699 GCF_017591435.1 Portunus trituberculatus | reverse complement strand
CAGGAGAGAACTCTTCCACTTTGGTCTGTTCCTTAATCAGTGATATTTCTTCCTTATCTTTCCATTTTCTCTTCGACCATTTTAAACTTTCCGTTCCACAGTTTCGATCAGAGTTCAAGTTTCCGATTGGTACGCAAGAGAAAACACTAGAAGAATGTGTGCTGATTATAAATTTATGTCTTTCGTGACAGTTTTATGATTATTGCATTTTACCAGCTGTAACACACACACACACACACACACACACACACACACACACACACACACACACACACACACACACACACACACACACACACACACACACACACAGACACACACACACATTCCAGTGACGCAACATTTCTTATATAATTGCAAAGGAGACGGCGGCGAAGCACTGAGAGAGCCAAGAAAGCCTTGCGTCAGTGTTTACAAGATACAGGTAATAACTTCTTTATGGCAGGTGTGTGGGAGTGGACGGCTGCCTGTGCTGTGTTTCTTGTGTTGACTGGGAGTGTTGGCGGGAGTCTCGTGTTGTCCAGAGTTATTATATTTTTTTGTGCAGTATTTTTCGGGATAAGTAGGTGTTAAAGGCAGCAGTTTTAGTAAATCATATATAAACACGAACGAGAAAGATGAGGTGAGGATCAGGTAAACTTAAAGAGGTAAAATGGGCCTTGCATTAAGTATAAGTAGGTGCTAAAGACAAGTTTAGTAAAACACATCATATATAAACACGACAAAGGAGGATCAGGTAGACTTGAGAGGCAAATTAGATAAGATTTTCAGCTGTCACATTATCCTTCATGAACCCAAAGAATTTTTCAACCAAACTCTATGTGGAATTATTTACCCAAGTTCCTCGACCCCTGATGGAGAAGTGAAGACTGGAGCTACGCGTGTCTTGTCCACCAGATAGATTACGAAACTCACGTATATATTTTGAACCCTATGTTCCTCTCTTAACTCCCGGTATAGTTGCTCCCAAACTAGCTTGAAAAAAATAATAAGAGATCTATATTCTGATAATATGGATATTATATGACCCTTTCTGTGATTACGGTGACACAAGTTGACAGTCCTGCACACTAAGGATGGTTGGCGTATATTATGTAAGACCTCGGAGATACATAGGCATATCAGCATCAAGTCAATACCAACCTTAGCGACGCGATACGTGACCAGGCAGCAAGTTTCATGTTTGTTCATTATGCTACAGTTCGCACCACACTTGAAAGACAGTTTTAGCAGCTACTGTATGGATAAATATTAACAGCAGACTTGTAGGCATATAATCAGAATAGAATTAGGATTAGGAGGAAGAGGAAGAGGAGGAGGAAGAGGAGGAGGAGGAGGAGGAGGAGGAGGAGGAGGAGGAGGAGGAGGAGGAGGAGGAGAAGAAAAGGAGGAGGAGGAGGAAGAAGAAAAGGAGGAGGAGGAGGAAGAAAAGGAGGAGGAGGAGGAAAAGGAGGAGAAGGAGAAAAAGGAGGAGGAGGAGGAGGAGGAGGAGGAGGAGGAGGAGGAGGAGGAGGAGGAGGAGGAGGAGGAGGAGGAGGAGCACCAAGGAGCGTGAGGACTAAGAATATCAATTGTATAAAACACATCAGCCTTATTTAAGATACATCAGCTACTAATATCAAAAACATTATCATTCAAAGGAACATAAACGACTCAGCGCCTTAATCTCGACTACTTTCAAGACGATTTACTGGGAATTATTACATGATTCTGGTGATTCTTTAATAATCATTCAACAACATAAGAAGAAAAAAAGATGTAGTCAGGCTCATCATTTCTGTGGCCTTTGAAAATAATCTTAACGAGAGAACACAACTTTTAAGGATACAGGTCATAGACGAGTAATTTCTCTCTGCAATGACGCTGCAAAACCCTAAACCCTGCCATGGTCCATCAGCTTAAGTCAGGAAGGGTGCAGGCCCCTTAATCCCTCCAGCGACACACCAATGACTATGACACCTGGATGGCCACAGTCAGCCTTTACTATTCATTTATCGGTCAACCAATGGAAGCACCAGTAGCGGTCTGGTTTGTGCCTCGTCCGTCCCGCCTCAATTCCAGTATAAGTCCCACGGATTCCCAGGCAGGAGAGGGCGCCACTAAAGAGAAAGATTGAAACTGCATTCCTACACCTCAATGGCCTCTATTCTTAAACGCTCTGCTCTATTCACAGGGAGTCTCTACTGTTTTAGAATCTTTCATATCTATTAACTTTAACTAATTTCCTAAAGGAAGTTGCAAGTTTTCAAGAATTTTTCGTGATTCCAGTGATAGTTTAATAATAATCAAATGAGGCAGACACACATGAAAACATAGCTAATCATCGCTATAGTCTTCCACAATATTGTACCTGACGAAACACAAGTAGTGTTGAAAGATAAGAGGTAACAAATACTTCCAAAGGTCACTGACAAGATAAATTGGGCTTTTATGAGTGCATTTTTCACATAAGTGGTGTGAAATGCTTTTAAAACTATCGTTAGAATCATGAAGGCACTCTAAACTTCAAACAAAGCCTGATGAAACTAGTTGAGGGATAAGACGCTAAAATTATTGAGAATATTGTCAATAATTCCGTTTTCCTTGCGTTTCACGTATATATTGTGGCTATTTCCTATATGAAATTGAAGACGAGGTAAAGATCGAAAACACTGGTAAAAAAAAATGTAAAGAAAAAAAAAAGCGTGCCTTCAGAATGACAGTGACAAGAGCTTTGGAGAACCACAGTCATTTTACCTCTTAAGAGATTCTCCCACTTGATGTGACTTTTTCGTGTTTACATATGATGACTTACTAAACTTGTCGCCCTTAACATCCGCTTATCCCTCGAGATGCCACAGAAAAAAAGATACAATTCCGAACACAAAGCGAAAGACGCCTGCCACCACTAGCAACCAACACGAGGCAGCAACACACCGCACGCCGCCTGCACACTTGTTAAGAGAATTTCACCTTCAACTTGAAAAACACACTGACGCAAGGCTTTCCCAGGCCCACTGTCTCCTCTTCTGTAGTGACAACAAATGGTGCCTAACGATGTTATGCTACAGGTGAGAGAGAGAGAGAGAGAGAGAGAGAGAGAGAGAGAGAGAGAGAGAGAGAGAGAGAGAGAGAATCATACATATACGCAGATCCTTCCACAATTATCCACAGCGACTCATCTCTTGCAGCGATCAGGTTTCCGGGATGCAGCGGTGCAGGGTTCATGAGGGGACTGCTACGTTATTCTATCAATCTTTTCGGACGCCGGGCAGTGGCACCTGTTAAGGCTCTCCCATTACTGCTGGAGCTACGAGGCCCAATCATTCTACTAACCACAGAACAAGCCTGAAGGATTCCATCGACTACATGATGAGGTTAGTGAAAGCCGCTTTTTTTTTATTAGTATTTCTTTTTTCTTTTTTTTCTTTTTTTTTTTGCCAATAATTTGTAACTCATTCTCTTTTGACGTTGGGGATGAACATGTGTATTTTGTAATTAGTATGTGTACATTTCCCGTTTAATTGTTGTACTAAATACATGTTATATTCTCTCTCTCTCTCTCTCTCTCTCTCTCTCTCTCTCTCTCTCTCTCTCTAATGAGGAAAGGATGCCGCCGAAAAAGTAATACATACACAAACGAGAAAAAAGATCCACTTAATATATTGTTCACTAAAGAAAATAGTAACCATTAATGAAGAATCCAAAACAAGTTGACCAATCTAGTGAAAACAGCATTACTATACTCACCTTGCTTGTTGGCGTCATCCTTCACGCTGTCGATGGTGGAGTCACTCTTGGCCTGAAGCGTCTGCCTCTTGGCAGAGGACTTCGAGGGTGAGGTGGCGGGAGGAGTGAGGGTGGAGGTGGATGCCGACTTTACCAGATGGACTGGTGAAGAATGGAGTGAGGAGGTGCTGGACGAGAGTTTGTGGATGTCGGGGGAGGCCTGGGTGGCGGCCGAAGCAATGGTGAGGAGCGGCCTTTCCGTGGGTACAGAGGAAGACCTGCCCAGGTGTTTGGAGAGCGAAGACGGCGAAACCTGGGTCTTCTTGTCAGGGTCGCCATCTTTGGACCCAATCATACCGAGGATGGCGAATCACTGCCTCTGAAACAATAAACAACCATGTCAGTATCATAAACAAGTCACTAATAACATCACCTCCCTCACTTGACGGAAGTGCCAATCACGCATCCAGACCTACTTAACACAAACACGTGAATAATGAAACCAACAACTCCCTCACGTGACTCAGAAGTAAATACTCGAACATCTAAGCTTACTCACACCCTACACAATGACTCTAGCATGTACGATAGAACACTATTATGACCCATGACACACCAAAGGAAAACTAATATAGGTAACACTCATTCACAACCCACACAACCGTAGCTGATAGAATACAAGACCACATGACCCCGTTAAGCAAAATATAATCAGTCGAAAAATCATGATAAAAAATAAGGAAGGAAAAAACTAGCGATATGACGCACACTGAAAGAAAAAAAGAGAAAAAACACGAACATATGCACTGCTAGCTTAACTCGAACTCGGTGATAAAAGGCTTCCACTCTGATTCATCAAAGCCTCAAAGCCCCACGAGAATAAAAAAGCCATTTGATATCTTCTACTTCAAAGGACGGCGCCGATACTGACCGTATTACTGCCTTTCTGATGTCCAACCAATTACGCATTAAAATGTGCTGATATTTAAGGTACAGATTAATAGCTTTTTATATTTCCTTCTTTTTTTTTTCTTTCCTTCACAGATTTCATGGGGCTGTGTGTGTGTGTGTGTGTGTGTGTGTGTGTGTGTGTGTGTGTGTGTGTGTGTGTGTGTGTGTGTGTGTGTGTGTGTGTGTGTGTGTGAGAGAGAGAGAGAGAGAGAGAGAGAGAGAGAGAGAGAGAGAGAGAGAGAGAGAGAGAGAGAGAGAGAGAGAGAGAGAGAGAGAGAGAGAGAGAGAGAGAGAGAGAGAGAGAGAGAGAGAGAGACGGAAACAGAGAGAGAGAAGGAGAT
>NC_059271.1:19459699-19462199 GCF_017591435.1 Portunus trituberculatus | reverse complement strand
AGTTTGTACCCTGGCCTATGGAGAGAGAGTAATGAGCACCTGCCTGGCTTGTAATGTAAAAATAAAAGAGACTCATAAGCAGAGGGAGAGCCCAAAGAATGAAAGGAATAAATAATAATTCAGGAGAGGATGTACCGGGAATAGGGAGAAGAAAAGAGAAAAAAAGAGAGCGAGAAAAAAACTCCAGTTGCATTGTTTGAGTTGGTCTTTCCCTCTGCTGTACTGCTGTGTGTGTGTGTGTGTGTGTGTGTGTGTGTGTGTGTGTGTGTGTGTGTGTGTGTGTGTGTGTGTGTGTGTGTGTGTGTGTGTGTGTGTGTGTGTGTGTGTGTGTGTGTGTGTGTGTGTGTGTTGGTTTAATTTTTTGCTATTATCGTTCAGAAAGCTAATAAGAAAAACAATATAAGGAATGAAAAGTAAATAAGAAAGACAGAAAAATAATAAAGCACACACAAAAAAAAAAAAAAACAGAGACAAACACATGAACAAAAATAAGAAGGGAAAAAACCATGAGTGAGTGACATAGAAGCAAACAAAGGAATGGTGACAAAAAGGTGCGAGAAAACACACAGACAGACATGGAGTCCAAGAAATTCTTCAGCAATGCATGACTTCACTGGACTCCCTTGTCTGACCCTCACGTGCACCTCCTCCATCCACTTCCCTCTTCACCACCCCATAAACACCCCAACCTCCACCACCACCACGACAACGATCCTATCCTTCAACAAGTCATGTCACTTCATCACAACCATCACGGTAGTCATCACCATAACAGCCACCATTAGTCTAGTCAAAAAGGCAAGCCACTTGAAATTAGTCAGCACTATAATCAAATACACAGTGATCACCATCACCGGAGCCACCACCACCACCACCACCACCAGCACATCACTATCACCATTCTTCAGTGCTTATATAGTCATCACATTTCAATATCTTCATCATCACCTCCAGAAACACCACCACCGTCAGTCGCCATCACCACAGCCGCACCTACACACCACCATAATCCCATCATCACAACATCAGCTCAGCTTCTCCACATCCATTGCTCAAGCGTCATAACAGCCTCGTCTAGCAAGTTTCCTTTCATATTCATATAAATGAAATTAAAGATGTCTATTTATCAAATAAAACATTAAAAAATAGACAGAACTTTACGTTTTTTTTCTGCAGATGTTTTAAACTATTAAGAACAAATTACATAAGAGCAACTACCTCTTTTGCTTCCATCAATCCTGACTCTTCTACTAGCGAGAATCATGTAGTTTTTAAGTTCACTAAATTGAATTACTCAAAAAAAAAAAAAAAAAAACCGGTGGTCTAAACTAACTTTCCTTTTTATTCCAATATTTCTTGGTCTTTCAATGAGCAGCAAGTAATGCATTTTTTTTTTTTCACCCTTAGTCTGCCTTTCTAATAGCAACCAAAACAAAATCAGTACATACAGCATTACAATTCAAGACACTGAACGAGCCTCATCCCTCAGTACACGGCATCACAATTACAATATTATTTGACTGCAAGTGACGGGAATGACACTCCGCTATTTCAGTAAATATGAATACTTTTACAGTGCAGGACGTGAAACTACAAGCACTAAAAGATATCAAACACTCGACCACTCGATCACTTCTGCTGTCAGAGTTCACAAAATACACTACTCTAAAAGCTCCATCAGAATATTATATTGAAAAAAAAAAAACATGGCAGTGTTATGTTTCAGGAGGATTGAAAATAAATAGGTAAATCAATCAAACACCTAGATAAATAAATAAATGAATAGATAAATGAATAATAAGTAAACACACATCAGTAAAATATAGAAATTCACACTAACAAAAAAAATTAATTAAAACAAGAAAATTTACAGAAAAAGAGGAAAATCTTAAAAATTAACTTATTATGTAAGGAAAGAATACACACAACTAAAATTGATATCTTAATTTTCACAAAGAAAGAAAGAAAGAAAGAAAGAGAGAAACTAGAGAAAAGAAAAAACAAATCATTTATATAACAAACGAGAGTAGAAAAATGGATAAAAAGAAACTTCGACATCGAATGTTTTTCCAGGAGAGAAAGAAAGAAAAAAGGAAGGAAGGAAGGAAGGAAGGAAGGAAGGAAGGAAGGAAGGAAGGAAGGAAGGAAGGAAGGAAGGGATCGAGGAAGAGAAGGAAAAAAAGGAGGAATAAAAGGAAGGAAAGAAAAAAAGGAAAAAAGGAAGGAAGGAAGGAAGGAAGGAAGGAAGGAAAGACAGAAAGACAAATACGTATTCACTAACGAAAAAAAACCATCCATATTTTCACAACCACCACCACCACCACCACCACCACCACCATCGCCACCTCCATCTGTCACCCCCGTCTTTCACCTTCCCAGAACACCCCTACCGGTGGTAATGAAGGCCACTCTGAAGGCTCGCCAGGGAAAAGCCCACGTGACCAGACCACCACCACCACCACCACCACCAGACGAAGGAGGAAACGCAACACTCAATTTC
>NC_059271.1:19442199-19457199 GCF_017591435.1 Portunus trituberculatus | reverse complement strand
ACTACTCCAACCTCCTCCTCCTCCTCCTCCTCCTCCTCCTCCTCCTCCTCCCTCATCCTTACTCTTCCATTCCAACCTCCTCCTACTCCTCCTCCAGTTCTTACCTATGATTCCTCTCCCAAGGCACGCCAAGAAGCTAAATACACTCCCACAGCCCTTCATCCGCACAGGTCAACGCCTTTTACTAAGGGAGCGAGGCGCAGGGAGGAGAAAAGCAAGAGCAAGGGTGAAGAGGGATTAGGACAGGAAGTGTAAAGATATGAGAGAGGCAAACTGAAAGAATAACGTGATGAGAGGGAAAGAACATGTGTAAAAAACAAGGAGGGAGAAGAGGATGGGAAGAGAGGAAAGAGAGAGAAGGAGCACGAGGAGAGGGAGATATGAGGTGAGGGAAGGACAAGAAGACGACAAAGAGAAAAAAAAAAGATAGGATGAGAGAGAGAGAGAGAGAGAGAGAGAGAGAGAGAGAGAGAGAGAGAGAGAGAGAGAGAGAGAGAGAGAGAGAGAGAGAGAGAGAGAAGAGGAGGGGTGATAATGAAAAGTCTAAAGCGGGGATGGGGGTGGGGAGAGTGACAGGCCCACATCAGGTGTTTCATGATTAGCTAAGCCGCAGCAGGTAAGGCAGCCGCACCTCATAGGCCTCCCAGTGCCGCAGTGAAAGCCTACCACGCACGCTACCTTCCTCTAGGCTCACGGAAGGGGGGGCGAAACGCAGGCAGGCAAGCTGGTTGACAGGCAGGCTGGCTTACACTTCGCAGGCTTGTGTTAAGCTAGATGAAGGGGAGAAACGGAGTCTAAAAGGGAAGTTGAAGGGAAGTTTGAGTGTCGGAGTGCAGGTTAAGAGGGAGAAGTTTAAAGGTACTTGGTCTGGATTCATCAAGGTGGTTTACGGGAGTTTAAACGTCCTTTGTGTTTAGGTTCACCGTGAAGGGATTTACAGGCGTCGTGATGGTGATGGAGGTGGTGCATGGCGGTGTAGGGTCACTAGAGTGTAGGGTGCAGCAGTGAAGCGTAGGGTGTTTAGAGATGAAGATGATGGGAGCGCCCTTAATTAAGTTAGGGGCTCGATGGGACTCTAGTTGGGGGTTCATTAAAGTGAGGGAGGGAGGGAGGGAGGGTGGGTGGCAGGGCGGGGGAGAGGAAAGGTTCATTACTTAAGGCAAGGCGAGGCTACGGAGACTTCGAGAGGTGTAATTTTCTTTTAACTACTTGAGCCTCAGCCACCGCCTCCCATCACGCCACCACTACCACCATCACTACTGCTACTGCTACTAATACTACTACTGCTGCTCCTATTACTACCATCATCACCACTACCATCGCAATGAAAGCAAGTTGTTTCATTTCCTCTTCCATTACGATTACTACCAACACCTCCAAAACTACTTCCTTTACTGCTATTTCTATCACTACCATTGCTACTACTACAGCTACTACTACTTCTACTGTTACTATTACTACCAATAATATCAAAACTATCACAAAACTACGTACTCCTATTTCATCTTACTAACATTACTACTACTACTACTACTACTACTACTACTACTACTACTACTACTACAATTATTACCAACATCACAAAGCAGATTGAATAATTTCCTCTGTTACTACTACGTCATCCTATTCAACACCCTATCACCACCACTAGTACCACCATCACCGCCATCACAACTACCTCTAGCCACCAGTATGTCACCCTACTTATCTCTTCCTTCTGTTACTGCTGCCGCCGCCACCACCACCACCATCGGTATTAGTTGCTAGTAGTAGATCGTCTCTCTCTCTCTCTCTCTCTCTCTCTCTCTCTCTCTCTCTCTCTCTCCAATAAAAACACCAATTACCACAACCATAACATAAAACAATAACAAAAACAATAACAACAACATCACCCACCCCATCAACTACTGCACTTATACCACCACAACCACCACCACAAGGTCCCACCAGGCCCATCACTACCGTCGCTTTATCCTCACCTACCACAACCACCACCACCACCACCACCACCACCAGACCACCACCACAACAACAATTATTTACTGATAGTAGGAGGCCAACTTATGATCTCACTAATACCAGACCTCAACAATTAGTCGGTGGAGAAGACGGGGTCATGTTGTGAAAGGTGAGGAAGGGAGGGAGAGAGAGGGAGAGAGAGGGAGAGGGAGGGAGAGGGAGGGAGAGGGAGGAACAAAGGGAGGGAGCCTAGGAAAAGCAAGGCAAGGCATAAGACCTCGTTAGTTTAGATAAAAGGTTATGTGGGTAAGAAAAAAAAACAAGGATCGTGCTAGGAAAAAAAATATTGAATAAAAAGGGAAAATAATAACGATCTAATACTAATATCACGGCGGAGGGAGGCCAAGACAAACACACAATAACAAAAACAAAGCAGAGAGAGAGAGAGAGAGAGAGAGAGAGAGAGAGAGAGAGAGAGAGAGAGAGAGAGAGAGAGAGAGAGAGAGAGAGAGAGAGAGAGAGAGAGAGAGAGAGAGAGAGATACAAACAGATACAGACAGACAGACAGAGAGACAGCAAGACATACACAGACACACAAAGACAGACAGACAGACAGACCAACAGACAGACAGACAGACAGACAATAAACGGTATCTATTGTATGTTCTAAAGTCAAACCATAATGAATACTGGTTTATCTATTCACTCCATCTTCTTTTATTTATTCAACATGCCATCTGATTTATATGTTTCTTATTGAATATATTTATTATTCTTGATGGCATGACACAGTAAGATGAAAAATAAAATAGAACAATAGAGCAAAGGTATGGATAAAAATGAAGATTGCATGAACTGAAGCGAGAAAAGAAAGTAAATAGGTATTTCAAAGCATAACACAAATTTTTGGAGACACTATCCATGCATGTAAACAAAGTATAAATCACATCAATAAAAGTTGCCAATAATTCATAGATGAATAGGACATGAGAAACTAAAAGAGCAAACACTTGAATATACAACTAAATACGATAAAATCAAAATTCTTTCTTACTTATATTTGCTTTACTGTACTGGATATCGACTGAGAACCGTCACAATTACTATTACTTATATTTATTGCTTAACAAACCAACACAGCTCTCAGCGCTCGAATAAGTGAGGATGGATGACAGAAGGAAGCTCGTCTAAGGTGCTTAGGTACAGTGTGCACGTGAGAATGTCATAACAAACAACGATAGTAAGTAACTACGTAAATTTATCAATTAAAAAGACAGAAAGAAGTACAAATAGACCGTAGGTAGATAGAAACACAGATATAGACATGAACAGATACATAGATAGATAGATAGATAAATAGATAGATAGATAGATAGATAGATAGATAGATAGATAGATAGATAGATATAGATAGATAGACAGATAGATAAATAAATATTGATGCATAACCACAGGCAGATAGATTCAGAGAGACACGTAGATAAATAATAGTTACAGAAAATTAATGGAAATAAATAAGAAACAAACAAGTGAACAAACAAATAAATAAGTAAGCAGTATACTTTAAATCAATGTCACGTTACAATTCTCTCTCTCTCTCTCTCTCTCTCTCTCTCTCTCTCTCTCTCTCTCTCTCTCTCTCTCTGAACCTCGCCCTTACCCCGACACGAGGCAAAAGAGTGCGAAAGAGAGAGGAAGAGGGAGACTATAAAGAAATAATAAAAAAGAGAGAGAGAGAGCGAGCGAGACAGAGTGGAGTCCAGGCGGGGCGATCCTTCTGGGTGACTGGAAACACTCTGGCAACAATGCTCCCGTCATTATGCCCTTTTTCACGCAACCAGGAAGTCCCGATTTACTTGGAATTGTAAAATACACGGCTTTTGTCCTGAAACACGCAATTAGCACACTGCAACGCAACACAACACACGTACAAACACACATTTCAACTTTTAAACACGCTACACGACACGACACGACACAACACAACAGAACACAACACAACATATCAACACACTACTCCAACACTATAGCATGATGTTTTGTAGTGGACCTTTGCTTCACCTTACTCACTCACTCACTCTGTCTCTGTCCAACACACACAACGCCACCTTGCCAAACCTACTTCCTTCTTTACCTCCTCACATGTTATTACACGTCTCATTCATCTCTGTACTCACTAACTCACGACACGTGGCAGTCACTCACCTACCTTTCACACATTCACTACACATACACATATACAGACAGGAGCTAAGATTAAGCTGGACACGAGCTATTAAACACAAGATAGCACCAGTTTTGAAGGAAATTTCTGTGCATTTCAGTTAAGTAAAATACAATACACCCCGACCCCTCCCTCCACACAAATAACACCACCACCAAACACCCCAACACACACACACACATATACATATAACATCCCCTACCTCCTCTCCCCCAACACACAAACCATATAACACAGTAACCACCACCATTACCACACACACATCCTTCTCTCAGACCACGGTGGCAGGAGCAGCGCCCCGTGACCGCCCAAGGAGCACCTCATGATTGGCCTGACGACGCCCGTGTTGCAGCAGTAGGCGTCAACTTGGGAGCTCAGGTGGCGGAGAGGCAGCACCTGACACCCGGCCGTCTTGAGGGAATGGGATGATGGAGGGAGTGACGGTGATTGGGAGAGGAGCAGGGATGGTGAAGGGCCAGGAGGGGGATGAAAGGGAGGGAGGAGGAGGAAAGTGGGGTTGATGATGAAAGGGAAAAGAACGGAGGAACGAAGGGGAATGAGAAGGATGAAGGACCGAGATGAGCAGAGATGTTGAAAGGAATACAGAGTGAGAGAAGGGAAGGGGAAATAAAAGAAAATTGTGGAGAAGGAATGAACAGGGAAACCAATGGAGAGAGAGAGAGAGAGAGAGAGAGAGAGAGAGAGAGAGAGAGAGAGAGAGAGAGAGAGAGAGAGAGAGAGAGAGAGAGAGAGAGAGAGAGAGAGAGAGAGAGAGAGAGAGAGAGAGAGAGAGAGCAAATCATTAAAGAAAAGCGTTAAAAGCAAGATCAAAGAGAAAGAAAGAGGAATGATGAATTAAAGGAGGAATAGGAGAAAAAGAAAGGGAAAGATGCAAGCAAAAAAAAAAATATCACAAACGGAAAGAAATTGGATGAAACTAAGGAAACCAGAGAGAGAGAAAAGAGGCAAAAAAAAAAAAGCGAAGAAAGAGGAAGAAAGACGGAAAACGAAGGAGAAAAACGAGTGAAAGAAACGGAGAAAAGATCAGGAAAGAAAGCAAGATAAAAAAAAAAAAAGAGGAGGAGGAGGATATAGACAAAATTCTAACAGAGACCGGAAAAGGAATAACGATAAAGATGAGGAGGAGGAGGAGGAGGAGGAGGAGGAGGAGGAGAAGGAGGAGGAGGAGTAAGATACGATAAGGAGAAGGTTGAGTGAGGAAGATTATGGAGCGAAGATGTGGAGGAAAAATGAATAATGAAGTGAAGGATGGTTACTCAAAATTTTCGATGAAGGAGGAGGGAAGTGAAGGAAGATATGGCGAAGGAGAGGACTGAGGATGATAGGAAGAGAATATGCCAAAAAAAAAAAATGAAAAGTAAGAGACAAGAAAAATAAAGAGAAAGAGAAGATAGGAAGAAGAGTTTAAAAAGACTAAAACGAAGGAGAAGAGGAAAGGAAGGAAAGTATAGAATGAAGGGAAAGAAGAAGAAAGTAGGAAGAGAAGATGGTAAAATGAGTGAAAGCCAGAAGTAAAGGAGACAAGGAATAAAAGATACAAGACAAAAAAGAAAAGATAAGGAAAAAAAAGATAGGAATATGAGACTAAAGTGAAGGAGAAAAAAAAAAGAGAAAACTGACACAAATATGGGAAAAAAAACAATGAAGAGAAAGTAAAAAAATAAATAAATAAATAAGAAAACGGAGAAAGCAAAGAGTAAGGAAGAACATATGATTGAAAGATGGAAAGAAATACAGAAATGAGATAAAAGAAAGAGTAAAAACGGATGGAGGGAGGAAAAAATATGAGGATGAAAGAATGAATGGAAAAAGTGGAAAGGCAGAAGAACGTGATGAGGATGAGAAATAAGAGACGGAGAAACAGGTGTGATATGGAGGGCGGAAGAAAAGAAAGGGAGAAATGTGTGTGTGTGTGTGTGTGTGTGTGTGTGTGTGTGTGTGTGTGTGTGTGTGTGTGTGTGTGTGTGTGTGTGTGTGTGTGTGTGTGTGTGTGTGTGTGTGTGTGTGTGTGTGTGTGTGTGTGTGTGTGTGTGAGAGAGAGAGAGAGAGAGAGAGAGAGAGAGAGAGAGAGAGAGAGAGAGAGAGAGAGAGAGAGAGAGAGAGAGAATGCGAGAGAATGCGAGAGAGAAAGAGGGGCAGTCACTGAGGCTCTGTGGCTGGAGACCAACACTCAAGGGGACGCCGCGCCCTTCCGTTCCTCTCCCTCTCTCCCTGTCCTTTCCCTCTCACTTCCCTCTCTATCCTCTCTCTCTCTCTCTCAGCCCACGTCTCTAACACAAACTCCTCCTTTGGGGATGAATATACCTGTTCTCTCTCTCTCTCTCTCTCTCTCTCTCTCTCTCTCTCTCTCTCTCTCTCTCTCTCTCATCACTCATAACCACCTTTCTCCCTCCAAGTAGCTCCTTTCTTAACTTTCCCTCATAGTTTACACGACTCATTTCTCTTCTTTCCCTCCCTCCTACTTCTCCTCCACAGCATTACTACCCTAAACCCAAACTCGGACCTCACTTCCTTCCATCCATCTCTACATACCCCCATTCTATTCTTCCCTTTCTCTTCCTTCTTCCTATCTTTCTTCCTTCCTTGATTCCTTCCATCCTAACACCTTCTCCTTTTATTCTTTCTCTATCTTACTCCGGACTCCCTTCCTTCCTTCCTTCCACACAGCCAACACTTCCTCTTCTCCTCCCCTTCTTTGTCCCATCCATCCTCACACCTTTCCCTTTCATTAGTCTCCCTTCTGTTATCTCTTTCCTCCTGAGCATCTAAACACCTTTCCTATTCTTTCTTCTTCCTTCTTTCTTCCACTCATCCCAGTACGTCCTCTCCTACGCTTTTCTTGCTTGAATTGTTTGGTTTTATATAGACTAATTTTCCTTTTCCCTTGTATTAACAATAGTACGCATCCAATTTCATAAACGGTTAGCTACGAATAAATGTTTCAAATGTTTCTTCTCTTCGATTCCATTCTTCGTTCTTTTCATCCATCCTCACACTTCCCTCTCCTCTCATTCACTCCCTCTTACTCCCTTTCTTTCCCCCCCACTCATCCTCACACACCTATCCTTTTCTATCATTCATTCTCTTTTTCCTCCCTTTCCTTAATTCCTTCCTCACATTCCCTCACTCACTCACTTCCTTCGAGGCTTAAGTGGTGAGAAGTGGCAAACTGAAGCTGTTTCGACAAGCACCCTCAGTATAATGCACAATAAAAAATATGATCCAGTACATTAGAGGCAATGCAACGTAGTCCCCTTAATATATGTGTGCTGGGCGGCTAATGCGTATGGCAGGAAAGGGGACGCAGCCAGTGAGGGAGGGAAGGTACAGGTAGGTAGGTAGGTAGGTATGTGGTAAGGTAAGTAGCTGGTATGCAAATTCCCTTGACATAAAGAGTTCATAATGTAATAGAGGACTCACACGCGCGGGAAATGAAGAGGTGCTGGTTGGTAATGGTAATAGTGGTGGTGGTGGTGGTGGTGGTGGTGGTGGTGGTGGTGGTGGTGGTGGTGGTGGTGGTGGTGGTGGTGGTGGTGGTGGTTTTGTGATAGTACTGTGACGGTGTTGTTCAGCTACCACGCTTTCGAATAACGCGTTCTTAGTAAGGTGACGGGAAGGAAGGTTTTGAAAGTTAGTCTATTGGAACATGATAATAGTGAACACTAGTGGTGGTGTGACGATACTGAGAAACTATGTAATCGTATCCCCCTTCTGTAAACACGACTACCTTAAATACACTCATTTCTGCATAAACCATTACTACTGTAGAATAAAGAAATACAGGGACAGAAAGGCAGAGTAATGTTAGTAGAAGTGGTGATAGTGACAATAGCATTAGAAGTGGTGATAATGAAGTCATACTAACAGTGGTAGTCGTGGTGATGGTGATAGTTATGTGTCACCCTCTAAATAACGCAACAGGAAAGGGTGGAACAAAATCATTCATACCAACATCATGAGGGACAGGAAGGCTGAGTAACGATAGGGAGTGTAAGGGAGTGGGACAGGTAAAGGCGTGAGAGACAGGTAAACATGCCACCAGTAACATAGGTGAGGGTAGAAAGCAACAGGTAAGAAGGCGTAGCTCGAGACGAATGGGTGTAGCCAAAATAACACAGGTAAGGGAAGGAGGACACGTGAATAGGTTAGCAGGTAGGTGTGAGTAACGAGCGATGAATGAGTTATTTAGGATGAAAGAGGAGGGAAGAAGAACAAAAACAAGAACAAGAAAAAGAACAAGAGGAGGAAATGTACCAATGAAAGAAATACGCCAAAATAAAAAATAAAAAAAACTGAAGAAGAGAAACAAAACAAGTCGAAAAAAAAAAACGAGAGAAGCAAGCATAATAAAAAAAAGACAAATAAAACAACAACCAACAACATGGAAAAGAAAAGAAAAAAAAGAGATACGAAGAAAAACGAAAAGCAAGAAAAGACATTGAAAAGTTTGGCGAGAAAGAAAGAGAAAAAAAGACAAAACAAAATAAAGACAAGAAGCGCAACAAGGAGAGCAGGCGAGCGAGTGAGCGGAAGAGAAGTCAAGAGAGGATAAAATGAGAGAACAAAAGAAAGGAAGAAAAGAAAGGAAGGGAAAAAACGAAGAGGTAAGTGGCGCAAGGCAAATCAGGTAAATAAAAGAAAGAAAATGCAAGAAGTAGAAAAGTAAAGAAACTAAAACACATAGAGAGAGAGAGAGAGAGAGAGAGAGAGAGAGAGAGAGAGAGAGAGAGAGAGAGAGAGAGAGAGAGAGAGAGAGAGAGAGAGAGAGAGAGAGAGAGAGAGAGAGAGAGAGAGAGAGAGAAAAAAGTTATATAAAACTAATAAATGAGGAAAGAAAACAAGATTTGATTAATTTCATGTCATACCACCACCACCACCACCACCACCATCTCCTCCTCCTCCTCAAGTTCCTCCTTCCACCAGCAATGAAAAACATAGAAGAATAAAAAAAAGTATGTAAATTCCAATCAAAATCACAGGAAAAAAGACAAAAAAAAACAAAAGAGGTACGAGGAACAGAGACAGAAGAAGGACAAGAAAAAAAAAAAAAGATCGTAGAGGGAATTGACGAAACTTGTGAAGAAGGAAATAAGAAAGATTAAAGAAGAGGGAGAGGGAAGATGGAAGACTGGGATAAACGTAATTAAAGAGAAGAAAGAACAGAGAGAGAGAGAGAGAGAGAGAGAGAGAGAGAGAGAGAGAGAGAGAGAGAGAGAGAGAGAGAGAGAGAGAGCAGCACGTTCGCAAGGTGAAGAGATTTAAAGGATGAACAGCAGAAAATGGAGGAAGACGTGAATGAAAAGAGCAAATTATATAAAGGAGAAGAAAGGCAGAAGGAGAAAACTTGGAAAAGCTTACTGCCTCGAAAATTGTCCTTAGATTATCTTGACATTGCGTAGCTAAATGGAGAGAGAGAGAGAGAGAGAGAGAGAGAGAGAGAGAGAGAGAGAGAGAGAGAGAGAGAGAGAGAGAGAGAGAGAGAGAGAGAGAGAGAGAGAGAGAGAGAGAGAGAGAGAGAGACCGACTTTGATAAAACGAAAAGCAGTCCAAACACACACACACACACACACACACACACACACACACACACACACACACACACACACACACACACACACACACACACACACACACAGAGCATAAGAACACTACTAAGCAGACCAAACGACCCACTTCCAAGGAGAGACGTGTACAGACACACACACACACACACACACACACACACACACACACACACACACACACACACACACACACACACACACACACACACACACACGGCGCTTCCGACAACAAATGAGCAATGGTTTGTACGTGTCTTGTCATTAAACTCCATAAACACACACACACACACACACACACACACACACACACACACACACACACACACACACACACACACACAGGATAAGCAGAAAACGCAAGATTCACCATTTCCTTTAGCTATATCTTCCTCTTTCCCTTCTATTCCTTTCCGTTTTCTTCCTTCCTCTCCCTCCTTCCCTCCCACTCCCCCTTCCCCATCTGCCCGTATCCCCCACTAAGGGTCGACGCCACTACCAACAAGCCGAAATGCGTTTAGTTGAAAATTTATGGTAATTGAAGGTGGTGGGGGAGGGAGGGAGGTTGGGGAAGTGAGGAGTAAGGGTGAGAGAGAGAGAGAGAGAGAGAGAGAGAGAGAGAGAGAGAGAGAGAGAGAGAGAGAGAGAGAGAGAGAGAGAGAGAGAGAGAGAGAGAGAGAGATGAACAAGCAGATCGACGAACAGATAGATAGACAGATAGACAAAGAAATACAGGCACACATTGAGAAATACAACCATGCATCGACAGACAAACTGACTTGGCAATGTATTCAGTGGGTAAGATTATTTCGGGTAATTTCAGTCAGGTTACATGACGTTAGATCAGCTGAAGTAACAATCTAAGTCAAGAAACCGCAAATAGGTTTACTACAGACAAACAAAAATTAAACATATCCAATGGTTAAATTTGTTAAGGTTAGATTTAGCAAGATTATATCATATTAAATTTGGTTAGGTTAGGTTAGTTTAGGTTAAGGTTAGGTTTGGTTTGGTTTGGTTAGGTTAGGTTAGGTTAGATAAGGGCAAGATTAGGTTAGGTTAGGGTCAGGTCACGTTAGGTCAGGTTAGACAGTAATGAAAAAAAACTACTTACAATTTCCATAAACAAACAAGAAATTGAATCAAGTAAAATGCACTAACGTCATGTCTCCTACCAGGATGACAATTGCAGTACACGGCAAGAATCAGCAGTGCTCACAAGAAGGCAATGCAGTGAAGTAGCACGCAAGTATCGTTCAAACATTAACACTTACCAACATTACAACGAGCTTACACACATACTGACAGACGATCAAAAAGAATGAGAGAGAGAGAGAGAGAGAGAGAGAGAGAGAGAGAGAGAGAGAGAGAGAGAGAGAGAGAGAGAGAGAGAAAATAGTCATGAACACTTCTGATCGATGCAAGTAACTAGGCGACTCACTTATCAGCAGGCAGATCTAGAATTTACTGAAGCATTGTAACTGTAAAATACTCGTTGCCGTCTTTATTGCACTGGCCTTAACTGGCACTAAGTGGGATATATGCTGTGTTAATTATCAATGGCACTAATAAACAGGAATACGAGATGGTGCCTTTGAACTTCAACATACCTGGCGCCATCGCAGACAGGTACACACACACACACACACACACACACACACACACACACACACACACACACATGGAGGCCAGACAGGAAAATGAATAAGGGATGATATAAACATACTAAGTGGATAAATACTTAACAGAATCAATGGGTGAAATGGACATACGTAGAAATTGTTATGAAGATTTATAACGACCCATGGAAAGATGAATAGACATTTCTTTCTATTATTATACTTTTTTCCTGTATATTATGGAAGACAGAGAGGGAAAAAGGAGTGAAGTTAAAAAGATCTTATTCATAATGTTGTCTACCTAACAAAAACAATAAATAGATTATATAAAAGATAACTGAACAAATACATTTTCTTTTTATACATTATGGATGGCGGTCAAAGAGGAAATAAAAGGAAGGAAAGGGAAATTTTAGGGATATATATAGATGTGAAAAAAGGCTATAATAAAAAAAAAACACTCATAACATCATTCCCATCGAGAAATAGCTTAAAAAAAAAGAAAAAAGAAAAATATCATATATAAAAACTCGTTCTTAAAATCAATCCAAAAAAGAATCAAGGAAGAAAATCCCAGAGAAGAGCCAATTTATTTCCATGGTGACTTCATACTCCACATTCACTCCATGACAGCGTTAGGTGAATGGCGCTCAGTGGGTCCTTTCAGGGAGTCATCAAGTGAGTTGCTGGTGGGAGAGCAGTCTCACACTGCCCACGCTCTTATAGGAATGGATAGTTCTTTGTGTATGTGTTCATGTACTACAGTAACTAAACTGACAGACGTTCGTACGCATATAAACATGTGAATGGATCGATAGATATCTGGAAGGATATATATATAGACAGATAGATAGATATGGCAGACCGACTGACTGAATGATATATAAACTGACTAACTGACTGTTAGACAGATTAATGCAAACAAGAAATTGAATAGATAAACATTAGAAGAAATAAAGTTGATGTTTAAGAATATAAATCAAGAAGGAATGAAAAACAAAACGGAACACACACACACACACACACACACACACACACAAAGACGGAATGAGAAAATATTTGTATTATTCACCATTGTCGTGGCTCATTGGCTCCTTGTGGCAACAGGTGACAAAGTAACATTCATCCACTATTCACGCACCCAAACACACGCCTCCCGCCGCCCGCACTTCCTTCCACCTCGATCAATCGGCAGGGCAGCAGCTCCACCAAGCCAAGCCAAAGTATCGGGTTCCGCCGCCAAATCCGCATTTATCGGAGCGCTAAATCCAAATCAACGCTTGGCTAGGTTTGTAAGTTAACAGTTAAAGTAAATCCGTGTTCAGAGTTTCGCTAAAATCCACGCCAGCCAGTAGTTCGCCAGCCTCCAGGTCAAGGCCACAGCGAGGACACACCAGCGCCATGCCAAGTCTAAGTTAGATAACCCTTTCACTGCCGCGGCGGCCTCTTAACTTTAATAAACCTTTGTGCCACCAGTTAAGAATACTTGATCCACTAATGAAACTGTGCTGCCAGCTGAAAATACAAGATCCACCAACACCACTGAATCGATCTGATAATTACAGCAATCTAGAACTATACAGAGATTTAAAACTAGATACAGTCACGGATACCGATATTACGTTGATATAGGTATGAATGCTTTACCTACGGACTGCAACTTGGATGTTTACTGGCTAACACCACTCAACAGTCTTAGTAATTACACACTCAAAGTGAAGATTATAACTAGTTACATTTATTGACGCAAATAATAGTTCGCGAATATGTATGTATGTTTTATCAAGGGACTGCTTGCTATATGTAGAGGTTTATTAACTTCTTACGCAAAGTCCATTAACACCTCAGAACAAATTAAGCAATCAATTTTTTTTTTTAATACCATGTGGGTATTTCACGGGAATTTATGGGCAAAAGAAGATACTTTTTTGGGTGCCTCCTATCTCAAAGCCCACCCGCCAGGAAACCGTTGCCCCAAGTGAGGAAGCCCAACCTACACTCGGACCGTGGACAGGATTCGAACCCGTGCGCTTGAGACTCCTCGATTCCCAAAGCACGCATGGTTCCACTGTATCACGTTGTTAGTATCAAGTCATCAAATCTTTTAAAAGGAGACTAAGTAAGACCACGAATTAGGATGACAGTGAGTATATGCAGGAATGTTTTATCTGTAGAGTATCACGTGTAGAACATACTGGATAGCCCTTGAAACGTCGCCAGCTACCAAAAGGAAACAGGAGGAAGTAGAGATGAGGATGAGCACTGAATATGAAACAGAGGAAATAAACTAGAAAGGCAAGGATGTTAGAAAGATCACAAGTTTACGAGTTTTAATCTTTGGAGAGAGAGAGAGAGAGAGAGAGAGAGAGAGAGAGAGAGAGAGAGAGAGAGAGAGAGAGAACATGAAAAAGAAATTAAATCTAAACAATAAGACAGAAAAGACGGAAGAAGTAAGAAGTATAATAGAAAGAAAGGAAAGGAAATAAACGTGACAGGGACAAACAAGAGACGAAAGAGACACGTGATTTAAAAAGTGGAGACGAAACAAGAAAGAAGAGAAGAAAAAAACACAGCAAAGAAAATAAGTAAAAAATTAAGAATGCAGAAAGAGGTGGCAGGGGGAGGAGGACACGGAGGAGATAAGAGACATCAGGAAAGGAGGAAACAAAGGGGAAAGAGGGGAAGACCGTATATGTGTGTGTGTTTGTGTGTGCTGTGTGTGCGGTAAGGGATGAAAGGAACAGGGAAAGAGGGAGGAAATAAGTGTGAAAGTGTAACGTTAACTTACTTTCCCTCTGTTTCCGCTGTGGCTGAGTGTCCCGCCACCATTGCAGGAATCAGCTCCCGCCCCAATGAATGGACCGCGTGTTTGCATTTCATTTTCACACGAAGAGGGGAAAAAAACATATCTCTGAATGAAAGAGTAGCGGTAATACTGTATACACACACATATTCTCTCTCTCTCTCTCTCTCTCTCTCTCTCTCTCTCTCTCTCTCTCTCTCTCTCACACACACACACACACACACACACACACACACACACACACACACACACACACACACACACACACACACACACACACACACACACACACACACACACACACACACACACACACTTCCCTTACAATTTAACTCTGGACATGATAAAATAAAGGTGGATTTCAGTGGCGCGCATACAAACACACACACACACACACACACACACACACACACACACACACACACACACACACACACACACACACACACACACACACACACACACACACACACACACACACACGTACAAGCACAAAAAATCGACTCAATAATTACTAGGTTCAATAAGAGCGTTGTTTCCACACATGTTCGTGAATTAAAGACCAGAATTGCTGGTAACACACACACACACACACACACACACACACACACACACACACACACACACACACACACACACACACACACACACACACACACTGATACGAACACTAGCAAGTAAAATATATATTCCATTATATACGCCACATACAAACATAACCATATTGAATAATAAATACAGGAATTATGAATAGATAGATAGACAGATAAATAGATGGATAAATATAAACTGATAAAGCGACAGGATAAAACA
>NC_059271.1:19427199-19437199 GCF_017591435.1 Portunus trituberculatus | reverse complement strand
CGAGCCGCCACCCGAGCGGCGAGGTGACCCAACAAAGAAATCCCGCCATAAACTAGGCAGAGATCACGTGGTTCTAAACCCGCTTAATGGACGATATTTCATCACGAGGTGAAAGTTAACTTCACGAAAAAACTTCGCGGAAAGGAGCTCGATTGTGTGTGCTGCTGCCGAGCCGCCACGTGGTGGTGGTGGTGGTGGTGGTTGCCGAGGTGGTGCGGGCGGTATGGCCAAGACCACCTTCACCATCAGGTGTGTCGCGGCCCGTCACGAGGCGCGGGGTGCGGCTCAGCGGGTGGGTGGCTTTATGTCTCCCGGGCGAGCCACAAGGCGGCCGTGATCACCGGGCGGGACCCTTTGTTTGGTCATCACCGCACACCCCTGGCCCGCTCGTGTCAGGCATGCCCAACACTGCCTCCAAACACTGCCGCCTCTCACCTAGCCAAACTCTGTTCCTGACGCTCTCTGCCTCTTCATCACTGACTTCTTCACTCTCCTAACGCTAACAATCCTCTGTTCTTAAGTCTTCGCCTTCTTTTTATATATTATATTTACGCTCCTCCAAACACTGTCTCCCCTCACCTATCCAAATACTACTCCTGACCCACTACGACTCTATCAAGTCTCCTAACCTTAATGTCCCACTGTTCCTACTCATATTTTTTTTTCTTTCATTATATGCAGAATATTCGTGCTCTTCCAAACACTATCATTCCACACCTATCCAAACACTGCTCCTGAAGCACCTCGAGTCTTTATCACTGTCCTGTCCTCTTTATTAGCTGTAATAGTTATATGTTCTTTATATCCGCATTCTTTGTTATATCTATGTTGCTCGAAATTACTGCCATGCAAAACCTATATAAAATCCTATTTCAAACGTATTACGCCTCTCCACCATTAACATCCTTCCATCCTACTAATCCTAACAACATTCCACCCTCACAATGTCAGCTTTATTCTTCTTCCTAATTAGGTATCTTATCTCTAAGCAATTCCAAGCACTGTCTTCTCAACACTTATCCAAACCCTTATCCATGTTTATGCTTTCCATCCTTTCTCTAGCACCTCTGTACTATAGCTTCTACCACCTTCTTTCACCCCCTTACCCTACCACCTCTTCACTACTATACTTCCTACTTTCCCTTCTTTTTCTTCTTCCTTTTCTTGTTTACGTATGTTCCCTTTCAACAGCACACCCTTTGTCTTATCCCTTCTTATCCTCATCTCAGTTTCCTTCGCTTTCTACTTCCGTCCGTACATTCCTCCTCTATCTATCTTCTCGGCCCTGCAAACCGCCGTCTTCCTCCTGCTATGTAGTTGTATGTTACTTGTACCTCTATGCAGTACATCCTGACAGTCTTATCCCCTTCCCGTCCGCTTCTCAGTCTGCCTTATATCTACCTACATTCTATCCTTACATTCCTCTCTCTTTCTCTCTCTGTAACCTGCTGCTTCTGCCCTTTGTCCTGATTCTGTTTTCTTCCTGCATTCCCACTACAACCCCCTCCCGCGCTGCCTCTGTCCTATTTCTGTCTGGTTTCTCCGTGCATATATCCCGGCGCGCCACTCCCTGCTTCCTCTGTTTTCATCTGCTGGGTTCCTGTTTATCTTCACTCCTTCCTCCTGCGTCTGCCCTCCTCTCCTTTGTATGCTTTACTCTCTTGTTTTAGCTCTTCCTTCTTTTTTTTTTTTTGTTCTTTTCTTTCTTTTGTCTATTTATATTTACTTTATTCCTCAGGTGTCACTGCCTTAGCTTTATTTGGTTTGCCGTTTTCTTTTCTGTTTTTTTTTATTGTTTGCTGGCTTTTCTCGTATTTTCAGCTTATATTTATCTTTTTATTTATGTTTATCTTATCATTCACATCACCACTGTCACTTGTTTCTCTCTCTCTCTCTCTCTCTCTCTCTCTCTCTCTCTCTCTCTCTCTCTCTCTCTCTCTCTCTCTCTCTCTCTCTCTCTCTCTCTCTCCATACTCGTTCCTTTCCTTTCCCTCCTTTCCTTCAGCTTACATTCCCTTTCTCTTTCTTCATTGTCTTCCTGTATGTACTCTCTTAAACATTTACGACGACAGGAGGTATGGAGATGATAATAATAATGATAACAATATGCGAACAAAAGAACATAAGAGAGCTGTAAGAAACTTGAAGGCCGACATGTAAACGGGCTGATAACTAAAATGATCAAATTATTCTAAAGTAACTGAAAATAAGGGGTGGTGGTGGTGGTGGTAAATGATTACACAACCTTCATTCAAATCCAATACAATAACTACACAAGGCGTCACTGTAAAGAGAGGGTCGTTACTCACGGTGTTAGTCAAGTGCTGCGAGGCTCTGATGGATGGTGTGTGTGTCGTGTATGGTGAGGGGAGCTCTTTGTTGTTGTTATTTTTATTGTTGTTATTGTTGCTGATGGTGGTGTTGTTGTTGGTGCTGTTGTTTTGTTGCCATTACTGCTGGTATTTTCATCTTTTTTTTTTTATTTGTTCTTGTTTTAGTTGCAGTTCGTGGTTTTTGTTATGTCTTTTTTCATTGTTGTTATTGTTACTGATATTGTTTTTGTTGTTATCATAGTCGTTATCATGATTACCGTTGCTGTTGTTAACACAGATACGAGGCACCACTTGTACGAGAGCAGTACACAGTTGTGGTGGCGACGGCGGTGGTATGCCAGAGGCGACAGCGGCACCACTAGCGGAGGTGGCGGCAATTGGACGAGGGGTTATGGAGGCAAAGACTATGAATGATGGTAATGTTAGCGGATAAGTGCATGACAATAGGCAGGGAATGGCAGGGGAAAGGCACAAATGGAGCCATGACAGCGACACTAATATTATGGCAGCGACAAGGAAGGAAGGAAGGAAAGAAGGGAGATAGGATGGGGAGGTGGAGATGACGATGGTAACGACGCGGAGGAATGATGATGATAATGGAGGGGGAGAATGACGATGGGGATACTATTGTTAATGGAGATGTGAAGAATAACTGAGGAGCGAGACGCGGGATGGGAGCTGTAGAGGATGTCAGGTGTGGCGAAGCAGGTAATGGCAGGGAGGAGTGCCCCAGGGGATATATCCTCCTCCCTTCCCTTCCCTCCCCTTTCCTTCTCTCGCACTCCCCTCCCTTGTAATAATAACAGAGAGAGGGAGAGATACGTTTCCATTGCTTATTAAAGCCACATGTTACAGGCACACCGAGTGAACTACAGTTGGATGTACAGAAACACACTGCATCGTTTCCTTACATGTTTTGGTGCCTCATCTCGACTATGGTTACTACCCACCGATGGCTGTGAATTGTCCAAGTTAACCAAAATGTTGTATTGTATGACATCATTTCGAAACATCGTTGACAGCAAAGAGAATTAAAGGTGTAGATTCAATTCAATTCTTCTGATGCTTGTTTTATTTTGAGTCTACAAATTGTAAGAGGTTATGAAGTCACAACTCTGTTATCAATAGAAGCATGAAAACACTTTTGGAAACCTCAAACATCCTTGTGACCCTATTGTATGTATATCAGAAAGGAAGGTTTGGGATTATGAGACAAGGACGGAAGGACACCTGGCTAGCACTTATCAATCTACCTGCCCAACTTCACAGGTGGGTGAGTGCTGCAATCAAAACAATTAGTATCGATGAGTGAATTTTCCATAGCATGAATGACACACACACACACACACACACACACACACACACACACACACACACACACACACACACACACACACACACACACACACACACACACACACACACACACACACACACACACACACACACACACACACACACACACACACACACACACACACACACACACACACACACACACACACACACACACACGGGATTATCAAAGCCTATGAAGACCGAGCAAGTAATAACAGAGGGAAACAATGACATGGCCAAGCGGTGATGATGCAGACACCAACAAATAAACACCACACACACAAAGTTACGAGCACCAAATCCATCAGAAGCACCACACATCGTGCACCGTCTGCCATCACCACCCATCACCACCACCCATCACCATCGCAGCTACCGGAAATCACCCCCACCACAATCACCACGTACACACTACACATCACAACCCACAGCGGGGATAAAGAATCGAAAACCACTAGCGTTACTTCAACACCACTCACTGTAACTCACCACCACCATGCCAGCGGGAGGCGGTGATGTGGTGTCTTGGTTCCCTGAGGAGGAGAGTGTGAGAAGTGAGAGGTGAGAGTGAGAGAGGGAGAGGTGGGAAGGGAGGATTGAAGGATGGACGCGCGAGATCTTGTGAAGTTGTAGGTAGGGAGCAATCAGTCACAGGGAGGGTGATTTTCGTTTCGGTAAGACGTGAGTTGGGTACTAGAAACGTGGGTATTGCTCTCTCTCTCTCTCTCTCTCTCTCTCTCTCTCTCTCTCTCTCTCTCTCTCTCTCTCTCTCTCTCTCTAGGGACAGTAATCCCCGCCTGGCCGTAACATTAATACACACTCCCCTGACAGCCACACGAGCATAAATAGAAAGGAACGCCATGCACCAGCTTAAAATGTATGCAGTGTGTGTGTGTGTGTGTGTGTGTGTGTGTGTGTGTGTGTGTGTGTGTGTGTGTGTGTGTGTGTGTGTGTGTGTGTGTGTGTGTGTGTGTGTGTGTGTGTGTGTGTGTGTGTGTGTGTGTGTGTGTTTAAGATGGGATTGAATCAATTTACATACTAGATGAATAAATACTACTACACATGAGTAAATACATAATACATACATATACATGCATACATACATAAATACATGGGCACATAAATAAATTCTACACATGTATTACCTAAAATGTTTCTTTGATATTACTGACCTGAAAATATCAAGGTCTTAATTATACACACTTTTATTTCTTTCCTATAATAATTTACTCTAGTATTTTCATTTATCGAACTTTCACCTTTATTCATTTCATTTACTTATTAATTTTAAACTTTATAATTTATATGTATGTATGTATGTATTTTTCATTTATCCAATTCTATTTTTCGTGTGTGTGTGTGTGTGTGTGTGTGTGTGTGTGTGTGTGTGTGTGTGTGTGTGTGTGTGTGTGTGTGTGTGTGTGTGTGTGTGTGTGTGTGTGTGTGTGTGTGTGTGTGTGTGTGTGTGTGTGTGTGTGTGAAGAGTATGCCGCAGTGAACGGATTAGAGTACTGACCCATGTATAATTATCACTATATATATTTTTATACGCATTGGAAACTGCCCAGAGGTTGTAACATAAAGAGTAAAAACTGCCCGCTAAATGCCACTCCGTAAACTCCCAGGAGAGCGAGAATTCCGCCTCTAAAATCAAGGCTATTTAGTTCCTGCCGTGACCGGAAGCTCCGCCAGTGAACGAATTTGTGCCGCAGGAAGAAATGTGAGGCAGCAACACAGAATTCACATAAGGGAAAGTAATAGGCCTGGCTGTGAAAGTGATAAAACTATATTAAACATTTTCTGGTCTTTTTATTTATTAATATATAAATCTTATTTGAGAGATAGGTAACAGGAATGTACGCCCAATAGCGAAGGGCTGTTCCAGAATGAAGACCGCCCGTTGATACTCTAAAACTGACGGTGTGAAAAGCCTTTGTGTCTTCAGTTTATTTATGTTGCAGGAGTTTCGTTTCCGGGTATCCTAACCCACACATGACATATGCATCTTCAGTGCGGCAATAACCTTTCAGAAATGCGTTATATGGCAGTTGTTTCCGCCAACAAATTTAATGCAGCAAGAATCAACCGTGGCCTTCAGCCTCGAGATAGTTGTGCGAGCACGAAAAAATAAACAAATAAATAAATAAGTAAAATGCATCCGCATACATATCCAGGTACGTCTCAAAATGTAAGCAACTCTTTCTTGACCTAAGGCCGATCTTTCTTAAAAAATCAGTAGTAACTTCAGAGATATCTTGCAAACAGACAAACACAAAAAATAGATACACAGACATGGATGAATACGTTCCCTCATCACTCAGATAAATGTTATGTATGTTTCCACTACGTATTCAGAAAATGATACTGTTGAGAAAAGATCCTCGTGCATGACATCAAATAGATTAGTTAATTAAAGGTATAACCATCACTCTAAAGACACATCAAAACATATGACAAACTACAACACCTGCAGCAGTCAGCCTTAATTAAATAACTGTCCCAAGGTGCAGATCAACAAACATTTCATCAACAAAATTTCCAGTGTCTGTCCATCCACTGGCCAGCCTTGTACTGCAATAAAATTCTCTTGTCACTGATTAGCAATAAAACATTTAAAATTACTTGCAGTTTTCTATAATTGGTCATTTGCTTCACTTTATAGTCTCGTTTTGCAGCGCAATAAAAAGTAACCATCACTAATAAGCGGCGGGGTTTCATTAATGTTGTAAACTAAAGCCAAGTATAATTTTCGTATTAATGTACTGATTGCTTCTCTTGCTTCACTCCCTCAATAATGTCTTCAAAGTTAGCTTAATCATCTTGTTCAATATATATGCACTTGCTTGTGTGATTAAGCGAACGGAGAGATGTGTGTAAAAACTGTTTCCTGATCCGTCCACCCAGCCAGCCAGCCAGCCAGCAACAACAAAACACAGAATTGAAGAAAGGTAAATAAGAAGAGACTATTCACATCCACATTAACGATAGTAATGCAGTAAACAGATAATATCTTCATCCAGTTATTTCATACTAATATATGTATGTATGTATGTATGTATGTGTGTGTGTGTGTATGTATATATATATATATATATATATATATATATATATATATATATATATATATATATATATATATATATATATATATGAAAACTTATTCCACACTCCATTCAATTGCCTAACAATAACAAGATAAAGAAAGACTAAATAAAAATAGCCCACAACCAACATCTCATTCAAAAACATATCTATCTTTCATTTTTTTTCTAATTAAAGTTATTTTTATTAATTTTTCACTTAACTCGACAGTCACCATCACAAAGCAATGATGAGCTTCCTTCCATCCTAAACCGGCTTAGGCCACAAAGACAAATCCACAGGCAATCTGCAAGCACAGCATAAATATGCCCTTCGCAAACAAATTCGACCGCCAATTCCTCGTAGCAGGTTTTCCTATGGTTTACAATCGAGCAACGAAAACCATACACTTTCACTTCCTCTGTGTTTAGGATTTCCCTTTAAATTAAGTCCTCCTCTGATATCTTTACGACACACTGACTGTCATATGAGGAGATTGTCAGCAGATCAGAGGACTTGAGGTTGAGAAAAGGCACACAACACAAAGGAAACGAGTGCAGAAGGCTTACTTGAGTTTTGATAATAAGAACTTAACAAAAACATAGAAAGGAACGCTGCTAAAGGAATCACGCACACACATGGAAGTTCAAGTATAAAACATACCTACCTATTTCCACCTATGAAACCCATCCATAAATTTGGCTGATCTTCTTTTAAAGTTCCTTAATGACTAAGCACTAACAACCTGATCACTGAGTCTATCCTTTTCATCTGTCACTCTATCTGAGATTCAATTTCTTCCTATCACTTTTTTTTTGTGTGTGTTCTAACTTTATCAAGATTGAACCCGTTTTTCCTTGCCATATCTTGATTACTGACCTAAAGTATTGTGTTTAGATCATCTTTTCTTTATTCTATCGTTTATCATTTTTCATTTATTTACTTACTCTATTAATCTATTTATTTACTTTATCTTATCTTATTAATTTTATTTATTGATTTTTAACTATTTCTTTAAGGAACAGGGACTCTGACCAAAGCTATAAAAAAGAAAAAAAAATGGCCACTGAAGGCTCCAGTTTCCTGAGAGATGAGAAAAAAAACTAAAATTAGATAAATATTTTGTTCTCTTGTATGACTAAATAGCCTTAATCAGATCTCGTCTTCGTCAACCATCTAACCGGGACATAGTGCACAAACACCTCCGTAACACAGCACCAAGTAGAACACGCTCACTGCTGTCTAGGTTTGGAAGTAAATAACTAAACATTGTCATTACTTTACAGTGACGACCTACTTATCGCCATAAAGTCCGCGCACTCTGTTATTCACCGCTATTCACTGCTCAAACTGGCCAAGGCGAGGTCAGTCATTTCAAGGCAGTGGGATTTAATTTCACTGCTTAAAGCTCAGGAGTAGCATTTAGTGTGGCACAAGGACACGCTACTCCAGTGAACCTTCAAATTATCGCAAAACTATAACACTAATTCATGTCATGCTGCACACTGATGAAGATGATTAAATGAGGGAAATTAAACTGCATTAGTCATGTGTGTGTGTGCATATTTAATGTATTTGGAGAAAGAGTACCTACGTATATCTTACATCACTATAACGATTATCACATAATGTCAGTCCGTGTCATATTACACATTGATGAGATAAATTAGGAATATTGAATTAGTATTAGTTTTGTGTGGGAAGATGATTTATTTGGGGCAGTGCAAGGCATTGGTTTTCTTAATGTCAAAATCAAGTTCAACAAAAGCATTGTCACATAGCCATAATTCTTGTCTTCCTACCATATTTCACACTAAGGAAGAAGATTGACTAAGATTGAATCAGTATTAGTGATATGTGGACAGTACAATCTACATAGTAAGTTCAATGTAACCATCGCTACATAGCCGTAATTTTTGTCATACAGTACATTGATGACAAAGATTCATTGAGAAAGATTGAATTATATTAGCTGTCTAAAGTACCAATTACAGTCTTCATCATCATCATCGTCATCGTCGTCATCATCATTATCATCATCATCATCGTCATTACAAGCATCATCAGATAGCTACAATTTGTCATATAAAACACTAATGAGGAATATTAAATGAGAATTATTATATTAGATTCGTTATGTGTGAGAAGAGATTTGTTCGGGAAAGTACAGGTTATAGTTTTCATTACCATCACTGTAAGCTTACTGTAGGCATTCTCAATTCAGGTGTCAATAAGAATTACTATCATTATCATTGTAGTAGAGTGAACAATGCAAAAGTGCTTAAGTTTTGTTTGTTTTGGATGGAATGGTGAAGAGCGTGCGGCACCATCTACTATGTATGAGTATAGGTTGCACTGTCATTATCAGCATCACTGTATGGCAAGTTACATCATTCAACAGAAAAAGGACATGATGAAATACTCTATCACCTGTGGACGATGTTATGACTCGCAGACACTACCAATTATTTTTTTCATTATCGTCACTATCATATTCACTGCAGTAACATATGCCATACTACACGATAATGAGATGAGCAGACAGCAACTAAAGCTTTCATTATCATCACTACCATTATCATCATCATCACCATCACAGCGACTATAATAACATTTCATACTACACATATTATTAATGAGAAGGATGATTAGAATATATTACATGCGAGAGGGGAAGGTGTGAGATGGGAGGAACACCAAATACTACTTTCATTATAAACACCACCGCTACAACAATTATCATCATCATCATCATCATCATCATTAAATAACGATGATGAGCAAAATTTATCAACTATAGATACGAAAGTAAGGATTGGAAGCCCCACCAAATAATAAAACGATCATTACCACCACCACCACCACCACCACCACCACAACAACAACAACAACAACAACAACAACAACAACAACAACAACAGCAACAACAACAACAACAACACCATCATCATAATCACCACTAATATGACAAGCCATACTACATACATGAGAGAGAGATTACTAACTATATTAACTGTGAATGGGAAGGCCGCACAAACAAACGCATTATCACCACTACTACCACCTCCACCATCACCATCATCACCATCACTAATCTCTACTCTGCCTTGCCTTGCCTTGCCTTGCCTTGCCTTGCCTTGCCTCGCCTTGCTCTGCTCCGCCCTGCTGTGCTCTGCTCTGCTCTGCTCCCTGACTTCATTACCTCCAGTCCCTACCAAGAATTCTTACTTGGCTCTCTAAACTCAAAT
>NC_059271.1:19402199-19422199 GCF_017591435.1 Portunus trituberculatus | reverse complement strand
TGTGTGTGTGTGTGTGTGTGTGTGTGTGTGTGTGTGTTTTGTGATGTAAGTTCCCACCTGATTAAATTACCCAGAGCACCATTCACAGTACTCCCTTCATCTTCCCTCCAGTCCTTTACTTCTTCCTTCTTACACTCCTCCCTTTTATGCATCCTCTTTCCTCCCTTCCGCACTTCTATGTTCTTTTTACCTCTATCCTTCCTGTCCTATGTTCCTTCCTTCCTCCCTTTCGCACTTCTATATTCCTTACTTTCTTGTCCTCTCCTGCCCTTCTATACTCCTCCCTTCCTCCTTCCTTTCCTCCTTTCTTGCCCTTTCCTTCTTTCTTTCCTTCAGTAGCGGAAGTACTAGTAGTTCCACCATACTACGACTACTCGTAAGGCAAGCACTTGTCTTTCATCACTATTTCGAACCACAAAGATCCCTAGCTTATCTACCACCACCACCACCAGACTGAAGCCAAGCCCTCCACCCACATTACGGCCACCACAGGGAGGCATCAGAGAGGAACTGCTACACTGAGCGAGCTTCAATGGCCGGCGACTGCTATCAGGAGGGATATCAAAGGAACTAATGGAAGTACCGATGGAAAAAAAAGGTCAAAAAAGGTCAAAAAAAGGTTCATTCCCTTGTGTGCCTTTGGACTATACAATCTACGCCGGCTCGAGCTGATGATGCGCTTATAGTAGCTGTTTTTAAGGTCCATATTCCCTTGATTTTCCTTATCGCGTTCATGGTTTTTAAAAGGTTTATTTTGAAACTGTCTTATAACTACTTAGCGATGTGGAAGGAAAAATGTTGATGCACTGGTGGGATTCGAGCGTGGGTTTCGCTGATCACAATAGGTCGTATTCTTAATGTTTCTTAATGCCTCCGTTTTTCATCAGCACTGTTTTCAAAAGTCACAAAAATTATCAGCCTGTTTCTCTTTTTTTCCATTAATGATGAACAATCCGCAGGAATCACAAAAATGTCACTGGAAACCTCCGCATCTTCCACTGAAACATGTGGAGACTATAAGTACAAAATCCTTAATAATTTAGTTTCACATGGCGTCGTGCAAAGTTTGTGTTGTTAACCTCATTTTTAAAGATGGTTTGGGGATCTATTCCACCTACTGCTGACGGGTTAGCATGCATCTTGATCCTTGTAACTTTCTCTTATTCTTACTCGGAATCAATAACATACAGAGATAAGCGATGTAAAGGTAAATGAGTTCCTATGAAAAATATTCCTTAATTCTTACGCCATTCCGATTAAAAAGCAATAATAAGTTTTAAAAAATACGAGCCACAGAGAAAGCACTGAAACTTGAAAATGTTATGAATGTTACCTGCGATAAAAACGCATATATAAATGAAAGAATGCATGAATTAACAAACAAACAAATAAATGAATAAATACATAAATAAATAAATAAAAGAGTAAAACTACAGCTGCATACAGTTTTTACCTCCACCACCACCACCACCACCACCACCACCACCACATCACTATCATTGACACTCCAGTAAACGTCATCACCATTACTGAATTGAACCTACAGCAGAGCACACCAGACAAGTCATCACCATCCTTCTGTTCTGACTAGTGAATGAAGACGAAATTAGTAAAAAAGGAGAAAACACACCACCTTTCAGTGCATATCTTTCTCTTCCTCACACCATTGCTAAGTCACTTTCCCTCCCCTTTTCTCTCCATCTGTCCAAAGAAATGAAGCAAAGAAGGAAGAAAAGCAAACTATCACCTTATACCCCTCTCTTCTTCCTTTCATCACTCCATCCCTCACTCTATTTTCCCTCCTAGCCATAACATTTCCCTCTCTCCTTCACTTCATCTTTTTTCTTCCCTCCTTCACTCCCTCCGTTACTCCATTTTTCCATCTATGTCTCTCCTTCACACTAACTCTCTTCGCTTCACTTAGTCACTCCATTTTCCCTTCCCCGTCTTCATTTTATCTCTCCTTCCTTCCCTCCATCACTCAGTTTTCTCTCACAGTCTCTCCCTTCACTCTACCTCTCGTTCTTCCCTCCAACATCTCTCCCTTCATTTCCCCTTCCCTATCTCTCCTCCATCCTACCATTCCTTCCTTCCTTCCAACACTCAATTCTCTTTTACGGTCTTCCTTTCACCGTACCTGTCCCTTTCTCCTTCCGTCACTCCATTTTCCCTCCCCGTCTCTCCTTCACTCTACCTCTCTTTCCCTCCCTCCTTCAGTCTCTCTCTCCTTCACTCCATTTACCCTCCCCGTGCCTCGACCCACAGCCAGGCACTAGTTGAGGTCATCACGCTAAACACAAAGGTCTCCAGCAACTCACAAAGCCACCGCGGTAATAGGAACGCGGGTCTCAGTAATCTGAAACCACCCAAATCTGCTCCCACCGCCCACCCCTCCTCCACTCCTCCATGGCTCCACCACAAAGCCTTCAAGGACCTCAACAAAAAGGCGCGTTCACAAGACTGATGTTAGCCCTTCGTCAGGTGGTGGTGGTGGTGGTGGTGGTGGTGGTGGTGGTACTCCCCTTGCCTATTCATCAGTAGTCAATCACCCAAACACTGATCCTCTCGTGTGTGTGTGTGTGTGTGTGTGTGTGTGTGTGTGTGTGTGTGTGTGTGTGTGTGTGTGTGTGTGTGTGTGTGTGTGTGTGTGTGTTTCAAAATATCTACATATACTTAAATTCCCAATATCCACCAAAATTCAACGCTTAATATCGTCAATTCTACACGAAAGACAAACTAAGAGAGTAAAAATAAATAATTAAAAAATCTACTAAGCACCACAACCACCTTCAACCACCACCACCACCACCACCACCACCACCACCACCACCACCACCACCACCACCATCATCACCTCCCAAACTTCACACGTACACAAGACACAAGACAGGAGCTGGCGGGCGTGTGCACAGTGGGGAGGTGGTGCGAGGAGAGGCGAGGATGGAGTTGGGTGTGAATGCGAGGCGGTGTTGGTAGTCTAATCCACAGTGAAATAGGGTATTGTATTGCCTCTGTTGCCTGGCTTCCTCTACTATGTTCCTTTCCCTTGCTACCTCCTTTACTTCACCCTCTTCCCTGTAGCGTATTTTGAAGAGGAAGAGGAGGAGGAGGAGGAGGAGGAGGAGAGAAACGAGGACTAAACACGGATATACAGAAGACGAAGAGAACGAATTAAAAAGTGCTAGAGCATGGATGACGATAAACAGGAGGAAGATAACGAGGATAACTAAACAAAAGGAATAAGTAGGACGAGAAGCCGAGAACGACCAAATATGTACTAAACGCAGGGATGAAAGACAAAGAGGATGTAGAAGGGGGAAACATGACACTAAATGAAAAAGTGATCATTTAATACAGGTTTTTCTCTGGCCTTCTCAGTAAGCATTAATTTGTAACCGATTTCTTGTAAACATGACGTTCCTTTCCATGACCTCGCCCCATTTCCACACACACACACACACACACACACACACACACACACACACACACACACACACACACACACACACACACATTACAAAAATAAATATTCACACGTTGAGCAAGATGAATTTCTGCATCACGTGCCAGAAACAAATTTTGCGTTTGACTTACTTACGACAAAATGGATACGAGCTTAATCAGCTTTAGCGGAGGAGGGAAAAAATATATACACGGCGTGTCGTGTATTGCCTTCATAATATTAATCTCATTTACAACTTATAATATTCTTCCCTCCCTGGCAGTGACATGATACTTGGTAGAGTGAGGATGCAACGAGAAATTTTTTGTCTTATTAACTAAACTACCGAAAAAAGGATACAAAAAAAATCAAAATGTTCAGTTAACAAGATTTTTTTACCACTCATTTCTTCAGTTGGACTGGTGCTGGAGGATCAAGTTAATTCCAAGCAAGAATCCTACCATGAAAGTTCTAAGCAAGATAATCGTGAGTGTTCGTTCCCAAGGACGTGTTAGCTGGGTTAGGTAAAGAAAATAATAAAATGAATCCACATACAAGACAACGCAAGTATTGTATAATTTCTTTTAGGCAACCGGACTGTAAATACACCTTGAAACACACTTAAAAGAATTAAAGTGCAAATACGCGTGCGAAACACAAATTCAAACACACACACACACACACACACACACACACACACACACACACACACACACACACACACACAAGAGGATCGCTGCTATTACTGCACATGCATACACAACGAAGCGCGTGTATTTCTGCGTGCAATGTCTGCTACGATGCCTGTGAATATATAGATAGGTAAGTTGACAAATATGTGCTGCTACTGCTACTAATACTACTACTTCTACTACTACTACTACTACTACTACTACTACTACTACTACTACTACTACTACTACTACTACTACTACTACTGCTACTACTAGGATCGTCAACTCGCCGATGAAAAACCTAACCCAAATAGACACAGAGGCGATAAAACCGTTGTACCCTTAAACAGGCGGTACTCGGCGCGCCTCAACATTATTTACGCGCCATATACCACGTGTCTTTCTCTCTCTCTCTCTCTCTCTCTCTCTCTCTCTCTCTCTCTCTCTGCAAATACGCATACAGACATAAATACAGAGAGAGAGAGAGAGAGAGAGAGAGAGAGAGAGAGAGAGAGAGAGAGAGAGAGAGAGAGAGAGAGAGAGAGAGAGCCAGGAGTGAGTGAGGGCTAGCCATACAATTTTCCCCTCGATTCTAATCTACAAAATGGAAAATATTGTTTCATTAATTTTCCCCACGCGTGACACTTCATCAGCGCCGGGCTTGGAGCTTGGTGGTGGTCGTGGTGGTGGAGGGGGTGGTAGGGGAGGGTGGGGTGTAGCGTGTGGTGAGGTGTGGCGAGTGTGGTGTGGTGAGGTGCGGTGGTGTTGCAGTGACGAGGTATGGTGTCAAGGATTACAGGGCGGATTAGGTTATGTGCAGGAGTATGACTGGATGAAGTATTTGGTATCAAGATGTGTATGGTGTTGGTTATGGTGTAGTAAGCGTAATGGTGTTGGATGGTGTGTGAGTGTCTTTGTTTTATTGTGGTATAATCATGGTGTGGGTTTTTTTTTTTATGGCGTTGCATGGTCTAGTAGTTGTTATGATGGTGGTGGGATAATGGGTGTAGTGTGATGGTGTTGAGTGTACTGTGGTGTTAATGGCAGTACGATGTGATTACGGTGTATGGTAATGCATGTTGTATTCATTATGGTGTTGCTAGAATTATGATGGAATTATGTCAGTTATGGTGTTATAAGTGATGTTGATAGTATTACGGTGAAGTTATGGTGTGCAATTTTGACTGTGAAATTATGGTGTCAGGAGAATGGCGTTAAGAATTCACCAGGGTCGCGGAGCAAAATGAGTTATGGTGACGCTAGTGTTAGTTAAATGACAGTCTTAACCCCTTGAGTACCATGACGCGTTTCTATATTCCTTCTGGTTACTATTTGATGATTTTACACAGCTTCAGAAACCCATGTGGGGAGTGGAGTATTGAAGACTGGCCATTAACCTTCTGACATCCATAGACCACTCCTAATGTCAATAAAATGCTCTAATCGTACACAAATCTCAAGGTGAAAATGTGTCCCAGTATTGAAGTGGTTAATACAATGTTAGTGATAATCAAAGTTACAGTACACTGGAGGTATCGCGGTATCAATAACAGTATCTTAATGAATACAGCACCACTTGTATTGTGCCATTAAAAACTATGTTGCTGGGATAATGGTAATACTATGGTGTCATTAAACGGTGTTTTTTATGTATTACTACCAGTACTGTATCGTTGCAGTATGGTGAGAATAACTAAAAACAGTTTCTTGGTGGTTATGATGACTTGTAAACAATATAATGCTCTTGTTTACGCTACACTCTGCTTTCAGCCAAGCAAACAAGAGGCTGACGTGAGAAGTATTGCGTAGCGGTGTTATGACGGTAATGGTGGTAATAGTGGTGACTGGGTGTAATGGTGAGAACATGAGAGTGGTGATGAACACATGAGGCTTGGTGAAGGAGATAGAAGGTAGCAGTGGTGGTGAAAGAAGTGGTGATGAACGCATGAATTGGGAAAACGTTAGAAAGGAAGTTAAAAGTGGTGAAGGAGGAAGTGGAGGCGGCGAGAGGGAGGGGACGTGGAAGGGGAAGGGGTAGGTACAGGAAGGAGAGGAGATGGAGGTGGGGGAACTAGAAAAATGGTGGTGACAGAGGTGGTTGTTTGTGGGGAAAAAGTGCTTTGGGGGAAAAATACGTGGTGGTGGTGGTGGTGGTGTGTATGTGTTTGGGAGGAAGGGAAATAGCGGGAAGATCGCCACTATCAACAAATAACAAGCACTTCCTGACATGCATAGCAACGACGAGAGAGAGAGAGAGAGAGAGAGAGAGAGAGAGAGAGAGAGAGAGAGAGAGAGAGAGAGAGAGAGAGAGAGAATCTATGTACTTATGAGGTGTTTATTTAAGAATAGTTTAGCTAAGTGTAAGTTAGATTATAACAGGTTACTACTGTGGCTGACCAAATACTCCTTCCTTCTTGATTTTCCTTCTTACCCTCATTCACTCACTAACACACACACACACACACACACACACACACACACACACACACACACACACACACACACACACACACAGGAGTAGGGTGTCGGCACATAAAAGACTCATAACCCAGGGAATACCGGGTTATGGAAACATTTGCCCCTCAAGAAAATGGGGATCACTGGCTCGGGAGAAAACGAGGAGAGGAGAGACTTGGATAAGGAACAGGAGATGGATGGAGTGAGAGGCAGACGAGGCCGAAGAGAAGACTAACGGGGCGAGAGGAAGACTGACAGGAGCAGGAGATACAACTGATATAGGATACACAGCTCGTACGCTGGCAGGCTCCGGGCGCAGCTGTAACATGGAGTAGACACATTACAGCGCCACCAAATGTATAACAGCTGATGTAAAAGTATACATTATGATCTATGACGGTGGCACTGTAACGCTTTGCCGTCGTGTTCGTTTCCTTTTCCTTCATTTCTTTCTATGTGGAGTTATTCTTGCGTCAACCGGAGGCATACGAGCACTTAGCTGACCACACCAGAGCTTTACCGTCCTCAACCTCTTGAAAGTTTGATGAGCGTTAGAATATAAGTGACGCTGCAAAAAACTATCAGGACTACACGTGGCAGTTCCTGTATTTCCTTATCACGAGTATCTTTCTAAAAATCTTGGCTTAGAACTAGATTGAGACCATTAGAACATAAAAATATAAAACAAAAGAAAATAAGGAAAGCTGCAAAGAGCCGTGAAGTCTACATGTGGCAGTTCCAATATGAAATATACCTTCCTATTCCCAGTTAACATCCACATCTATAAATTTGTCTCTTCTTTTAAGGTTTCCCAATGACTTCGTAGAAACAACCTAATGAGTAAGTATGTTCCATTCATCTACTATATTTGGGAATAAATCCCTTCCATCTGTATTATTTTTTGTCAATACATTTATCCTACTCTTATTTCTAAGGCGACGCTGGACTCTTCGTCTTTTCAACCTAAATTCAATCCTGCTCATTATTTTGTTCGCCAAGAGAGACGCATCATGTCATCTCATAAACTTAAACTGGCCCATTCATTCTGAAATTGCCCAACTGATTCTTAATGGCGCGGCATATCGACTAAAGAGACACATTCTTATTCAGTGTACATTACAAGTCTAGTCCTGTTCCAATTTGAGAGAAAAACCCAAACACGGATGAATGAGCAGCTGAGTTGGCAGGACGTCAGCGCGCCGCCTCCGCCAAGACTGGAATCCATACCAAATTGAGCCGTCAGTTCAGAGCAGGCCACCAGCACCACCATCACCACCATCACCACCACCACCACCCTTCAGCACAACACTCCCATGCTCCTTAGTAAGCTCAACCTTTACACTCAAGGCGGTCTCTTGGTGCCTATCACGACACACTCCTTCACTCGTCACTAGTTCGTTAGAGGTTGTTAGTGTTCATAAATCCGAACTTACCATAATCTTAAAAGGACTAAATTTATGGACGGAAATGACAGGAGGAAATGATGGGCACGTTTCATACTGTGCACTGAAAAGTATGGGTATACAACAACAACAACAACAACAACAACAACAACACTAAAAACAACAAAAACAGCAAAACCAAAAACATAAACTATAACAATAATAATAATAATAATAATAATAATAATAATAACAATAATGTTCTATACCACTAATAACCATGAAAAAACTTCTTAAATTTCTTTAGAGTCACAACTGCTAATGAATAAAACAAAATACATATGTGGAAAAAAGATTCAGTCCACGAGTATAATATAATAATGGTGACCGTCAGGCGCCATTTGCAGTACTGTAGCAGCGCCATTCCCGCCACAAGCACAGGACGATGCCGCTGTGATCATTAACAACACACACACACACACACACACACACACACACACACACACACACACACACACACAGCCAAGGCAAATAACCTAAAATACTTTGAACAATGGGAACAATATGAAAGCAGCCACCTCACGTTTACGAGAGAGAGAGAGAGAGAGAGAGAGAGAGAGAGAGAGAGAGAGAGAGAGAGAGAGAGAGAGAGAGAGAGAGAGAGAGAGAGAGAGAGAGAGAGAGAGGGCGGAATGTTGGAACAAAATAAATAAATGTATAAATAAAGATACATAAACAGAAAACAAAATAATACTTTTTAAAATGTAATTATGAAACGTTACTTACAATAATACCAATATAACAAAAAGCAAAAGTCAATAACTACTACCACTACTACTACTACTACTACTACTACTACACACAACAACAGCAACAACAACAACAACAATAATAATAATAATAATAATAATAATAATAATAATAATAATAATAATAATAATAATAATAATAATAATAACAAAAATAATAATAATAATAATAATAATGATAATAATAATAACTTTGTGATGCTCCTGTCTGTGATGTGATGCTTGTAATCTACCTGTACTTGCATTGTGGTGTTCGTGCCTATGTTTGTGGTGTTGATGTTTGTGGTGCTTGTGCTTGTAGCTGTGACGTTCGTGCTTGTGTGCAGGTGTTATAGTGTTAAAAATTTGCGTTATAATGACGTTGCTTGTACTTGTTCTGGGTTTCGAGATGGTGTGGTGTGGTGTGGTGTGGTGTGGTGTGGTGTGTGTGTTGTGTTGTGTTGTGTTGTGGTGTGGGGTGGTGCGAGGCAGTCTGGTGTTGTGTGGTGTGGTGTGTTGCCTACTTGCCGCGTTCGTCCGATTCTATCACATCCATTTTTGGGCCGTGTTTGTGTAGTTATCTTTATTGTATTTTTCATTTATTTTACAGCACTTTTACAGCCCACTTTCCGTATTCATGCTCCCCACCCTGTGTTTCTGTTTTCTTTTTTTTTTCCCCTCACCCCGTTTCTTTTTTTTTTTCCCCTTTCAAATATCAAACACCATTTTATTTGGGTGTAGTATTTTTAACACATTCTCCCTAACTGGACGCTTGTTTTCACACGGGTCTCTTATTTATAGCCTGCGTTTTCGGTGTGTGTGTGTGTGTGTGTGTGTGTGTGTGTGTGTGTGTGTGTGTGTGTGTGTGTGTGTGTGTGTGTGTGTGTGTGTGTGTGTGTGTGTGTGTGTGTGTGTGTGTGTGGAGATTAGCCACGGGAAAAGAAATGGGGAAAAAAAAAAAATTAGGGGAAGAAAGCTCGTTTAATTTCTTGCTTCCCAAAAAGTCGAACGAAGAGCAAATACATAAATAAACAAATAAAAAAGAAAAAAAATGTTCCTGATACGCCTCATAAAACTGTGCAAGTCATAAGAAGTTGCAAGTGTGTGTGTGTGTGTGTGTGTGTGTGTGTGTGTGTGTGTGTGTGTGTGTGTGTGTGTGTGTGTGTGTGTGTGTGTGTGTGTGTGTGTGTGTGTGTGTGTGTGTGTGTGTGTGTGTGTGTGTGTGTGTGTGTGTGTGTGTGTGTGTGAAACTTTCCCTTGCACCTTCCTCGGCTGATCACCTGTTAATCACCTCTAGGTTAAGGATGGCATAGAGAGGGCAGGCAGGGGGACAGAGAGAGAGAGTGAGAGGGAGAAAGGGGGAGGGAGGGAAAGGGGAGGGCAGACTATGGCGAAGCAAGATTAATGAAGATAACCTGATTAATATGAAAATTAGCCAACCACTGGGACCCAATCAGAATTTTTAGGGGTTCATGCAAGGGAGTGGCTGGTTGGGTGGGGCGAGGAAGGCGAAAGGTGGGGAAACAGGAAAGAGGGGGAAAGATAAATGGGACAGAGACGAGAGGGAAAAGCGTAATGGGACCAGGGAAAAGAGGGCATGTGCAGGAGGAGCAGTAGGAGAGGCAACAGGAGAGATATGATAAAGGGTAGAAAGAGGAAAGGACGAAGAGTAAGAAATGGTATAAGAGGAGAGGTGATATGATAAGATAAATGAGAAGGAGTAGCAAAGGTGAAGAGACAAGAGAGAATGATAAAAAGGGGAAGAGGAGGAGACAGTAAAGGAGAGGTGAGTGAAAAATGGATGGGAGAGGGAAAGCTTGTGAGAGAAGAAGAAAGATATAAAAGAGATGGAAACTCTCTCTCTCTCTCTCTCTCTCTCTCTCTCTCTCTCTCTCTCTCTCTCTCTCTCTCTCTCTCTCTCTCTCTCTCTGCTTTCTAATCCCATCCATCTGTTCCTCTCCTCCTCCTTTTTCTTTCCCTATCCATACATATTCTCCTCCTTTCTGTATACCTCTATCTCTCCATCTCCCTCTCTTCCCCTCTCCCACTCTACCGACTCCCTAACTCACCAGCCCTCTTCAAAAAATGGCTTCTCTCACACTGTTACCCAAAAATATGCAAACGAGGCAGACGCGAGTAACAAATGCAATAAATTAAATACATCGTGACCATAAATCAACTTTGGGAGGAAAAAGAGAAATTTATTCGACAATCCGGCGTGAGAAGAGCTCTGGAGGGAGTGTGTCGAGTCATTATCATCCAAATCAGACGCTGAGTTTTACGTTTTGAGACTACAAACAATTCAACTCAATTTTCCACGTTTTCTTTTTTCTTTTTATTTTTGGCTCCCGGTTTTTTCCTACTTCATTGTTTTTTTTTTTTTTTTTTTTTACTTTTTTCTGAAAGATTATCTTCCTCCTCTTCCATCTATGCCTACTCCTCTTCTCTTCTTCCTACCTACTCCCCCTTTTTTTTTTCCTCCTGCTTCTATTTATGTCATTGCAGTCTCCTCCTCTTCCTCATCCTATTCTTCTTCTCCTTCTACTTCTTCATCATCATCATCTTCTTCTTCTTCTTCTTCTTCTTCTTCTTCTTCTTCTTCTTCTTCTTCTTCTTCTTCTTCTTCTTCCTCTTCCTTCTTTCTCCTCTTCCTCCTCCGGCTACCCCCTACTACTACTACTACTACTACTACTACTACTACTACTACTACTTCTAATACTACTATGTACTACTACTACTACCACCACTCTCTCTTCCCTTTCTCTTTCTTATTGCTTCTCCTCCTCCTCCTCCTCCTCCTCCTCCTCCTCCTCCTCCTCGTGGCCCACTTTTCTCTTCGCTTTTCCCTTTCTTACATTTTGTCCCTTTCCCTGCCTCTCTTGACCTTCCCTTGCCTCTCCTAGCCCTGCCTGACCCTATTCCTCTCTCCCTCACCCTGCCACTCCTCTCACCTCTCCAAACTTCCCCTCGCCCACCACCTCCCAGACCTCCCTCCCCTCACCCTGTCCCTCCCATCTCCCCACGCGTCCTTCCTGGGCAGCTGGCTTGTGTGCGGGAGCTTAGTGTGTTTTAAAGAGAGACCTTTGGGAGTCCTCGCCGGCCTTTACCCTCAGCCTCCACCTCCACCACCACCTTCACCACCACCTTCACCACCACCTTCACCACCACCTCCACCACCAGATTCACCACCACCTTCACCATCACCTTCATCACCACCTTCACCTCCACCTTCACCACCACCTCCACCACCACCTCCACCACCACCTCCACCATCACCTTCACCACCACCTCCACCACCACCTCCACCACCACCTTCACCTCCAGCAGTTGCCTCTATCCACCTCTGTTTACTCGTTCGTATCCACTGTATTGTTTAAAGTTTGTTTGTTTTTTTCTATTGTTTTGTCTTTGTCATTGGGTTTATTTACACCTAATTCTGTGTTTATTTATACCTAATTCGTTATTTTCTTTGTGTTTGTGTCTGTTCTTTCTCATTTTGGCTTTTCTTCTAAAATAAACGTGGCGTCAGGAGAAGACGGCAATGAATAATTAGGTAAGAGAAGTAGGAGGAAGAAAAAGGTGAGAAGGGAGAATAAGGAAGAGTAGGAGAAATAGGCAGAGATGCAAGAGGAGGAAGAAGACCTTGGGGAAAAAGTAAAAAGGAAAGAAAAGAGAAGAAGGAAGCGAGGTGAAAATAAAGCAACTACTGAAACACATACGTTTTAGAAAGAAAAAACTGAAAAAATTTTGAGGAGAAAGGGAAAAGAAGAGAAGAAATGGAAGAAAGAAAGAGAAAGAAAACACAAAACATCAATATCACCAATAATAACTGACATCACACTCCTGTCTGCCATCACCACCGTCACTCCCGGGTTTTTTTCCATTATTTTTTTTTTTTCATATCAACACCATCACAAGAAAAAGAAAAACAACAACAATAACATACCACCACCACCACCACAACCGACACCACCACCAACATTATACAAACAAACATTAAAAAGAGAGAAAAAAATTAGTAATTTCACATCACATCACATCACATCACCACAAGCAGTCACCATCACCACCACCACCACCACCACCACCACCACCACCACCACCATCACCACCAACATACAAACTAACCTAAAAAAAAAAAAAAGAAAAAAAATCATTAACATCACATCACATCCCCACGAGCAGTCATCACCTCCACCTCCACCTCAACCACCACCACCACCACCACCACCACCACCACCACCACCACCACCACCACCACCAGCTGACGCCCTTCCCTTGCCGCGGGGGATTTAATTGGTCTTCGATTTTTCCTAATCCTCCTAATCCCAATCGGGCGGGAAATGGTGGCAGGAGTTCGCCGGGGAGGGGAGGAGGAGAGAGGGGGAGGGAGTCGTCTTCTGCTCCTCGCTTTATTTTATTTTTCCTCCTCCTCCTCCTCCTCCTCCTCCTCCTCCTCCTCCTCCTCCTCTCTCCTCCCTCGTGTGCGTTCTGCTGAGGGAAGGAGAGAGGGAGGGAAGGAGGAAAGGGAGGGAGGGAAGGAGGGAGGGAGGGATAAAAGGAGACGTGAATGAGGCCAGCAACATAGATGGAAGGAATGAGAGAAAGAAATGATGGAAGGATAGGAGAAAGAAGAGAGAAGAGAGGAGAGAAAATGAGTGAAGATCAAGGGGAGACGGAGGAAGAAAAGAGTTCTGTGAGTGAATAAGGAAAGAAGGGAAAGAAGGAAAGAAGGAAAGAGACAGAAAGCAGATAGGGTGAATGAATGAAAGGAAAATGAAGAAAGAGAGAGAGAGAGAGAGAGAGAGAGAGAGAGAGAGAGAGAGAGAGAGAGAGAGAGAGAGAGAGAGAGAGAGAGAGAGAGAATAGTTCTGCTGTGGGATGGAGGGTAGGGAGGGACGGGCTAAGTGCGACAGAGAAGGAAAGAAAAGGGGCAAGGAGAGAAGAAAAGAGAAATGAACGAGGACAAGACTGGAGGAAGAAAGAGGATAGGAGAGATAAACGGGAAGAAATGACAAGGAAGGACATGGATAGAAGGAAGAAAGGAGAGGAGGAGGAGGAGGAAGTTAAGAATACACAGAAGGATGGAAGGAATGAAAGAAAAAGAAAAAAAAATAAAAAAGGAAAGTGAGAGAGAGATCGCAAGGGAATAAACCATAACGAAAGAGAAAAAAGGAAAGGAGGTACAATGAAAGCAGGAAAGATGATAAAGAAAGGAAATGTTGGAAGGAAGGAAGTTAGAAATTACAAAGGAAAGAGGAAGGAAGAAGCAGAAAGAGAGAAAAGGTGGTGAGAAGAGTTTGAGAGAGTGACAAAAAGTGGATAAAAGATAAAAGAACGAATGAGACATGCAGGAAAAGAAAACTAGACAAAACTAGACAGCAAGTTAGCAAAGAAAGACGGAGAAAGAGAGAGAGAGAGAAGAAAACAAAAGAAAAGTAAGAGGTAAAGGGAAAAAGAAAAAGAATAAAGGAAGAAGATGAAAAGAAAAGAAAGACGAAAAGATAGAAAGAAAAGAAAACAACGAGGAGGGATACAAGAGAAACTTAAAGAGGAAAATACGTAAGAAAGAAGAGAGAAATGCAAGAGAAAGCTAAGAGGAATATAAGAGAAGGAAGGAAAGAAAGAGAAGAATGATACAAGAAAATGAAGAGACGTAAAGGCGGAAGAAGAAATGAAGAAAGTAAGAAAACAAGAAAGAAAAAGAGAAAGAATGGAGAAAAAAATATGACGAAAAGGAGGAATGAAGGAAGCGATGAAAGAAAGGAAGGAAGGAGAGCCAAAAGAAATAGGAGGAATCAAGGGGGAAGAAAAAAAAAAGGCGGAACGAAAGGAAAGAGAAAATAAATAAAACTAAAAGGAAGAAAAACCGAAAGACAGAAGAATACAAGAAGGAAAAGAGGAAAAAAGAGCAATCAAGGATAAAAAAAAAAAAGGGACAAAGGCGGAAAGGGAAAAGTAAAGTAGGAAAGCAGGAAAGATAAAGAGAAGAACACAAAAAGGACATGATAAAAAAAAAGTAAAAGAACCAAGAAAAGAAAGAAGGAGGGAGAAAGAAAAAAAAAAGAAAGACAGGGACGCGGAAAAGAATGGAAGCACGAAAAACGGCAGGCATTTCTCTGTCATCAATGGCCCAGCGACGACTGACTAATTTTAATATGCAAGCATCGTTAAGAAAAAGAATGAGCCATCCTTTTGGCGTCACGTACCGGCGGCAATCATCACAGGGAAGGAAGGCAGCGAGGAAGGAAGGCAGCCGGAGAGCGAGGAAGGAAAGCAAAAGAAAGAAAGGAAGAAAGGAAGGAAGAAAGAAAGAAAGAAAGAAAAAGAAAGAAAAAGAAAGAAAGGAAGGAAGAAGGAAGAAAGGAAGAAGAAGGAAGGAAAACAAGGAGGCAGACATGAAGGGAAGGAAGAATGAACGGAGGAAGGGAAAAGAATGAAAAGAAGAAAAAAGAAAGGTTGGTATATAAGTAGGTAGGTAAAATAGGTAAATATAAAGAAAGAAAGGAAGGAAGGAAGGAAGGAAGGAAGGAAGGAACGAACGAACGAACGAACGAACGAACGAAGGAAGGAAGGAACGAACGCAACGAACGAACGAACGAACGAACGAACGAACGAAAAAAAAAAAAAAAAAAAAAAAATGGAAAGGGAAGGAGGGAGATATAAATAAATATAAGGAAAAAAGAATAAGAAAGAATGGAGAGAGAGAAAAACTGAGCAGAAAACAAAGGAAGGATAGAAAAAAGAAAGAAAAAAAAACAGACTGACGAAGAAAGAAGAGAAAGATAGAAAAGGAAAACCAAAAAAGAAAATGAAAAAGGAAGGAGGGACTGAAAGAAAAAAAAAAGGCAGGCAGGCAGGCAGGCAGGCAGGCAGCAGGCGAGCAGACAAGCAGGCAGGCCAAGTCACCTCGCCAGACTCAAGGGGGTCATCAAGATACACGAGTTTCCCCTGCAAGACTAAAGGAGGGTCGCGTTTTCTTTAGTGACAAGGAAAAGTGTGAATTATTAGTTAGGCGAAAGGGGTTATGCTTTCCATGCTGATCACCACGGATATACTGTGTGTGTGTGTGTGTGTGTGTGTGTGTGTGTGTGTGTGTGTGTGTGTGTGTGTGTGTGTGTGTGTGTGTGTGTGTGTGTGTGTGTGTGTGTGTGTGTGTGTAGATGGATAGGAACTTCAAGAGAAAGGTATAAAGACACTTACATTAGAAAGACGGCAGCGTAAACAAGCAAAAAAAAAAAAAAAAAAAAAAGGAAAGTAGCAAGCAAGCAAGGAAGGAAGGAAGGAAGGAAGGAAGGAAGGATAAGAGTAGAGTGATAGAAAAGCAAATGTAGATATATAGATAAACAGATAAATAAATAGATAGATAAAGAGATAGATAGATAGAAAGATAGATAGATAGATAGAAAGATAGAAAGATAGATAGAGAGATACATAGATAGATACATAGATAGATAGATAAATGTCTAAATGGCTCAACAGAGAGAGAGAGAGAGAGAGAGAGAGAGAGAGAGAGAGAGAGAGAGAGAGAGAGAGAGAGAGAGAGAGAGAGTACTTACACATCTAAATAAATTAAGAGGAGTCATGAGAAATACTGAACATAAAACAAACATAAATTTCAAAAAAAAAAAAAAAACGACAACGTACATTATCTTACACCCAACACCTGTGATTAGTGACTTTATAACCCTGGCAGGATGGGACGAGCGGACCTTTCCAACCAATCTATCAATCATCTGTCCCTCATCTATCCGCACCTGTTTATCTACTCGTATCTATTTCACCGGCGGTCCGTCCATATTCTTAACGACAAACGGCCTACACGTCACCAATAACCTATACACATTCATTTTTCAGTAAGCTATAGTCAGCATCGATCGCCAGAGTGTACACGCTAGTCATGCTACCTGCCTGCCTGCCTCCCTGTGTGTGTGTGTGTGTGTGTGTGTGTGTGTGTGTGTGTGTGTGTGTGTGTGTGTGTGTGTGTGTGTGTGTGTGTGTGTGTGTGTGTGTGTGTCCACTTCCTTGACTGTCCATGTACACACACACTCATTTTTCTATTTTCTAATCTGTCTGCGTGTTTGTTTCTCTACCTTTACCTAATTATCTACCCCATTACCGTCTTCCTCCTGTTTCTCTTCCTTCTTGTCTGGTTCCATGCCTCTTACTATCCACTCTCCCAGTCTATCTACTTTCGCTGCCAGTCTATCTACCTACTCTCACTGCCTTTCTAACTATCCACTTTCCCTGCTGTATAACTATCTACTCACCCTGTCTGTCTAACTATTCTTTCTCCCTGTCTGTCTAACTACCCCCTCTACGCCATACTAACAAGCATGGGGACGGGTGAGGAGGCGTCGTTATACGCGTCAAGATAAGAAGAAAATAAGAAAAATAACGAAAAACCAGAGGAAAATAAAAGGCAGTAAGCGTTGCCCTAATACGTCGATGTAACACTCCCGTAGTATTATATTTAGTATACACACACACACTTACTCGTATACATACAAACACCCAGCGCGTTACGTTATACCCTGTGATCGATGCTTGTTACCAAAATTTTACGCGTCCATTATTATTCCGGGAGACCAAAAGTATACGCGAGTAATAAGTTGGTGGAGTGTAATATATTGGCCACCAAGGGGATCTTTGTCACACGGAGAGAAAGGCGAGCACCTCCACCGCCACCACCGCCACCACCATTACTACCACGGCCACCACTATCGCCACCACCGCTAATACCGAGGGAGCGAAGGACGGAGAGAGGGAAGGACAACACTAATACCAGAACAAGGAGGGAAGGAAGAGAGAAGGAAGGAGGGAAGGAAGCACAGGAGATGAGATGTGGATGATGGTTAACAAAATAAGGCTCTATCGTCCGCGCCAGGAGGGAGAAAGGAAGGATGAGAAAGGAAGGATGAAAATGGAAGGAAAAAGGATTGATGGAACAATGGAAAAATCACACTTCCACTCTACTATCACAACTATAAGGAGAAATGGAAAAAAAAATGAAGGAAGAAAGTAAGTTAGGAAGGAAGGAGTGAGGGAAGGCGGGAAGGAAGCATGAAATATGTAGATAAGGGCAACCAGAGCACCACTCTTCCACTCTTTCATCCCTAATAGAAGGAGAAAAGGAAAGAGGGAAGGAGGAAAGATGGAAAGCATGGAAAATCTGGATAAGGGTTACCAGAACACCACTCTTTCACTCTTCCACCTCCACCAGTAACACCACCACCACCACCACCACCACCACCACCACCACCACCACCACCACCACTACCACTACAGAGAAATCATCACCATGCCCCTGGTCATCACAAAAAAAATTACACCACATACAGTAGTAAATCTAATGGCCCTTCTAAGAATACCAACACATTAATACCACAGAACTACAAGAGATAACTTTGCGAGCCACATCATTACAGGCCACAGTGCAGGTTACTTTACTAATATGGTCATGCTTCGTTAACATTCAGGGAGGTGTAAGAAATATGCTTGTAGATTCAAAGGAGAGGAAAGAGAGCGTAAGATCAATTTTTGTATTCTCGAAGAAAACATTAAGAACTTTGTGTGAAATATGGTTATGAATAGAAAGAATTAAGATCATGAGGTTTTGTCTTCTCTAAGATACAAAACTCATTTAATAGACTGCATTATAAAAAAAAAAAGTAAAAAAAAAAGCATGTGATGATGAAAAAGACTGTCTAGCAAGAGAAGAATTAGAAGGGAGATCATTTGGGAGGGGTCACATCATTATATAGAAGGTGCACAATACCAGAAAGAACATGCACAATTACATCAAACAAAGACAATAACCACGATGAAGAAGGTAATCTCAAAAACATCGCATTGTCACAAAAGATCACATCACTGAAGCCATATCACCAGGAAGATAAGTAATACGATAAACAGACGTCACAACATCACGAAGGTTATGCTACAGGAGCCACACTAGTACACTCACTACATCATCGCCACAACCACACCATTAGCAACACCACACCACACCATCACGACAGCCACAATTAGCCACACCACACCACACCATCACAACCACACTGTTAGCCTCACCACACCATCACAACGACACTTATCCACACCACACCATCACAACCACACTGTTAGCCTCACCACACCATCATGACCACACTCTTAGCCACACCACACTATCATAATCCCATTGCTAGCCACACCATACCATGACAATCACACACTTAACCACATCACACCATCACAAGCACCCACTGTTAGCCACACCACACCATCATGACAACCACACCACGAGGAACACAAGCTCGGTGCGTCACAAATCACCGGCCGGACCAAAACGCGAGAAAGACTTTGCTATCACGGCCAATATTAAGCCAATTTCACACTACCAGGAAGACTCTGCTATCAAGGCCACACGAATAGGATCACGAGACACCGTGACACCACCACTACCACCACCGTGCACAAATAAACATGTCACTGCACCAGGAAATTTCACTGTACTGCTACACCATCACACCACGTCCTAACCATACTTAATATTTTGAATTACAGCATAACGTTACAGAAAACGGGGGTATGAAAGAATGAATGTATATAGATGTAAAGTATGTATAAGCAATAAAAAAGCCTGATATTATATTTAACATCATAGTTCAACAAAACATTGAAAAAAAAAATCTTTACAACCAAATTACAATGAGGAAAAAAATGAAAAAAAGAACAAGGAGAGCAAATAAGAACTATACCACACCACATGTCTACATTCACACCACACCACACCACACCACACCACACCACACCACACTTTTAAGATTCTACAATAATGAAATAGAAGAAAACAATGTAGAAATGAAGGAGCATATAAAGAAATTAAAACCAAAATCACAACACCACACAAGATTTATAACGTAGAAACACCACATAACAGAAACACCACACCGCACACAACACCACAGGAACGACGGAGAGAGAGATAATGAAGGAAGACAAACAAACACTACATGAACTACAGAACTACACCATATCTCACGCCACATTCATACCACGCCACACCAGCAGCCACAGAGAGCCATGACGCCACAGCCACGCCGCCGAGGGAATCGCGTCACGGCCACTCATTCTACACGAAGACAGGAGCATAACTCGGAGCCCAGACAGCCGTGCCAACTGACCACAAAATTACTAGGCACTTGTCAAGGTAATTCTCTCCGACTCTCTCTCTCTCTCTCTCTCTCTCTCTCTCTCTCTCTCTCTCTCTCGT
>NC_059271.1:19392199-19394699 GCF_017591435.1 Portunus trituberculatus | reverse complement strand
CAACAACAACAACAACAACAACAACAACAACAACAACAACAACAACAACAACAACAACAACAAGAACCTATTTTCTATTGTTCTTTTATTGTCGTTTGTTGTCATTATCGTCGTCGTTAATGATGATGATGATGATGATGATGATAATGATAATGATGATAATGATGATGATGATGATAATGATAATGATGATAATGATGATGATGATGATGATGATGATGATGACGACGACGACGACAACTAAAAACAAAGCAAAACCAAAAAAAAAAAGATAAACAAAAACAAATGCACAAAATTGAGACAAAACAAAACCAAAAAGAAAAAAAACTATAACCAAGAGATTATTACGTAAACACACACAAAAATAAAAAATAAATGAATAAACAAATAAATAAAATGACAAAACACAGCAGATGAGACAGGTGCATGATAGAAAGGAAGGTAAGGTAGGTGGAGAGAGCGAGGACCTATTACGACTCAGGACTAATAAACCATCACCTGACTGTGGCGCCATAATGTGACCAGGGTAGGATGATGAGCAGGTGTTGGCGGGTTGTGTGTGTGTGTCGCAGGGCTTAGTGTCACAGAGAGCGCATCCACACGAGGCTTCACGACCATCAAGGACGAGGAATGGCGTGGGTGAATAGATATAGTAAAACAAGAGAGGAAAAAATAGAGGATTAGGTGCGGGAACAGACGTAAGGAAACAAGAAATAAATGGTAGATAGATATAGGAGTCAATTGCAGGGAAAAGAAAAGGAAATAAAATGTAGAGAAGATGACGGAGACAAAAGATGAGAGAATATTTAAGAGAGGAAAGTTGAAAAAAAAAAAAACATTATGAGGAGGAAAAGTAAGATAAAAACAGGAAAAAAAAAGCTTGACAACAGGACAAAAGGAAAAATATGCAAAAGAAGATGAAGGCGAGAAAAAAAAATTAGAACAGGCAGATGAAATAAAGAAATGATTCAGATATGGAGAAAAGAAAGGTTTAGGAAAAGTTAATTATACGGAAAGAATACAGAAAAACATAACAATAAAGCGAAAAGACAGAAGGGAAAAGAAGCCATGGAGGAAAATATTTGAGGAAAAAAGATAATGAGTGAAAACTGAGGAAAAACAGAAAAAATTACGTAAGAAAATCAAAGAAAACAAAAGAAAGAGCAATTAGAAAAAAAGACAACCAAAATAAGAGATAAAAGATTGCTTAGGAAATTAAAAAAAAAAATGGAAGGAGAGGCAGATCAAATTTTGAAATATGAAAATGATATCGAATATAAATAAGAGAAAAAGAAAAGGCAAGAAAAATATAACATTAAAAGAGATGAAAGGTGGATGAAGAGACAAAAGAATGAAAAAAGGAGAAGGGTGGGGATGGGAAAGAAGAGAGGAAAGGAGAGGCGGGAGAGAAAATAACACTGATAAATGAGAGGAGGGAGGGGAGAAACATGAAGAAAAAATGTGTGAATGGGACTTGCAGAAGGAATAAAGATGATATAACGGAGATACAAAAAACGAGACGAGGTAATGAGAGGCAGAGGAATATACGATAAATGAGAAATGAAAAAAAAAAACATAAGCAAATCAACAAAAATAAAATAAGAAAGATGAAAGAAAGTTGAACTAATCAACAAAAAGATAAAGAAATAGAACAAAACGATTAATATGAACTAAACATAAATAGAAAAAAAATACAAGAATAAATTAAGATACAAGATACAGGAAGAGATCTGAATGAAGTAACAGAATGATAAAAAAAAAAAAAAACATGAGTAAAAAGATAACAAACAAATTCTATATAAACGAAAGAAGGAGAATAAGATAAAAGAAATCACTGAAATGAAATAGAATTGGAGGGAAGAACGAAAGAGATAGAAAAAAACAAAAAAAGGGGAGGAAAGAGATAAGAGAATGGGACCATCAAAAAAAAATTAAAGGTGAGGGCGAGGAGAAAAAAGAGGAAAAAAGGAAGATAAGAAACGAAGGCGACAAACTTCGGGGAGCGAACAAGTAAAAAAAAAAAAAAAAAAAAGTAAAGAAGTTAGAATGAAAAAAAATGGCAACTCGCTGAAGGAAAATAGGAAACCGACTGAAGTAAACAATAAAAAATTAGGAAGAGGAGGAGGAGGAGGAAGAGGAGGAGGAAGAGGAGGAGGAATGGTGGGGAGAATAACGATGACGAAAGCGAAGACGTAAAGAGAAAACGAATCAAGGGAAAAAAATGAAGACAAAGAATGAAAGAAAAGTCGAGGGAAAAAAAGGAAGAAAGGAAAAAGAAAAGAAAGATGAAAATAAAAGAAAAAGAAATGCAGGAAAACAACAGTGAAAAAGAGAACGATAAATGAAAAAGAGAAAAAGATAAATAAACAAGAGAATCAGAAGAGGAGGAAGAGAAAACGACCAAAAAAGAAAAAGAGGAGGAAGAGAAAAAAAAGTCAAGATGTGGAAGAAGATGCGGAGTGGGTGTAGGAGGAGAGGTGGCATGCCTAGACTCATGCAC
>NC_059271.1:19374699-19384699 GCF_017591435.1 Portunus trituberculatus | reverse complement strand
TTCGTAATGTTAAGTTAATAATTATATATACTGCTTTCATTTCACTGGTCGCCTACAGTTATGTGTGGAAACTGTCTTGCACAATGCATAACGAAAAAAAAAATCATTACGGGGATGAAACACGGTAAAGCGTATGTAAGAATTATAGTTGCTGTTATCATTATTATCATTACCATCGTCATCATTTATGAGGGCAAATGTTTGGTGTGCATCCTGACGCATTCATTTTTTTTAATGGCGTCACAATAATATTTCGCTGGTGAATATTCGTAATACCTGTCTACTTCATCATCATTATCGCTATCATTACCATCAGCCGTGATCATTATCTTCCTTAAAACAACAGTGCCTCTCTATGAAACATTCCTGTGTGTGTTGTTTTCTGCTGGATGCTGTCTGGTGTTGCTGCTGGTGTTGCTCCTCCTCCTCTTCTTCATTCTCTTCTCCCCCTCCCTTACTGCTACTACTACTACTACCACTACCACTGACAATAATAATAATTTTACAAGATGGGAATCAAAACTTAATGAGAGTCTGTTATAACAAATACAAATATTGAAGCTTTTATCTGATCGTATTAATAAAATGTGAACTGATACTGAAGACAAGCATTTAAGTCCTCCGTTTATTTTTCGTTTTTTTTTTTTATTCACAGGTACATAAACAAGTACAATATCTTTTAATGCACTGCACGAGTTACTGAATGATGCACGTCTTGTTTTGCTCATTGCGTATTACAACTACTATCTGCATAATTAATTCCTGATCCATAGTGTTCGTTGTCTCCTCATTTCCAAGTCTTGCTTTTTTTTCTTTTTTTTCTTCTAAACTTAGGTTCGCATTTCTAACGCCAGCAGCAACAATAACAACTACTACTTCTTTTCTACTTTTGCATCTGGCGAAGCAACACCATCACCACCACAACTAATACTTATCAGTATTATCATCACCCTCACCACCTTTACTACTATTGCCATTACTACTTCATCGTCACCACAAGTATCAGTCTCAAACATCACATTACCACCATCGATATCAAAATCCTTCTGGCATCTTCTTCTCACTGTTGTTTTAAGTGTGAAGGATATTGGCTTAGGATAGGAAGGGATGAGGAAGGGAGAGGAAGGGAAGATTGCCATGATACCTCTGTCCCCTAAAATCGAGGAAGATAGATGAATAGGTAAACAGATAAAGAGAAAGTTTACATCACCATGATAACAACGGGAAGAATTTACATGACCATGACAACAAAAGGGAGGGTTTACATCACAATTACATCAAAGGGAAAGTTTTTAGATCTTAACAAATCCGAGAGGCCACTGCCCAGTCACACACACACACACACACACACACACACACACACACACACACACACACACACACACACACACACACACACACACACACACACACACACACACACACACACACACACACACACACACACACACACACACACACACACACACACACACACACACACACACACACACACACACACACACACACACACACACACACACACACACACACACTACCACGTGCAGCAGCTGTGAAATTAGCCACACATCCCTGGCATTCCTCCCAGCGTGTCCTGCCTTCCCAAGTCATTACCTTCCTGCCCCACAGGAATGCCTAAGAATGAATCACTTTGTTCATTCTACACTTCCGGGACGATACGAGACTAAAACGTTTGCACACTTTCACTCGTTCATACAGTTTACACACAATTGAAGTTTACATTTTGTATCACATTATTTTTACTAATGCGTCTTTTCGTTTGTCCTTTTTTTTTCTTTCTCGAGACTGGAATCTCAATAAAACTTTTCTTGTCCTTCCTGTATTTTATTTTGTTTGTCCTAAGCCAGTGTTTCTCTTATGCGTACATAATTTATATGACTACCAAGACTTCTTAATGTTAATGACATATTGTGGTATAAGTCTAGAGAACATGAGAGAAAAAAAAACAATTCAGAGAGCAAAAGGAATTCAAGTTTTTTTACTCACCCTTCTTATTTCCTGAATTTTAATAAAGGAGCGTTACTCAAATACCAAGCACTGTCATTAGCTCATTCTAAGGATTAAGTTTTTTTGCTGCCGTGGTACAATAAATCCATGCTAAAAAGGCGATTGCTATAGAAACCAGCTGACCTACACAAGACATTGAAACTAGTACTATTTTGTTAAGTAAACTCATGGAACATTACTCAAATAGCATGCGTAATATTGTCCTTATCAGTCAAAGAATTAAAAATAACAACAGAGGAACTTTTGAAAACGAGGCTATTTCACTACACAAGGGAGATGGACTGAAACTCCTTGTACTAGAATTCAACATTGTGGTATATCTAGAATAAATTACTGCAGGGGTATCGTTTACGTATATTCTGTGTTTTGAGAAGTACCTACACGCGCACCACAGTTTCTTGTACTGGAATCCATGGCAAAGTTTGATAAGGACAACACTCACCAAGGCGAAGGTAACACGCTCGGCAGCCCTCACCGATGACTTACCTGGAAAGAGTAAAGAGAAAGTAAAGTTACTGAGTGAAGGAATGGGTGCATGCGTGCGTGAAAAACATGCACGCAATACACACACACACACACACACACACACACACACACACACACACACACACACACACACACACACACACACACACACACACACACACACACACACACACTGTCAGCAATCTAACAGCACACAAGCAAGTCATGTCAGTGAATAGAAGAATAAAAAAGCTTTTGAGGTATTAGATGAAAAATGTGAATTATAACAGACAATTTAACACTGAAAGAGGAATTATTTGACTTCTTATTCATTCAAGAGTCTTTTTTTTTTTAACAGATAACCTAACATCACATGGAAACTATATTAGATGTATATGTTAATCACAAGCCTGCCCATTGTCGTCTGCTTGACTCCACTCTGGTGAGATTAAGCCAGGAGGAGGTAAGGCAATAAAGCTCCTCGGCCTTTCCTAACATAACATAAAAACATAAGAACATAACCCCTTAGAGAGGCTCACACTACATCCCCTCATTACCCATTTTCATTAACTCTTTCAAACTTTTTCATATCATACAAATCAAAACTACGAAATTTTAAGAGCTGAACACGCGTCCACTTTCAGACCTTCTTCGTCTCCAGTACAACTTTGTATCATACTTTTAGAACAATCTCTCTGATTTTTTGCTATAGAGAGATGGACAAGTCCCATAAAAAACTATACATATAAACTCAAGCCACTCCTAAGAAAAGACAAGTGTAAAAAGAGGGTTCCTAGCGTGTTATTTGACTGTAGTTTGGAGTTATGATATTTCGTTCTATACAAGATTAAACTCCGCGTGAAGCAAAACAAAGTAGAATAAAACACACAATGCAGCTCCTTGAAGAGTAACTAAACAAAAAACCTTTCAATCGGACTCGTTAATTTAGTCCTGAAGCTGTTCAGATATTCTTCTCTTTAAACATGGAAGCTGGATGAAAAAAAATAATGAAATAAAATAAGATTAAATAACATAGACATCAAGAACACCTGAACATACTGCATCTACAATACGAAATGAGAGAGAGGGACAATCTTAATTACTTACAGCTACTGAATCTTCCCCGTAACACAATGGACAGGTGTTACCGTTCGTTCAGTGTTCCTTCTCTTGTGTTTTGTGGCGGCGAGCAGTGTTCATAATTACTCGATAATCTCGGATAATGAGCCAAACCCGGGAAGTAAAAACGTAGCCGGCAAAACACATTCATAAAGTGAGTGTTTAGGATAAAATTACAATAGTGAAAGATGGAGGTGGTGTAAGAAGACGCTCCCTGTAGCTCTTACGTTCCCTCCCTCCTTCCTTCTCTCCCTCCAGCCAAACACACGGTGAGAAAAAATGGCCAGATCTCCCAAGCCTGTGTGTTGATCATTACAATTTTCTGACAATACATCGCACACGTCTTGTTATTATCGTTCTTCCATCAGTGTAGCTGCGGTTTGTTGATGTGGATTGTGTTATTAAAGATTCAGGTTGGTTGTCTGGATTCTGAAGTTGCGACACATTAAACAAAGCAACGGCGAGGTATGAGAAAAATGCATAACTGACTCTTTTTGTTGCTACGATCCTCCTTTGACATTAAGAAACACTACAATAATAATGAAGTAAAAACATTATTTGGATGGAAACACTTACAAAAAAAGAAAAAAAAGAAAAAGATAGAGAACAGGAGGGTAATTACATCTTTTCTACTATACAGAACTGATACTGAGACTGTAGCACTAAAAAAATCGTCTTTAAAATATCAAGAAACACTACAGAACGAAACTACCGCATTGAAAAATTGTATACACGGACACACATGAAATAAACGACATAGGTATTAGTAATTATGTCTTTTCTAAGGTAAAAAAAAATATAATATATGAGAGTATAATATCAAAACGCCAAAATATGTCTGAAAAAGCATTCAGAAACACTGTAGAGCAAAAATAAAGAATAAAAATAACAAAGAGATTAAGTATAGATATATTTTTTCTAGAGTAGAGAACTAACTTTATTTATGAGACTATAGTACCAAAAAAAATGCTTCTAAAAATATAAGTGATAATAGTAAAAATTCGTCCAGCAGTAAAAAGGTTATTTAATAAACACTCGTAAATCTTGCGCTGTTCCTTGCACTGTTCTCAGCCGCCAAGGGATGAGCCGCCGTCATTACGCGTGCATTTCATTTCAGTTTGTAATCTTATCGTAAATATTCACTTAGTCATGTGTCGCGCAAGGTAATTTTTGCCTACCTCGTAGTGTTGGCGATGCAGGGTCAAGGTGCCATCACTTACATTATTACACGTGCATTTCAATTTCAGTTCTATAATTTTCTTGTAAATGTTCAACTTTATAATGTGTTCTGCAAGAATTTCGGTCCCTTCCTATGTGCTGTTCACAAAATGAAATCAACTTATATCAGTTCTTTATTACTATTATTACAAAGTGAAAATTACTTTCCTTTTCGCAGACAAGTTCAGTCACGTTCAATAATCGAGTACCAAATAACACTCACCTCCACTGCGTTTAGCCTCTTCCTCAACCTTAAGTCCTGTGATCTGCAGGGTATCAACTGCCAGGTTTTGTAAGGACAGTGTCGGCTAATCACAGGACTTGGACTGAAAAAAAAATGTTGATCACAGAGAACGTGAATGTAAAAGTTTACTGACTTCAGACAATGACTGTATTTTGTCTCACAATTAGCAACATTCCACGTTACAAACTTGTTCTCACCTACAATGGAAAGTTCAGCTAATCTGAGGTTTACATTTTCTTCAATCCAAGTCCTGTGATCAGATGACACTCTCCTTACAAAACCTGGCAGTTGATAGACTCCCTGCAGATCAGAGGACTCAAGGTTGAGGAAGATGTTAAACTTAAGACTTATATAAAACAAGAACATTTAGGTTTCACGTAGGATGGAAAATTTGACTTTTTAAACTTTTATCTACAATGAAAATTTATCTTTTCTTGGATTTAATATTCAATGGAAAATTATCTTTTCTCGAGTTTAATATACATTAGAAAACTAATCTCTTCTTTGATTTTATATACAATGGAATGTTTTCCTTATGATTTAAGTAAAAATGTAAGAAGTACTTTCAGTTTCATATATAATGAAAACTGCCTCGTTTCTTGAGGCACAAAAAACTCAAAATAAGGCGATTCGTCATTTTAACCTAAGTCTTACAATATCAAAAGCACGGCCGATCACCAATCAGTTTTAAATGAAATAAACATAATATTGTGGACTGAACACTACAGATGAATCCAAAAAAAGTGAATCCAAACATTACACAGCGATGGTGTCAATTTACCTTCCACTGCATCATGTTGTCTATCCTTCATTAAACACAGAGCGCTAGCATTTTTTCAGCATAATTGACGCTTATAATTGTGAATCAGTTATGCATGTTCAGGGGCTTTCAGTGGCTTACGTGAACTAAATCCGCACTGTCCAAACGGCATGTCAAAGTAACTCTACTGTGCAAAGCTTTAACAGATAGTGAATGGTTTTATACTCACGAAGAATAAGCAATCACACAACAGACAATAATAATAATAATAATAATAATAATAATAATAATAATAATAATAATAATAATAATAATAATAATAATGATGATGATGATGATGATGATGATAATAATAATAATAATAATAATAATAATAATAATAATAATAATAATAATAATACTAATAATGAAAACAAAAACCACAACTCCTACCAAAAATAATATGCAAATCCTGAGCTTTTACAGAAAAGAATCAAGGTTTATTTTGTTCCCTAGAGTCTCATAACATTCATAACATTTGCCAAGTCCATTCATTTAAATACAAAAAAAATAATAAAAATAAATAAATAAAGAGACAGTAACGACGCAATCGGGAGCAGGAGGAACATAGAGCAAACAAAAAAAAAATACTAAATGAAATACAAAACGTGACCTAGTTAAACATACACACTGTCTGTCTCGACTCGTATGTTTTGCAGACTCGAACTGCTGCTGGACTGAATAAATAAAACTGCCGTAAATCTTTTTTTCCCTGTAGTTGATACGTGAAAAAAAAACGAGTCAAGATTGTTTCTGAAGGCAAACACACACACACACACACACACACACACACACACACACACACACACACACTGGTCTTCCTTCTTTCATTTCTGTCATATGTTCGTGTTCTTGTTCTTCTTCTCCCCTAACACACACACACACACACACACACACACACACACACACACACACACACACACACACACACACACGAAATAATCCAGGCCCATGCTCCGTCACTCCCTCCTCGCCATTTTTGCAAACTCCCCCTCCCTTCGCATTTCATCTGATGCTTCGCCAACTTCCACATCGTCCTGACACACACGCCGCCGCTCCAGCCTCGCCGCCGGCAGGATTGGAAGTGACGGAGGTAATAGGATGCGTTACTGGCCTTGCCTTGCCTTGCCTTGCCTTGCCTCGCCTCCCAGACCACCAGGCCCACATCCACCACCACCACCACCATCCTTGCCACCGCCACCACTAAAACTCCATCAGGCACCATAACAGCGACTCCCACCAGTAAAATCTCTACCATCACTTTCAACCCTCTAGCCACCAACTCCACTACAACCACCACAACTACCACCACTACTACCACTGCTACCACCACCGCCACCGCTACCGCCACCATCAGCCATCACCACGCAAACATGCAATAAAAAAAACGCTCTGGGACTGTCGCCACCACAATATAAGGTTACACACACACACACACACACACACACACACACACACACACACACACACACACACACACACACACACACACACACACACACACACACACACACACACACACACACAGACAGACATTCCCTTCACCACCAATTCCAGCTGCTACAACACCACCATCACCTAACCTAAAACCACATTCCCTCACCACCACCACTGCCATCACCACACCACATCACACCACGCCACACCACTCCAGCTTCCCTTGTGTTGCAGGAAGCAGAGAGCAAGCAAATTTCCAGAGGGCTGTATATAAGCTTCGCACATGATATATTGCACCGCGTTCCAGCGAGTAGCGACTTTAGCTCCCTGGAAAAGAATGAGTCCGGATGAGGCGAACCTTCACCACAGCCCGCTGAATTTTCCAACGAAACACTACGAGACATTATGCATATAGTCCCACTTCTCTATTTTTTTTTGTGTGTGAATGTGTGTGTGTGTGTGTGTGTGTGTGTGTGTGTGTGTGTGTGTGTGTGTGTGTGTGTGTGTGTGTGTGTGTGTGTGTGTGTGTGTGTGTGTGGTGAGATCGCCAGTTTTGACTTTTTTTTTCATTTCTTTCTCTTCCTCCTCGTTGTAGTGAAATGTGTCCATCTGTTCTCTCTCTCTCTCTCTCTCTCTCTCTCTCTCTCTCTCTCTCTCTCTCTCTCTCTCTCTCTCTCTCTCTCTCTCTCTCTTTTCTGTTTCTTTTATAAACGAAAGTCTAGGAGCTAATGCAAAACCAACGTTGTAGTAGCAGTAGCAGTAGGAGTAGCAGTAGGAGTAACAGTACCAGTAGCAGTAGCAGTAGCAGTTGCAGTAGTAGTAGTAGTAACAGCAGTAGTAATAGTAGCAGTAGCAGTAACTCACATTCCCCTTACACTAACACACGCACAAACTTTAAAATTTGATCACGGGCCACAATCAGGAAGGGGAAGAGGTTCTGAGACCACCAAACGCCAACTACATTATAACCTCTGCTACCTACCTACATACACACACACACACCTACATACACACCCACACACACACACACACACACACACACACACACACACACACACACACACACACACACCATGTAGTACCTTATGTGACTTTCTCCTTACACCACAAACACAATTACTCGCAAGAAGTTTCCCCAAAGTTATTAATTAAGTTTATCCCCGTGACTGTGTAAAGATGCAAACTAGTGTAGCTACGCTCTCTCTCTCTCTCTCTCTCTCTCTCTCTCTCTCTCTCTCTCTCTCTCTCTCTCTCAAGGGCGTCACATGAATACCTTATGACTTATCTCTGAAAAACTACATCCTGACATTCACACATTCACCAGAGCCACGCACAGTCACCACCACCTACCAAGACCACCACCATCACTGCTGATACTCCTGCATAACTTCATAACATGTACACCATCACTAATACCACTGCACCGTTCACACAATACAACTACTAATAATAACATTCCTACACAAAATTATATGCAAATCGTAGCATTTCGTGAGAGAAGAATGAAGGTTTATTTTGTTTCCTAAAATTTCATAACATTTATAAAATATATCAAGTATATTAGTATTAAAAAAATAATAAACAATGTTCTTTAAAATATAAGACCAATCCTTTGTTGCAAGCACTTATAAACTGTTCAGTAAACACAAAGTCTGACAAATTTTCCAATGCCTTCGCACACTCAGCTACTTCTATCCATCTCACTAGCTTATTTTTAAGTCTGTTACTAAAATGTGAAGTAGTCTCATTCTTAAGGAACATCAGCTGCATACTTCCCTAAACTGGGAAATCAGGTTCAGTTAGGTTAGGCTAGGCTAGATTAGGTCAGGTTAGGCTAGGTTAGGTCAGGTTCATAACACCACTACCATCACTATCACCATGCACACTCACCACTTCCCCTACCATTCTCCCCCACCATCATTACGCCATGACATCATTCACGCAGCTAGCTAGGCCACGCTCCCTCACCACCATCACTCACCATCACAGTCAACACTCCCTACCCCCAAAAAAAGGAAAGAAAAAAAACTTACATACACACACCTCATCATCAAATCAAAACCCACTAGTATTTTAAAGCTTTACCATTCACATCTATCTTTATTCCTCTAAAACTGCATTACCTTCCACTCACTACATATCCTCCCTCTTCCCTTTCCCTCACGTTATTAGACTCTCCTTTACGTAATTCAACTCTCCCTCTCCATCCCTCTCTCCACCCTCCGTTCATTCAGTAGGGAAGATCAACATTATCAAACAGGAGGGAAGTCGGCAACCTCTACCCCTCTTTCTCCCCACCTTCACAACGGCCGTCTTAATGACTAGTGAACAGGTAACGAGGGAACTTACTGGCCCCCGACATGAGCAGCTCACCTGTGTATACCTTGCCCATCTGTGTTTGGCCCCTCCTCACCTGTGCCAAGATAAGGAGGGGAGGGAGAGGGAGTAAGAACGGAGTAGGAGGGGTCAGAGGGTGCCGTGATCTTAATAGTTTGTGGGTGTTAGGGAAGAGGAAAAGAAAGGAAGGGAAGGGAAGGGAAGGGAAGGGAAGGGAAGGGAAGGGAAGGGAAGGGTAGGGAAGGGAAGGTCTAAGAGTGGTGGAGAAGGAAGGGAAGGGAAGGAAGTGCATTCACCCTTACATCTTCCTCCCCTAATTTATTTCTCCCTCATTTTTTATTTTTCTTCTGTTT
>NC_059271.1:19359699-19372199 GCF_017591435.1 Portunus trituberculatus | reverse complement strand
AAAATGGAGACGTAGGCACCATTCCCCTCAACCCACTTATTCCATCCACCTTCTATTATTCCTCCACCATCAAACGGCTGACTCAGAACGTATTCCTGCAGGAAGTCTTAGACACACACACACACACACACACACACACACACACACACACACACACACACACACACACACACACACGGATGCAGTTACAGGTACGGTGTCCTATGTGTCCTACTCCTCATCCTGACGACTCCCTGGTGCCAGCGGTGGCGAGGCGTGAAGAGAAAGCACAGGCCAGCGGGGAGTGAGCTCCGAGGATCCCCAGTGCCGTTGTGAAGCCCCAGCCACGTGGTTAAAGTAAAGTTAAAGTTCGTTGATTTTAGTTCCGGTACCCGTCATATGTGATGCTCTCCAGAACGTCAGCCAGGTGAACCTAACTTCCCACTGTGGCGCTCCAACCACAGCAGTAACCTCCCAGTAAACAGCTTGAACTCACAGGCCAAAGCGAGACTCGATCTGCAGACCTTAACAACGCCAGGCAAGCGCTTTACCACAGTACTAGCCAAAAGCTGACCTTGCAATTCTTAAAGTTTATGATGTATCTCCTACGGTAATTAAAATCACTATTTGTGTGCCCCGTGAAGCCATCCCGGAGGGTAAGCGTTGATACGGGTTTAAGGGAACAGTAGGGTTTCTCAGATGATGGATTGTTAGTGGGGGTATGGGTGGTCATAAGCTCCGACTCTCTTGCATCTTTAGCAATCACTCGATCAGTTATCATTAGGTACGAAAATTCTCTCCAGTGTCTTGTATGTACTTTCCCTCAATCTTACTCTTAATTTTCTTAATTTACTTCGAAATCTGAAGATAAGTGGAGTATTGGAGGATCAGAGTCTTTTAAGAATGAAAGGAGAAGGTGCAGGTACGGGTAGAAAAGTGAGAAGCTTAATCATCTCATCAAAACTAAGGAAAAGTGACATTCTACGCGACACACTGCCGATCGTCCTGCACTGAACAGTCTTTTCAGCAGTTGGGAGTACTGATATGTAAGAAATGATGTAGTGATATATTGTCAAAGTAACCATTAATGCTTTTCCTCCGAAAATATCAAACTATGAGTACCAAAGGTTTTTGGTATTCAATCATTCTCTCTCTCTTTCAGTAGTACCCTATGATATCAAACTCTAAATTAGTAACAGATTATCTTTTACTTCAAAAACAATCTTGGTAGTCTTATAAGTTTCGAATTTTACTTGACATTATTGAAGGTTACTGTAATTTTCAAAGGTGCTTTAGCAATAATAATTTATCTTCAATGAAGAAAACATCAATGAACACCTACCAAGTAACTTATGTGGCCTAACCTAACCCATAAGAGATTAAGATTTCATAGCATACAGTTCAAAGACGGTATAGAGGCGCATCCATTAAATCAAGTGAAACGGCAAGAAGCTTTTTTCTAAATTCTTGCACCGCCTCGGTCCAGTAGCATACCATCCCTTCCAGATTTCGGCAAGACACCGTTGCCTTATCTCATGTTGTGCTTCGTGGACAGGCGTCCCTCACCTAACTACCTCGCGGGGATGTTTCCTCAGCTGGCGGGGAGACGACGAGCTAATACCTGCAGCTGTCCAGTAAAGCATGGTCATCATTGCAAATGGTGTTTATCGAGCGCACTTCAACGAAAACACACTCACTCACTCTCACTCACACACACACACACACACACACACACACACACACACACACACACACACACACACACACACACACACACACACAGGCAAACAACTCGTGAAGTCAACACCTCTCCCCCACGTCTTCCTTCCTCTCCACTTTCATCCACTTCACTTCACCTCCACAAGCCTCCTCTCCTGAATCCACACCACTCCTTCATCTCTCCTCCATTTCCTCCTCCTCTTTCTCCTTCTGCTCCTCCTCCTCCTCAACCCTCTCCCACCTATCTCCCCCTCACTCCTTTCTCTCCCCCCCGCCTCTCCATATCACCCGTCTCCCTTCCTGTCACAACCCACTGCTGGGGAACAATACAGCAAGTTAAGACAGGCACCCTTCTGCATGAGGATGTGTTAACTAGTTCCACTGTGCCTGTCTGTCTGTCTCTCTCTCTCTCTCCTGTCCCTTCGTCATACTTAACTGCCTACCTGTTTATCTGTCCGTCTTTCAGTCTGCCTTTGTGTGTGTGTGTGTGTGTGTGTGTGTGTGTGTGTGTGTGTGTGTGTGTGTGTGTGTGTGTGTGTGTGTGTGTGTGTGTGTGTGTGTGTGTGTGTGTGTGTGTGTGTACAAACGATGCTGAGCCTTTGCGTGTGAATGATTCAGTTGTGGAGCACTGTAGTAGTAGTTACATCTATTTAGGAACCCCATTCAGGTGTGACGGGTCGGTATCTGCTGTGAAACTTCACGCTCAAAATAAGCTTTGCCATGTATTGAAATTTGCTTCTTTATTGTTAAAAGACACTTGTTTGATGCTGCACTGATGTCCTCATTGCAATATGGTTGTGAGTCCTGGTTAGGAGCAGACCTAAATCCGGTAGTTCAGTTATATAACTGGTCCATGAAGGAATTAGTGGGTGTGAGAACAAATACTAGGATAGCCCTCCATGCCCGATTTTGTAAGATACAGGCAACATAAGTTTTATCACAGTATGTTGTCTGACAGATACGATATGAATGATGATCCTATGTCCTTTGCTATGAAATATATTATTACTTTAAATACCCCGGTAGGAAAACTTGTAGCGTACATTTTTTTTTTTTTTTATGTAGGGGAGAGGGCCAACCAGGGGCAAAATAAAAGGAAAAAAAAAGGCCCACTTGAGTGCTGGCTCTCTAAAAAGTGGGAAAGCGTCAGGCAAAATTGGGAAGCAAATGCCTCGATACCTCCTTCTTAAAAGAAAACAAGTTGTAGGAAGTCAGAAATACAGATGCAGGGAGGGAGTTCCAGAGTTTACCAGTGAAAGAGATGAATGATTGAGAGTATTGATTAACTCCTGCCGCAGGAGGGGGGAGGCATGCAATTAGCAAGACCAGTAGAGCAGTTAGCATGAAAATAGCGATAAAAGATAGAAAGAGACCCAACATTTCGGCGGTAAGAAAGAGGCTGAAGACAGTCAGAGGAGGGGAGTTGAGACGAAAAGCTTTAGATTTCACCCTATCTAGTAAAACTGTGTGACTGGAACCCCCCCCAAACATGCAAGGGCGGATAAGGCCCTTATACAGAGTAAGCAGTTGGAGGGGCGAGAAAAACTGTCGGAGACGCCTCAGAACACCTAACTTCATAGAAGCTGTTTTAGCAAAAGATGAGATGTGAAGTTTCCAGTTAAGATTATGAGCAAAGGACAGACCGGGGATATTCATTGTGGAAGAGGGAGACAGTTGAGTGTCATTGAAGAAGAAGGGATAGTTGTCTGGAAGGTTATGTCGAGTTGATAGATGGAGGAATTGAGTTTTTGAGGCATTGAAAACTACTAGATTTTCTCTGCCCCAATCGGAAATCTTAGAAAGATCGTAAGTCAGGCGTTCTGTGGCGTCCCTGCGTGATCTGTTGACACGTAATAATGTCTCGCACTTGTCCACAATGCTCCATATTGTTCATGACACCATCATTAGATCTACCACAACAAGATGCAATGTCTAAAAACTATTGACCGTAATCTGACGGTACATAATATATATCAAAAGAAGCAGATGCTTAACGACTTCCACAGGACATATGGATTTACTACTTTGATCTATAATTTTTTTCAAATTTCACTGATGTTGCTTGCAAAATAATTCATAAGATTTTAGATGTATATGACTGAGATAGTGTAATAACTGCGAAATCGGGGCGTAATAAAAGATAGACTTCAGGGTAACGATGCATCAAGGAGCGTCTACCCACTTGCTGGCTGGAGCTGGACTGCCTCCATACAGAAAGAAGCTTCCGAAAACAACTAGTATGAACCAATACATAAAGCAGCGAATGAAACAGTAGTAACTATAAACCCTATGGTAGTAACAATTATAACACTCCTCCCTTCTTTAAAAAAAAAAAAAAAAAAAAAACTAAGGTTACAACCAACAGAAAACAAGTTTACATATAAAATGCTCAAAAAGATACAGAACAAAATAAAACTCATCAATTAGGAAGACTAAAAACAATATTCATTATAAGTTATAAGAAACTTTAAAAACCCTAAAATACGCAAAACACGAAAAAAAAACTAGTAACTAAAAACTAATCGAATTAATACAAAAGTGCAAAATTATAATTTTTTAACACAAGCAAAGCAAGAAACTTAAAATTTTATTTCCAAGCTATCTGCAAACGATCTGGCTTTTGGCGCAGTCTCTCCGAACGGCGTAGTGCTTCCCTCACCAACGGTTGCTCTTGTGGCGGTAATCCAGGTTCGGACTCGTGGCTTGCGGTTAACACCCGTTCCTGCATTAGATCCGGCGAGTTGCTGTTGTGGGCTCCGGACTGCTTCGAAACTCCTGCCTTTAGAGGCGGCACCATGTCTGAGTGTGCCGTATCATGTTTCTGAACTTCTGATCCATTCGTGAAGTCAAGTGGAGGTGGTGTGACATCATCTGCGTTAACCTGTCTCATTCTCCGAGTCATCTGCGTTACCCGCCTCGTCCTCCATGCTTATTCTTCTCCTCACATAATCGAGATGACGTCGTACAGTCCTCCCATCTAACAGATGTACCTTGAAAGAAACAGGACCTGATTTTTGGACAATTATGCCTGGTAGCCATTTTTTCCCTGGAGGAAAGTTTACTACATAAACTGATTCTCCCACTTTAAATTCCCTAGGCCGCGCTTTCTGATCATGGTACTACTTCTGCATTTCTTGCTTCTTGATAACTCTATCATGGACATCTGGATGCAATAAGTCTAAACAAGTTTTTAATTTTCTTCCCACTAAAAGTTCAGCAGGGGAAACTCACTAAAAGTTCAGCAGGGGAAACTCCTGTGGTCGTCTGGGGTGTGACTCGATACCGTAACAGAAACTTACTAATTCTGGATTCCAATGAGCCTCCTGTTAATTTTACAAGAGAGCTTTTAAAATTGTACTGCCTTTTCAGTCAACCCATTGGATGCTGGATGGTAGGGAGAAGTTTTTATGTGAATGATACCATATTGTTTCAAAAGGCCTCAAACTCTTCACTACAAAAATTGGTACCATTGTCTGTTACCACCGTATCAGGTAATCCTTGTGACCCGAATGTAACTTGCAGCTTTTCAATGGTTGCAGATGAAGTGGCTGACTGTGTAGAGTGAACATCAATCCATTTGGAATGGGCATCTACGATGACGAGGAACAGCTTACCCATAAACGGCCCAGCGTAATCCAAATGTTACCTAGACCAGGGTTTTAGTGGCCACTCCCACGGCTGCAAAGGAGCGTCTGGAGGATGATTTCTCACTTGTTGGCACTGTGAACATAGTTATCTATATTGGGCCACCACACATGACTACGTGAAATACCCTTCATGCGCGAGACTCCTGGATGCGTTGCATGTAACTCTGTCAACACATTTTTTCTAGCTATCTGAGGCACCACCACTCTTGATCCCCACAAAATTATTCCATCTTGGACACTTAATTCGTGCTTCCTTCTAAAATAAGGCTGAAGTGTTTCATCTGCTATATGTCTTGGCCAACCGTACAGAATGTTACCTTTTACCTTCGTGAGTGTTGAGTCCTTATCCGTCCATTGCCTCAACTCTCTCGACGTGACGGGTGTCTGGTCTAGTCTCTCCAACACACACACCACATCACCGGGCACCGGAGTCACCTTGGGGAATTCAGGAAGAGGAAGACGACTCAACCCATCAGCATGTACTATATTTTTCCCTGGTTTGTGAGTGATAGTGTATTCATACGCCGATAGTGTTAGAGCCCAGCGTTGGATACGACTTGAAGCCATCACAGGCACTGGGCGAGTCTCACTGAACAAACTTTTAAGAGGCTGATGGTCCGAAATTATCTCAAAATGGCGGCCATACAAATAATTATGAAATTTCTTAACACCGAATATTATTGCCAAACCTTCTTTCTCTACTTGAGCATACTTGCGTTCCGCTATGCTCAAGGATCGGGAAGCAAAAGCAATAGGTTTCTCCTCTCCAGACTCCAAACGGTGTGCAAGAACTGCTCCCAATCCGCATGGTGAAGAGTCACAGGTGAGCAGGAGGGGCTTGCAGCTATCATAATGCACCAACACCTTGGAGCTCGCCAACAGTTGTTTCGATGTAGAAAAGGCACGCTGTTGTTCGGGTCTCCATTGCCACTCAACGTCCCGTTGCAGTAGTCTGTACAAGGGAGCAAATACTGTAGAAAGATTAGGAATATATCTGCCATAATAATTAACGAGCCCTAGATACGCCTTTAGTTCAGTGGTGTTACTTGGTGTGGGCGCCTCTATAACAGCTTGAACCTTATCCTCAGACGGGTGTAGCCCTTCAGCATTAATTTTATGTCCTAAATATGTTACTTTTGTTGCCTGAAACACACACTTCTTTAATTTCAGTTTCACCCCCGCGTCATCCATACGCCTCAAAACTTCTGTCAGGTTACTCAGATGTTCCTTTTCCGTCTTCCCTGTCACTAAAATATCATCCAAGTACACCACCACGTGAGGGATACCTTGTAGTAAATTCTCCATAACTCTCTGGAATATTCCTGGCGCTGAGGAAACTCCATAGGGTGAGCGATTATACACGAATAACCCCTTATGTGTATTTATCGTTACATTTTTTTTTTTATTCCTCTTCTAGTGGTAGTTGTGAATAAGCATGCCAGAGGTCTAATTTGGAAAAAGTCTTCCCTCCTGACAGACTGGCTAACAAATCCTCAATCTTCGGTATCGGGTAACTGTCCACTCTAGACACGCAGTTCACAGTCATTTTATAGTCCCCACAAATACATATGGATTTGTCTCCCTTAACTATCGGGACTATTGGCGCCGCCCACCCTGAAAACTGCACAGGTTCGATTACTCCATCGTTAACTAGCCGTTCCAACTCGTGCTCCACTTTTTCTTTCAAGGCGTAGGGCAACAGGCGAGCTTTGAAAAACTTGGGTTGTGCCTCCTTATCCACATATATAGTAGCCTTTGTGTTTCTGATGAGACCCAACTCTTCTTTGAAAACATTACTGAAACTGCGAATGGACATTATCACACTCTGACCTACAACTATAAACTGCAGCCCAGTCCAGCTTAATTTGTCTTAACCAGTTTCTCCTCATCACATTCGGGCCGTCTCCATCTACTAACCACCAACGGCAGAACTTTCGACTGGTCATCATAATCGACTTCCACATTCACTTCCCCCATCACTCTCAATAAGTCTCCACTGTAGGTGCGTAACACTACGTCAGAATACTTGAGTACCGGCTTGGACGTATCCTTCCAGCTTTCTTCATACACTTTCTGACTTATAATGGACACCGCAGCACCAGTATCCACTTCCATGGGAATAACAACCTTGTTAACCTCTGAGTGAACAATCACAGGTGGTACGCGAGCCGCCCACACTGTATACATGGCGTATTCTTCCCCAGTTGTCTCACCGACCTCATCTTCACCTTCAATCTTATGCATTTTCCTTTCCATGTCTACTTTGTTTCGACACATCCTTCCCAGTGTCCCACTTTCTTACATTTAAAGCAGGTAGCACGTGCAAAATGGCAGTTAGGAGCCACATGCGGACCCCCACACCTGTAGCACTGCGGTCGAGGATTCGTTCGCAACCACGGTGTCCCTTGAATTTTTCTTCCTTCCCCGCGCCTCTCCTGGATCTTGTTCACTTGAATGCTGCGGTGCTCCCCTGCCTGCTGTAGGTCTTCAGTGTCTTTTGCCGCAGCCTTCATAGCCAGAGCAGTTGCCTCTGCCTTCTTGAAGTCCAAATTCCCATCTGCCAACAACCTTGCTTGTATTTTCCTGTCGTCAATTCCACACACCAGACGATCTCGTAACATGTCAGATAGTTGGTCTCCATACGCACAGTGCTCCACTAGTTTTCGAAGGTCAGTAATGTAAGAAGACACTGATTCAGTTGGTTGCTTGAATCGTGAATTGAATTTGAAGCGCTTCATGATTACTGACGGTTTCGGGCACATGTGATTCTCCAGCAGCACTTTGAGGTCACTGTAAGACTTATCGGCTGGCTTCCCTGGTAGGCAGTGACCAAATCACTTCATAGGTTCTTGCTCCACAAACAGCCAACAAAGTGGATCTTTTTTTTTTTTTTCTCTAAAACAATGTCGTTGGCTTCAAAGAAATGCTCCAGCCGCTCCACATATTGAGTCCACACCTCGGCATCCTGGTTAAATTCTTCTACTTTGCCAATGGATCCCATCCTCGTCGCCAATGTAATAACTGCGAAATCGGGGCGTAGTAAAAGATAGACTTCAGGCTAACGATGTATTAAGGAGCGTCTACCCACTTGCTGGCTGGAGCTGGACTGCCTCCATACAGAAAGAAGCTTCCGAAAACAACTAGTGTGAACCAATACATAAAGCAGCGAATGACACAGTAGTAACTATAAACCCTATGGTAGTAACAATTATAACAGATGGGTACAATAATTATGTTTTTGCTACAGTCTTTGTTGCCATGTTAGTCTGTTTTTCCTTAGGTTTTTACTAGTTTATTTTATAGGCACTATTTTACATGAGTCTCTTTATTTGGATTAATGTTTCGGAATGTAGATATTCTAATTTGAAGTATTTTAGCATTTAGGTTTTACATATTTTTAAACATTCTTTACACGAGTCTTTTAGTTGTGTCCGTTTAACCTCGTCTAATTTAGTTTTCTTTTTCTGCGAATCATTTGTAATGAACTACAGTTAATTTACACGTATTTTGTCAAATTCAATTTTTGTATTAAAATGTAGTGCATGATTTGAGGCAAAACATTATTTTAAACTGTGGTCAATAAACCTGTCTATCTATCTGTGTGTGTGTGTGTGTGTGTGTGTGTGTGTGTGTGTGTGTGTGTGTGTGTGTGTGTGTGTGTGTGTGTGTGTGTGTGTGTGTGTGTGTGTGTGTGTGTGTGTGTGTGTGTGGAGGAGAAGTTACAATGATAAGCATGTTGTTCTATCAGCCTGAGAAGTCCTCATGTCTCACTCCTGTCTCTCTCTTGTCTCATTCCATATTTCTCCCATGAGAGAGAGAGAGAGAGAGAGAGAGAGAGAGAGAGAGAGAGAGAGAGAGAGAGAGAGAGAGAGAGAGAGAGAGAGAGAGAGAGAGAGAGAGAGATTATAAGAAGAGAAAAGTAATGGTTTATAGCATGACAATCAGAGGTAGGGAGCGAGGACGAGGATGACGATGACAGAAAGAAAGAACATGAGGAAGTGAATGAAGACGAGGACGACGGACGAATAAGGAAAGAAATATGAAACAAAACAAGATAACAAAGAGGAGATTACAAAAGAAGGAAGGAATGTATGAAAACGAAAAGGAGGAGGAGAAGAAGGAGGTGGTCCACAGTACAAGTAGACGAGGAGCTTCACGCCTGTCTACCCATTCGTCACACAAGACAACACGTCATGTCACGCTGCAGGAACACACGAAAACAATAACTCCAAGAAATAAACGTATGTATTATAGAGTATCTACACACAACACACACACACACACACACACACACACACACACAGAGAGAGAGAGAGAGAGAGAGAGAGAGAGAGAGAGAGAGAGAGAGAGAGAGAGAGAGAGAGAGAGAGAGAGAGAGAGAGAGTCAAACGGGGCGCATGCATTCATTACCCACATGATCATAGGCAAAAACACAACAACACACGCACGACCGCACTTCAGTACACACACACACACACACACACACACACACACACACACACACACACACACACACTGCAGATTCACACACGCATAAATCTAGGCCAAAGTTTCCGGAATAGACACTAAGCCGACAGAACAAAACAAAACAAAACACGAGAAAAAAAAAAACTCACACAAGTACATTCGGAAGATTAAACACACACACACACACACACACACACACACACACACACACACACACAGATAATTAGGGCTTTCCTGTGTATGGGGCTAAGGGGAAGGGTGGATAAGTAAGGGGACCGTGCCAGTGGTAGTAATGGCGGTGGTTATCGTGACGCTTCTTATCAGTTATCAAGTTGACGGAGGGACAGGAAAGGGGCAGCCGTGTTTACTTGTAGGAATGATATGGTGGTGGTAGTGGTAGTGGTGGAAAATAGTTCTATCGTGCACCTTACACACACACACACACACACACACACACACACACACACACACACACACACACACACACACACACACACACACACACACACACACACACACCTCGATACGTAGAAAATGAAAAGACTAAGTAAACTGAACTCAATCCTGAAAAAATAATAATAATAGGCAAGAAAAATAGTAAATGAAAACGCACACATCTAGAGAGAGAGAGAGAGAGAGAGAGAGAGAGAGAGAGAGAGAGAGAGAGAGAGAGAGAGAGAGAGAGAGAGAGAGAGAGAGAGAGACGCTACATCCACATAAATTACAAAATCATAACTTCTTTCCTATCAAACCATCTTAACTCACCTTCACTACACACACACACACACACACACACACACACACACACACACACACACACACACACACACACACACACACTAACTACCTAACAACCTAAACTGACAGACGATGATGTAACGAAACCCATACTACCACCATTACCCATCCCCTGCCACTCCTTGCCACCCCTACCACCATCCCCTGCTAGCCTCACTCATCACCTGCCATCCCCTGCCTCCTCTTCCCCCTCCCTGTCATCCGGAGGACCCAAATACGCGGAAACCTGGCGGAAAAAAGAGTTACGGACAGGTCAAGGCAACGCTGATTTCCGACTCTCTCCCTCTCCCTGTCCCTCTCTCCCTCTCTCTCCCTCGCTTTCCCTCCCTCCCAGCGGCCTGCTCGAGTCCTGTGATGACGCATTTATACCTGTCTTGATTAAAGGGAGGAGAGGACGGGAGGGAAGGGCGGGATGGCGGTGGCGAGCAAGGGGACAAGGACGCCACGAGGGGAGTTGTGAGGAGCTAAGGGGAGCAACAGAGGGGCAGCAGAGAGGCAGTCAGGCAGCGGCTGAGAAAGAGGGAGAGGGAGAATTGTTACGTCGGAGAGGAGTGGGGAGAGAGAGAGAGAGACGCAGAGGAGAAAAGCATGAGAAAGAGGAAGGGAAGGCACAGTATGCAATAAAAGAAGGGGAAAGGAAGGGGAGAAAGACACCCGAGTAATAATGAGTAAACTCGGGAGGCGAAATATGCACTGAGGAAAGTTGGGGAAAAAATATATATTTACTGATCCTGTCTTAAATATTTCTCTTGGCCCTACACCACCACTGCTGCTCATGCCCCCTCTCCCTCTCCCTCTCTCTCAACGTCCTCCTTGCTATGACTTTGGTTTTCTTTTTTCCCCTCTCTTCACCATCTTCCCTTCCCTCATCTTCCCTCCCTCCGTGCCTTCCCTACCAATCGTCTTACTTCCTTCCTTTCTTCATCCCTCTCTCCCTCCCTTCCTCCTTCCTTTTCACTCGCACGATACATATTCAGACACTAAGGCCATTACCCTATCAACCATAACCCTCTCTCTCTCTCTCTCTCTCTCTCTCTCTCTCTCTGCCTCTCCTTTTCATCCGACCCTTCCCTCCACCTTCTGTACCCCTCCCTACCCTCCCCAGCGTCCCAGAGTCCCTCCATTTAATCAAAACCTGGCAGTAAAACATAACCAGTTGGCTGGGACCTGCGACCTCGCCAGCCATATCATCGTAGCCTTCATCTTCACAACCTTCGCCTCCACCTCCACCTCCACCTCCACCTTCGTCAGCCAAATCCAAGACCCTTTTCTTCCTCCTCCTACTCCTAGATGTCCCCCTCGACGCTATGCCTGCCTCTAGTCTTCCTCCAGTCCCGCTCCAGACTCATGTCATCTTGTCCTCTAGAGCTCGTGTCATCTTGTCCCCAATCGCCGGAGGACACAAGGATGGAGGGGAAATAATACATCCAATCCAAGAAGGGTGTCGCCTGCCTGCTTGCTTGACTGCTGGTCGGAGGAGGAGCAGGGGCAAGAAGAGCAGGAAGAAAGGTCAATCTGCTCCTCAATGGTGACGAGATGGCTCAGGGGGAGGAGGAGGATGGAAGTGAGGGCAGAGGTATGGAATGCGCACGGTGAAGATGAAGATGAGAGGAAGATAAGGCGTTGCAGTGATGGGACTGACGTGTAGGAGGAAGATGCTAGTGTGGGAGAAGGTGGTGAAGGGTGGTGACTGAGTGGTGTAATGGATAAAAAACAAAGAAATTTAATGCTACGTATGGAAACCTCATGAAAGACAACAAGCCACCAGGTAACAATACAAAATGTGAGTGACAGGTACAAATGCCGGAGTGATTTGTACATACAACATTAACAGTTTCAATTGTGATTTAAAAAATAAACAACAATTTTCTTTGTAATTCGTTTATTGCA
>NC_059271.1:19347199-19352199 GCF_017591435.1 Portunus trituberculatus | reverse complement strand
TCACGTTGCCTCTACTTAACTACATCTTGGGTTCACTGGCGGCACGATAAGATGGTTTTGTGCCGGTAATTGAAAACGAGTAGTATAAGAAAAAGAAGACAAGAACACAGGTACCCCCTAAAAAAATCAACGGTGTGTTGGCTTGCTTGCGTAGGAACTGAAACGAACCACTGAAACGTCTTTGCTGCTTGAAATGGGAGAGGGAAGAGGGAAAGGGAGAGGTAAAGAAATATACCTTTAGTACCCAAAATGTCTTGTGAGCCAAAACATATACGAAAGAAGAGGGTGACACCAGCGCACTAAGCTATAGGAGGGGAATTCAAAGACAGGAGGCAAACAGAAAAATAATATGGAAAAAATAAAAAATAAAAACGAGAAACAAAAAAAACATAAGAAAAGGACGATAACAGCGTACGAAAGAAAAAAAAAACTAAACTAAAATATTTATATAACAAAAACAAAGAAAATTGAGAATGTCAGGGCACGAACAACAAACTTAGTAGTACCCAGTCTGCCGGCCCCATCCAAAAATACTAGAAAAAAAAAATAAAAATGAAATTAGGAAAAAAAAGATTATCAGTAAGTACTCAAGGAACCCAATGCTCCAGATCCAACTCTTTAACACACCCGTCCCTTAAAAAAGAAGAAAAAAATCAAACTAGCACAACAAAAGCAATAAAATCAACATCAACCATATACTCACTCACTCACTCACTCACTCACTCACTCACCCACTCGCTGGCATCAAAAAGGTAAATACAAACATAACGATACAAAATAACCTCAGGTACGAAATAATAACATATAATCAGTGGATGGCAATGACTCGAACACCAGACGTCTTCCCCGATTTTCTCTCCCCCGACGTGACAGGAGAACCCAGTGACCCAGGAGACGGTGGTGGTGGTGGTGGTGGTGGTGGTGGTGGTGGTGGTGGTGGTACCTTTCGAGTAAAAGTTGACCCTCTCCATCTCCTCCACCTCCTCCACCTATGCCCCGCGGCTCCACCTGGCAGTATAAAGGTGAAGGACGGCTGAGTGCTCTCTCTCTCTCTCTCTCTCTCTCTCTCTCTCTCTCTCTCTCTCTCTCTCTCTCTCTTACATCCCCATTTCCTCCTCTTTTCCTTTCTCTTTCCCTTTTTTTTTTTAACCATGTGGGCTTTTCACGGGAATTTATGGGCTAAAGGGGATACTTTTTTGAGTACCTCCTATCTCACAGCTCACCCGCTAGGAAACGGTTGCCCCGAGTGAGGAAGCCCAACCTACACTCGGACCGTGGACAAGATTCGAACCTGTGCGCTTGGAGACCCCTCGGACCCCAAAGCACGCATGGTTCCACTGTACCACGGCGGCCCCTTCTCTCTATAGATGTAGTCATTCGAGACATTGCGTCACCAAATTTTGGTTTGAGACGAGAAAAGTAGTTTATAGAGTCCTGTGCCATGACGCTGTTTTTGGAGAGATGTAATCCTCGATATCGGGTACATATCCACCCCTGGACTCAAGTCTTGATCCTTCTGCACTGATAGGAAGATGTGCCGAGGGGTAATGCACACCCTCTTGTGCTTCATCGTTTCCTTGCCTCCCATTTCCAGTACCTATTATATTTTCTTTATGAGATTATTGAATACCTCTTAATTCCTTTTTCTTCCTTCTCCCTAATATCTCTCTCTCTCTCTCTCTCTCTCTCTCTCTCTCTCTCTCTCTCTCTCTCTCTCTCTCTCTCTCTCTCTCTCTCCTCTACCCTCACTTCACCTATTAATCACTCCCTCTGCTCCTAAGCTTCCTTTTTATTCCTTCTCCTTCATTCCTTCTTTTGTTCCTCTCACTTTGGCCTTCTCTTTATTTTCCTCTCTCTCTCTCTTAGGTTCCCCTAACTCCTCCCCCTCTTCCTTTTCATCTTCTTCTTCCTCCTCCTCCTCCTCCTCCTCCTCCTCCTCCTCCTCCTCCTCCTCCTCCTCCTCCTCCTCCTCCTCAAAACCCACGAGGCAAAGCACTTTTCTTTAATAGAATTGTTAACATTTGGAATAAGCTTCCTTCAGAAATAGTAAACAGTACTTCCATTGCATCATTCAAAAACAAAATTGATAAATATTTTAAAGAATAACCCCAACAAGCTCTCTTCTTGTCCGAATAATTTAACATTATATTAGTATGTCAATTATTGTGTGTAACTTTCTTATAGATATATATGTAGAGTTCACCGTAGGGTTAATAATAGAATCTCCTTTCATCCTTTCCTGTGAAAATTCTATGTCAGTTTTTCCATACTGCATGGTACTTTTCCAAACTATTTTCCATGCCAGCGAAAGCTGGAGGGAGTGGTGGGTGGGGAGGAGCCTTCTCCTGTACTGCCCTGTCTCTCTTATCTGTAGCCAGTTAGAAGTAGTTACTAAACAGCATCGAAAGGACCAAGAGGTCTGTTGTTGTTTGTCTTTCCTTTGTATTCCTTTGTATTCCTCCTCCTCCTCCTCCTCCTCCTCCTCCTCCTCCTCCTCCTCCTCCTCCTCCTCCTCCATTTTCCACTTTCATCCTCCCTTCCACATTTCCTTCTCTCCCTATTCTATTTCCCTGTAGCTATGTTATTCACTCTCATTGTTAAGTCTCTCTCTCTCTCTCTCTCTCTCTCTCTCTCTCTCTCTCTCTCTCTCTCTCTCTCTCTCTCTCTCTCTCTCTCTAACTTTTCCCACCTCCCACTTCCTCCCTTTCCCTCCCATCATCCCTATTACATCCAAGCTTTCATCTCCCTTTACTTTCCTCCATCTTCACCTCCATCTTGCCAAACCCTCCATACATCCTCCTCCTCCTCTTCCTCCTTCTCTTCCTTTCTTCCTCCCTTCCCTCTTCATTTTCCTTTCCTTACCTTCTTCGTGTTTCTGCCTTGGAAAAGGAGCAAATTCAGAACAACAACGAGAGAGAGAGAGAGAGAGAGAGAGAGAGAGAGAGAGAGAGAGAGAGAGAGAGAGAGAGAGAGAGAGAGAGAGAGAGAGAGAGAGAGAGAGAGAGAGAGAGAGAGAGAGAGAGAGAGAGAGAGAGAGAGAGAGAGAGAGAGAGAGAGAGAGAGAGAGAGAGAGAGAGAGAGAGAGAGAGAGAGAGAGAGAGAGAGAGAGAGAGAGAGAGAGAGAGAGAGAGAGAGAGAGAGAGAGAGAGAGAGAGAGAGAGAGAGAGAGAGAGAGAGAGAGAGAGAGAGAGAGAGAGAGAGAGAGAGAGAGAGAGATTCGAAACAAGGAACGCATGAGAGAAACAGAAGAGCGAGGGATAAAGGAAAAGCAAGGAAAACATGCAAGAAAACGATCAGAGGAAGGAAGAAAAAGAGTGAAATAATGGGAAAAGAGGGAAACTGAAAAGGGAGAAGGTAAAAAGGTTACAAGAACGAAGGGAGGAGAAGGAAAGGAAGAAAAGTAGAGAGGAAGGACAAAAAAAAAGAAAATAGAGAAACAATTAAAAGAAATATTACGTAAGAAAGAGACGATGTAAGAATTGGAAAGAGAATACAAAGGAAGAAAAGGAAGAGAAGATAATGAAAAAAAGAGGAAAAAGGAAAAGGAAGAAACCAGCAGAGAGAAGATGAAACAAGAAAGGAGAAGGAGGAGGAGAAAGAAAGAAGAAAAGGGGAGAAGACAAGGTGGATCACGAGAAAGAAAATAGGAGGAAAGAAAAAGAGAAAAGAAAATAAAGGAAAAAGAAGAAAGGATAGAAGAGAACACTACAGACGGAGAATAAAAGGAAAACAAGTAGAGACACGTATAGGAGAGAAAAAAAAAGAGGAAAAAAAGAATGAAATAAAAATAAACTGAAAAGAGACGAGGCACAAAAAGAAAGAAAGCAAGAAGAGGAATGCAGCGAGAGGAGAGGGAGGGAAAAAAGATAAAAGAACAGAAAGGTGAGAGAAAGGGGGGAAAAATACGTGAGTGGTGGAAAGAAAAACTGTAAAACGAAAGAGAGAGAGAGAGAGAGAGAGAGAGAGAGAGAGAGAGAGAGAGAGAGAGAGAGAGAGAGAGAGAGAGAGAGAGAGAGAGGAAGGATAAAAATTAAAATAGGTACAGTACAGACACTCTCTCTCTCTCTCTCTCTCTCTCTCTCTCTCTCTCTCTCTCTCTCAGGTCCATTAGTATGTATCCGCAAACTGAGTATTATTTTACTTCACCTTCAAACCAAAATATTACGTCTGTGTGTGTGTGTGTGTGTGTGTGTGTGTGTGTGTGTGTGTGTGTGTGTGTGTGTGTGTGTGTGTGTGTGTGTGTGTGTGTGTGTGTGTGTGTGTGTGTGTGTGTGTGTGTTTTCAACCTATATAAAACAACCTCTGACATGAGAGAGGAGAAAAAGTGAGAGGAAACACAACATTTTACAACAGGGAAAAGAATAAAACTGCCACCATCACTGTCCACGTGACTGACACCACTTCCCGCCCCTCTGTCTTCCCGCCCTCACAGATATATTGCCTCGACTCTTTGCCTTCTACATGTTTACTAATTCAGTGCCTCACCTCTTTCACCTTCCATATTCATTTGCTTATTTATCAATTGACTGAACTCTTTGCTTTCACTCTTTGCCTCTCTGATTTATTCATTATTTAATCATCCATTCATCCATTCATTCATTCATTCATTTATGTATTAATTCATTCATCTATCCATCCATCCATCCATTTATTCATTCACACCACAAAATTACTTATCTAATGTGGTGGTGTCTGCGGTTATAAACAAAACACCAATTACTCTCTCTCTCTCTCTCTCTCTCTCTCTCTCTCTCTCTCTCTCTCTCTCTCTCTCTCTCTCTCTCTCTCTCTCTCTCGTACGTTCCCTCGCCATGTGACACCATCTCCACCACCACCACCACCACTACTACTATATGCCACAATTCCTACTCCTGGTGGTGGTGGTGGTGGTGCCAGGGCCATACTTAAGTGCATGACGGAGAGGGTCTGAGAGAAAGAGAGGCCTACACTTAGCTCATGATGGACTGGGCGAGGGGAGAGAAAGGCCCCTCAAAAGAAGA
>NC_059271.1:19332199-19342199 GCF_017591435.1 Portunus trituberculatus | reverse complement strand
AGAGAGAGAGAGAGAGAGAGAGAGAGAGAGAGAGAGAGAGAGAGAGAGAGGAAGGGGGTGGAAGCAAAATGAATAGCCGGAGAAACCATTATACAAAATATGAATTGAAAGATATATACATAAAATCAACAACAACAACAACAACAACAACAACAACAACAACAACAACGACAACAACAACAACGACAACAACAACAACAACGACAACAACGAAACACAAATAAAAGTAAAGATAAAAACTAAACAATTATAAACTTTTGAGGTGACAGACTAACACCAAGGCCGAAGAAGATAATATTCAAGGAGGAGGAGGAGGAGGAGGAGGAGGAGGAGGAGGAGGAGGAGGAGGAGGAGGAGGAGGAGGAGGAGGAGGAGGAGGAGGAGGAGGAGGAGGAGCGAGGAAAGAATAAGATGCCAACGACTACTAAGATTCTTCAGGGGAAAAAATTTGAAGGAAAAAAAGAAAACTCACATTTTTTCCCTCCAAACCAACACTACTCATCCACAAGACACGGGGGGGAGGGAGGGAGGAGGAAGGAAGGAAGAAAGGAAGGAAGGAAGGAAGAGGAAGAAGAGACAGGAAGGAAGGAAGAGGAAGAGAGAGAGAGAGAGAGAGAGAGAGAGAGAGAGAGAGAGAGAGAGAGAGAGAGAGAGAGAGAGAGAGAGAGAGAGAGAGAGAGAGAGAGAGAGAGAGAGATGACTGGGAAGGAGTAACGTGTAGGAAAGAAATTTAAACAAAACAACATGAGGAAATTGTAATGAAACGAAAAAAAAAAAACTGATCAATAACGAGTAAATGAGCCGAGCGAATAACAAACAAGGGAAGGAAGGAACAGTACAGGAATATTACACAAAGTTATTAATGATACGCTGTGTTTGTATGAGTGTATAATACGTACAGGCGGAAAATTAATAGTACATCCCAGTTAATGTAATAATAATAAACGTGGAACCAGAAAATTACTTAATAATAATAATGATGATGATGATGATGATGATGATGATGATGATGATGATGATGATGATGATGATGATTATGATGATGATGATGATGGTGGTGATGATTAACTACTACAAAAATTACAACACCATTATACAAATGTTCACCAATACAAGAATATCAAAGTAGCAGTAACAGTAGCAGTAGCAATAGCAGTAGCAGTAGCAGTAGTATCCGCAATAGAGACAAACTAATTACAAATAATACAACTAAGAATATACACTACCGAGTATACCAGAGATGACAGATGGCAGAGATCAAGTACCACCATGCAGCGGTAACAGCAGCAACAGCACCAGCAGGAGGCACGTAGTAGGAGTAGTACTGATGTTGATGGGCGGTAACAATGGCAGCTATGGTGAGGTGGTGACGGCAGGGAGCAGAGGAGAGGAGAGGAGAGGCAGACGTGGTGATAGTGATGGTGGCGGCGGAGGTGGTGGTGGTGGTGTTGGTGGAGGTGCATGTGGCTCGACAGAAATAAACAAACCCAGAAAATATGTACCGGGTCCCCTTCAATAAATAGCGGGCCACCCTCGCCACGCTTTGTCCCCAGGCGCAGGGTTTTGTTCGGGCCGGAAAATGGAAACCGTAAAAAATATATTCTACGTGAGTCCTTCTCTCTGTTTCATTAGATTTTTGACGAAAACCGAAACCCAATTATCATATAGATTGATTCCGAATGGTCTGAATGCGATGCCAATTTAACGCGGCCCGCTTAACGCATCTTGTGTGTGTGTGTGTGTGTGTGTGTGTGTGTGTGTGTGTGTGTGTGTGTGTGTGTGTGTGTGTGTGTGTGTGTGTGTGTGTGTGTGTGTGTGTGTGTGTGTGTTGTGTGTGTGTGTGTGTACTGAGAGGAGGGTCTGCGTGAGAGAAAGGCAATTAAAGAGGGAAAAGATGGGACGCCATTTTAAGAAATAAATGTGAGTTAGTTCTCTCTCTCTCTCTCTCTCTCTCTCTCTCTCTCTCTCTCTCTCTCTCTCTCTCTCTCTCTCTCTCTCCTATCTATGTTTCCAACTTTAACTTTCTATTCATCTAACTACGTACCAATCTATCCATATACCTTTCTACACACACACATACAACAACAACACTAATAACAACAATTCCCACGTGAAACACCACTTCCACCCAATACACACACACACACACACACACACACACACACACACACACACACACACACATTTACGGAGGCTAGGCGGTAGAAGAGAAACACAACCAATACGATAACATGGTTACATAACAGTCTCTCTCTTTTCAACACTCACGCTCACCATTTGGTTCTGCGTACAATGATGGAGGGCGTCTGCTGCTGCTGCTGCTGCTGGCTAGAGATGCTAATGTTGCTCCTCTCGTTCTGCGATGAAATTAAAGTGTCCATTACTAGTTAAGTATTTGTAGTTTCTTGTACTAGTTATTAAGGTTTTGTAAGTGTGTTAGTTACATGAGAATGAGAGAGAGAGAGAGAGAGAGAGAGAGAGAGAGAGAGAGAGAGAGAGAGAGAGAGAGAGAGAGAGAGAGAGAGAGAGAGAGAGAGAAAGGTGGGGGGAGCCTTCTTTAGAAACTAATATCTGAAAAAAAAAGTTAAGTTCTGCAAAAGAATACTTTTAAAAATATCAACAATAATTTACAAGTTCCTAAAGTGCACGTATGTTATTACTGAGAATATTCTTGTAGCATCAGTCGTTACTTTTGTTATTATCATTATTTTTACCATTTTACTGCAAATGCTTCATCTAATAAAAAAAAAATGGTATAAATAAAAAAAAAAACCTACTGCCATCACCATTACTACCACTTCTACTTTTACTATTTCTATATCAATGATAATTACAACAACAACAACAACAATAACAATAACAGCAACAATAACAATAACAGCAACAATAATAATAATACCACACCACAAGCAAAGCAAGCATAACTATTCATAACATCTACCTACTCATTTCCCTTTCTTTTCCATTTAATCTCTCTCCAGTCTGTTCCCTCATCTCTTCCCTACATCCCCTTCCTTTCCTCTTCTCCTCCCTTCTATTAGTATTCTCTTCCCTTTAATCCTTCTAATTCTAATCCATTTTCCCTTTATTACATTTCCAATCCCTTCATATCATTTCCCTTTTCTTCCCTTGCCTTCCCTTCCCTTCTCTCTCTCTCTCTCTCTCTCTCTCTCTCTCTCTCTCTCTCTCTCTCTCTCTCTCTCTCTCGCCCTTCACAGTATGTCCTTTCCCATCCTTCCTATTCCATCTCCCTCAGTCTCTTCGTGCCTCGCCCTTCAAAGCATATCCTTTCCCATCCATCCTATTCCATCTCTTTCAGTCTCTTCGTGCCTAGCCCTTCACAGCATATCCTTTCCCATTCCTTTCCATTCCTCTTCCTACAAGCTTCTTCCTGCTTCACCCTTTCCCTCCCGCGTCGCCGCCACCTCCTGCTGCCGCGGTGCATTTTCAACCAGCTGCATGAGTGGCGTTCACGTCCCCCGCTCAGGAAAACTACTCGCCCACTGAATGAGAATTATGTGTCTTTTTGACGGCCGAGGACATCACTCAATAGCTACGCCCTCTTGCTGAACATTCCGTATACATTGGATGGAGAGCAAGTATTTCTGTTTTAAGGTTGTATGTTTAGGACCCAATGACACCAGAGACTGTGGTACAAAATAAAGTGTTTCCAAAGTTCTGAGTAAGGGGAGTTGTGTTGTAGTGAGTATCCATACAAAGAATGATAGTAAAATAAAGTTTGGGACGCTATAAATGATGATGATGATGATGATGATGATGATGATGATGATGATGATGATGATGATGATGATGATGATGATGATGATGATGATGATAATAATAATAATAATAATAATAATAATAATAATAATAAAATTAATAAACAATAACGAATAAATAAGCAATAACAAAAAACTAAGTCTGGAACGGTGACGGAGACTAATTTCATAAAGTGTTTACGCCGAAGGAACGAATTTTTGAGCGTTGCTTCGTATATTACTGAACGCTTCGCACCTTGCTTGAAAGCTGCATTATTACACAATTCACTACTGCTACGTATTTCCAGGTTTATCCTCTTCATATTTTCAAGGCCTTTAATATCCTCGCGTTATTTTCTTTTTATTATTTTTATTATTTACATTATACACTGTTTTTAATTATTTTTTCCTCGTCTTCATTTACTTTCCCTGAGGAATAAAAATTAAGACGTAACTTTCCCCCCGTATAATAGGCTTTCCTCTTTAAACTGATAAACGCGCGGCCCGTGTTGCTCGGTGAAGTTCCCCAAACATGCACTGGGCTGGAAAGTGACAGCGCTCCCCTCCCCACATCCCCAGTCCCTCCCCAGCCCGGCCACACTCCCTGCCTCCCAAATTACAGCCTGCAAGCTTACGTCAGCACCTCGGCAGGCCTCGCAGCAGCCACGCCATGCACCATATATACGTGCGTCCACCCACACGCCGCCACTTAGCCCCAAACTTTAAGCAAGTCTAATGTACTTTTTTTCCCTTACGAGGCTAACCTTCCTCTGTAATTATGCCGAGACACAAGTATTTATGTAACGGGCGGCTTGCGATTAAGTGCAGGGCGTTATGACATGTGTCCTGCCTCGGGGCACTTCTGCTTCAAAAATGCAACGTAAGTCCAAAAAGCCTCTGTAATTACGCGTGACGGAGTAGCTAGGCAACCCTGGGTACGATCGGGTCGTTAATTGAGATATTTACCCCCTACCACCCCCATGCTAACCCTTCCAACAACAGCAGCAGCGGCGGCCGGCAATACAACTTTTTATTCTTAAGGCTCATCGCTCTGATCCACCGCCGCGCTCAGACGGAAGACGGAAAATCATTAGACACAGCTTGAGCCATCACGCAGGAGGTTGGTTACCTGAGTCTTACCGCCAACACAGGTAAGGAAACATCTGGCGGCTCAACTTTGTGACTGCTGATGACGGCGAGGTGCTGAATGTCTTATCTGAGTCATCGTGGACAATTGAACTTGAAAAAAAATAAATAAATAAAAGTCAGGCACTATAATGTTTACACCGCGTGGCCTCTTCTCTCAGTTGAGTCTTTCGAAATTAGACACTACACCTGCACAAGACGAGAACACATTATAATCAGAGATCGACACCCTTTACATCTTCTATACTTTTTCATGTCACGCGTAATATACAAAAAAAATCATTCAAAAATCACGCAAACAGGACCTATACTCACCTACAGCAATGATTCATTAAATGCTAATCGTATTCTATTTACTTGTTATTTTCTTTTTTATCTATTGACTAATTCATCTATTTATTCAGTCACTCATTCATTCATTACGTCTCAAAGGAGTCTCATGAAGGGAGCGGGGAGACGGGGATAAATTAAAGAGAAAAAAATCTTTCTCAATATACCGGGCTCAAAAAGTAAATGATAGTAGTAAACTCCAAAAACAGTCAAGCCAATTTAGTCATATACCACTCCAATTGACCTTGTCTATGTACTTACTACCAGTTACGGGAAACAACTCCTATGATCTCTCTGGCAACAATAAACAAAATCAAAGGAACACGTGATTTCATTCCACATCCTTCTAAAACGGAGCGCACCAGTTACATGACTTTTCTGCCCTTCAAAAAGATAATAAATAAATAAATGAAAAAAGATAGTTTTTGACTCGAAACAATACAGTGGCCGAGGGGGGAAAGGTCACGTTTACTCATTCATGTGACCCAGAGGAAGAGGAATCTTAAATGCATAAAGTGGATCACTCCTTTTCATGGTGAGAATTTTCTCTTTTCAAGGTCGACAGAGCTACGCATGAAAACTCCAACCACCGCCATTCAGTCTTATAAAGATGTGGAATAAAACAATTTGTTTTGTTTTTTTATTGTTTACTCTTAGCAGAGATCTATCCATGAAAGCCTCCGCTGCACATGAAAAACGATCAATCATAAAGGGAGGAATTATAAACCAGTGTGTTTTTCTCAGTGTTTATTCTTACTGGAGATCACAGGACTAATTTTCCATAAGTGGTATTGAGAACGAAGTGTAATCAAGGTCAGTGTGAGTCAATTTATGATTAAATTGACCACAAATTCCCAGAGCTCAATTTTCCAAGGATGTGGAATAATATCGTATTTTTTCTTAGTGTTTATCTTCCTAGAGATCACTGGATTAATTTTCCCTAAGTGGTAACGACTACGTGATATAAAAAAGAATGAAAGAAAGAAAATTTGGAATCAATTCATGATTAAATACACCAGCGAAATGGAATCCAGTTTACTTCGATATTTTAGTACATGTGATGACAAGATGCTTAGCTATAATAATTGTACTTGTGTCCCTGTGAGTCCTATGATCGTCCTCCGTTAATACTAAAACCACTGAATATTAACAACAGCCCCGTATCACTAATCGCTTTCTGACATTTATCAGGACTACTTTCAAAGGCCATGGAGATGATTTATCGTAGTCACATCTCATAAGCAGTTTGGTAATTGACGATGGCGGAATCTGTTAATCCAGCTTCCACTACAGCTTGTTTAATAAAAGTAGCAAAAGTAAGACATCTAAACATTTAAAATAGGGACCGGATACAAAAAAAAAAGAAAATGAGCTATTATTTTTACTTTTCCTACGCTACAAAACAATTTAAGAAACTGATATATGAAAACAAGAGTAAAAATGTATTCGTTATTACAAGAAAAGAGAAAGAACAAGAGGTTACATACGCATTTATTTCTTTCTTTTTTCACGTTAAAGATCTATTTGAGATACAGTAACGAGAAAAAAAAAAAATTATATATATATATATATATATATATATATATATATATATATATATATATATATATATATATATATATATATATATAAAAGATTCTCTAAGAGTGAAAAGTTTCCGTACAGTACATTTCCCGGCGACTCAGCGGTGAAGCAGCCAGCACCTGTACCTGAGTGCCCGTGGATTCGAGTCCACCCAGGGATAAGAACGGCCGAGTACCGAAGTTTCCCCAAGCAGTAAATTTATCCTCCCATGAACGTTCCACCCACATGATTTATCCCATAGTAAATTAGCTTTTCTTGGGTTACGTTTTGGGGAGAAATTTATCATAGAGGAGGAGGAGGAGGAGGAGGAGGAGGAGGAACTATTTCCAGAGGAATCTTCGCAGGTAAGAGTTTATTTGTAGAATCTTACACAGAAGCAGCTAAGAAGATAATACTCAACTTAGATTTTCTTACAGGTTTTGCGAGATACGCTTTGAATTACGAAGCTTTAAAAAATAATTCATTACTATAACGTTAATGCTTTTATGTTTTGTTTTGTTTTGTTTTGCTTTTGTTTTCATTTCCTTTCTTGCCTTCTTTCCTTCTCTCTATCCTTCTCTCTTTACGTGCCAAGGAATCTGACCACGCAAACAAAAACAAAATATGAAACAGGAAGGTGAAAAAATAAACCGTTCAATATGCCGTTCCAAAATAGTTAATTACAGGAAATCCCATAATTCACCATTTTTCCTCGTCCTTATTTAGTGCAAACTCAATGGACGATCACCGAGGTAAATTAAGAGATCATTAAACAATAAACAAACGGAAGGCTTATTAAAAAGAGAAGTTAAATTATTATACAGCTCAAAATAACCCGAGCCTTTATTCTAATAGTCTTTTATGATCTACAACAGGTTCAGAAAAATGGAGACTGAAATAAAAACACGAATAAAAGGAGGAGAAATAGTAACTTAGTGTACCCTCATCCACCCACCTCCACCTGTACACCTGTCTACGTTCTTTTACCTTCACCTCCAACTATACGTGCCTTCTTCACCTGTGTACTTTTCTCCACCTACACCGGTTCACCATCAACTTCCACCTGTACAGTCGCTCTCACCTCACGTGTATATGCCCTCCACCTCTCCACTTCTACTTGCACATACTTTCATATCTCCACCTACGTAGTGTTATCCTTCCTATTGCATTGCCACTGACTCCCCACCTATATACATCATTCCACCTGTACCTATACACAAACCCTGCACCTCCACGTCCACCTGCACCTCCACCTCACAAGTTGTATGTTCCAAAAAAACCCTCATTCACAAACACGGAAGATAATCACCCGAGATCCGCCTCATTTCCTGATGTCGTGATCGCTGCCAATCTTCCCGACTGTCTCAAGCGGCCTCATTTTCTCTCCGTTTCTCGTGAAAGTCCTTTGAGTTCTGTTCTGTTTTTTTTTTCTCTCTTTTTTTTTGGGGGGTAAACCACCTACTACCTAATTTACCTCTCTCTCTCTCTCTCTCTCTCTCTCTCTCTCTCTCTCTCTCTCTCTCTCTCTCTCTCTCCCTGACTTTTTTCTGCTACACTTGTTTCAGGTGTTTCGGAAGAGTACGAAAAAACTCATTTCTATAGCGAGTATTTTACGTATCTCTCTCTCTCTCTCTCTCTCTCTCTCTCTCTCTCTCTCTCTCTCTCTCTCTCTCTCTCTCTCTCTCTCTCTCTCTCAACTCAACTGCTGCTGCCTTAAAAGCGCTTTTTTTATGCCACGCTAATTCACTTGGGTTCATTTTTACATATTTCCATGTTTCCATAATGACAGTCAATCTCTGGAAAATGGCAAAGTTTAATTCCCGGCACGAAGTTTCCTTACGAAAAAAATGAGAACGGCTAAGTTGAGTTCCTGGCAGAGAAAAAAAATTGAAGAAGAATCAGAACTTAAAAGAAAAGAGACGCAGTGCTGAGTGACAGATAACCAGAGAGAGAGAGAGAGAGAGAGAGAGAGAGAGAGAGAGAGAGAGAGAGAGAGAGAGAGAGAGAGAGAGAGAGAGAGAGAGAGAGAGAGAGAGAGAGAGAGAGAGAGAGAGAGAGAGAGAGAGAGAGAGAGAGAGAGAGAGAGAGAGAGAGTGTGTGTGTGTGTGTGTGTGTGTGTGTGTGTGTGTGTGTGTGTGTGTGTGTGTGTGTGTGTGTGTGTGTGTGTGTGTGTGTGTGTGTGTGTGTGTGTGTGTGTGTGTGTGTGTGTGTGTGTGTGTGTGTGTGTGTGTGTGTGTTAGGTCTTCAGCGCGAAATCGGAAGAGCAGACTTTGAAATCGTGGCCCTCAGATGATTGAGGGAAATAAAGGCAAGGTTCTCTATTAGGACCAGGTAATAAGTTGTTTCTGTTACGCACCAAGTCTGGCATGTGTCGTAAGGTTGAGTGAGCGGGTGGGTGGGTGAGTGAATGAGTGGGAGAAGCAGTCCGATCAACTAAGTGTCATGATTGGTACGTTGAAGAATGATATTTTATAAACCACGTCTTTTTTTTTTTTTTTTTTATGGGAACGGTAATTGAAAGGATCTCATTTATGTATTGTTGCCCTTGACTGGTCTCCTTTACACGTATAACAATCATAACAGAGGAGGAGGAGGAGGAGGAGAAGGAGGAGGAGGAGGAGGAGGAAGAGGAGGAGGAGGAGGAGGAGGAGGAGGAGGAGGAGGAGGAGGAGGAGGAGGAGGAGGAGGAGGAGAAAGGAAGCACTGGAGATTAAAAAAAAAGAAGAAAGCAAATATTGTTAACGATGACAATTATAATAATGGTAGGAATAACTAGCTTTCTTTCACACTTACCCTTTACATAATATCTTAAATGTAACATATGTAAAATATTCTTAACCAGCTTTCAAATGTAAACTAATAATCACATGCAGCCTAGGGTAAATAAACAAATGAATAAATAAAGTAAAACATTTTCTTCGTTCCTGACTTTCACCACACTAGCTCTCACTGCCCCTCCATCACAAAACCGACCGCGAATCCACAATGAGCCGCGCTAATCTCCTATTACTGTTACGGAATGACAATACAATACAAGAAATGACGAAAACTGATGCTAATATAAGGAAGAAAAGTTGTTGTGGGAGACAGCTACGTCTTTTAGGCCACGGTAAATTTCAGAACCAATCAGTAGAATAACCAAGCAAAACTCTGCAGCAATAGGAAAGACATTTTACAATACTATTACCGCGGAACACACATTA
>NC_059271.1:19197199-19329699 GCF_017591435.1 Portunus trituberculatus | reverse complement strand
TTCCTTCTTTTCTTTTAGTCTTGATTCTATTAAAACTTTTTTTCATTCTCTTCCTATTCCTACTCGATCTCTCTCTCCTCCTCTGCCCGTAACTCTCCCTAACTCTCTAACCCTCGCAAAGTAAAACGCTTGCCAATAACCAGAGACTGCTGTTATCAAGATACAGGGAACTACAGCGGACTCTTTAATTTTCAAACCCTGACTCAGCTGACACACGCTGCCTCACTCACTTGGCCGCCCGGTAATGTGTTCTCCTCCTCCTCCTCCTCCTCCTCCTCCTCCTCTTCCTAACTAATATACTCATAAAGTGTCCGATTTACTAACTTAGCACACCGTCACTTTTCCAAAAGGATAAAATAAAGAAAATAATAAAAGGAAATTAAAAGTAATGTCTTCGTCCTTAAATTTTTGTTAACCTTTCTTCGTGATTATTTTTATTATAACAAAGGATAAATAAAAAAAGAAAAGTAATATTACATTTATCAATCTTTTTTCCCTTGTGATTTTTTTATCCCTTCCTTTTTTTTATGATAAGCATTTATGCTAAAATAAAAAAAATTAAAAAAAGATGCACAGACAAAAGATCTTAATATCCCTAATTTCATCTTATCAACTTTATTCTATTGTGATTGTTTTTGTTTTTGTTTTTTTCAATATTGCATTATTACTTTTTTTTTTTTTCCTTTCTTTCCCTTCTTTAGGTGCGCATGCTAGGCTGCTGGCGTGACGTCAGTGAGGATGGGTAACTAACACAGGCAACCACCAAACAACAGTGTTTGCCTACGTCAAGTCTTCAAATTATCCCCATGGCTTTCATTGAACCGTGTCATTGTTTATAGCTACGTACGTATATGTCGAGAAATAAAAATGCAGCCGGCAGCATGTGATGAAAATTTCAACGAAGCACTAAAAAACATGATCTACGTCCATGCCAATAACAGAGCCATGCATGCTAAAAAGTAGGAAGACTTGCATGAAAGTTTTCTGCCAAATCTAAATACCAAGTAACTGCAAAATTTACTAGTGCAAAGGAGTGTTTTCGCCGGGCCAAGGTTAACCGTAACACCAAGGCTCGGCACCATTAAGCCAGGAGTGCTGTAAGGTTACTAGGAAGCCCTGCGCTTTGTACCCTGGCCGTGACTTCCGCGCCGCCCCACCGCGCATCGCCGCTCTGGAGAAAACGGCTGTGCTTTGGCGAGGCTTACGAGAGTTGATCAAGATTAGTGCCGTGACACACCTACTAATGGAGTGCAATTGTACTGCTTGCGTTTGTCTTACTTTTATGTTTCGTGTACATGACGGTGTGTGTGTGTGTGTGTGTGTGTGTGTGTGTGTGTGTGTGTGTGTGTGTGTGTGGCGATACTCATTTACTCGGCACCCATAATTGGTTCTTCGTACTCCCGTGCGATGGAATGGTGTTCTTCCAAATCCGTCTTCATAGCCGTGTCCAAGAATAATATCTGCACAAACACCAAATTACTAAGATAGAGAATGCACGCAATGCCACCTCAAGCCTATGCCATTAACTAGAACCAGGAAAATACAATAAAGTATAAGGCTTGCTGCTTCCACGTGTATGCAGATTCAAAACAAGAACAGATACCAGAACAAAATTATGGATGGAGCGAGTAAGTGCCACACTCATTAAAGGTAAATGCATTAAGACAAATAGGTGGGGAGGTATCGAGCTGCCGTGAACACTAACTGCAGCCTCGTGTCCACGGCTCCCAAAATGCCTCAAGTCACAAAACCACTAGTGCAAACTCCCGCCAAAAGCTTCGCATAATCTCGGAATAAAAAACGCAGTACATTTTCGGAAAGCTTCACATAATTATACACGAAGAGTAAAGTATTTTCATGCCGGACTTTCGTGAGCGGAGAAAGGAATTTTGAACTCAAGAAAAAACGCTAAATTTAAAAAAAAAAACTACTAACTGTACCAGCCAAGTGAATGATGCTCGACAAGAAAACGAGAAAGTAAATGAACAATTTGTGAGTCAGGATGTAGTATTCAAATTTTCTCAAGGAAAAGAAAAACCTACTTATACAAGCACAGAAAATATAGACCAGTAAATGAAAGAGTGCCACTCTGTAAGAAATGGACATATCTGGCGCCAAATTATTACAAGGATGACATAAGAAGAAAAAAGGATCAAATAATTTCTAACGGGGACGGCGGCATGAACATGACACACACATACACACACACACACACACGAGGTTCAGGACAGAAACATGCTCACTCGCTAACTTTTAGACACCATATTACATACCTACATAAGAATTACGACCGTGCTGGCTAACCGTGAGTGCAAGAACAATCAATGAATACGTCAGTTACGAATAAGAGGAATCAAACTTTACGAGGACCCGAATGCTGGAAGATAAAAGGTCACCAAATAGAGGCAAATGAGAAAGTGTCTATAAGTGGCATGGTCCTCTACAGCAAATGGAAATTATTATGAAAGAAAATATACGAGGGTGGAGTGCTGATGGTGGTGGGAGACATGAAGGAAGAAAATTATGTCATATGGCGAATAGTAGCTTAAAGGAACGAACTACTATGGAATTAGAGGTGTGGTGTAATGGTGTTGAAAAAAAAAAGATAGAAGAAAAAAGATCAATGCTTGAGAGAGAGAGAGAGAGAGAGAGAGAGAGAGAGAGAGAGAGAGAGAGAGAGAGAGAGAGAGAGAGAGAGAGAGACCCCTGACCTTTAAATTAGCATAAGGTGACATGGGCTGTGAAATTATGGAGGTCAGAGTTATAGGCTGATAAATTATAGTTCTAAATCTGTCCCCCTTTGATCAAGACTCTCAATTCATCAGGACTTGACCAACCACCACCACCCTCCTTAATGCAGGGAATAGAAGAAATGGAACAGAAGTGATGGTGGTGGTGCTGGTGATATACAGCAAATCACCATCTTGGATTATAATAAAATCGTTAGCATTATCTTGACATGAGTATCTACAATGACTTATAAATTGCTAATATCTAACAAGACCTAATAAGAAACAACTGAACCTCAGCAATAAACACTTCAAGGAAAATCAAAGAATAAACAAATAAATACCACTAACAATAATAATAATAACAATAATAATAATAATAATAATAATAATAATAATAATAATAATAATAATAACAATAACAATAACAATAACAACAAATTGATAATGCCCTATTAGTTTCTTGCAGTCTCCTCTATGTTTTCAGATTCAATGTTCAACGACCTATATCATTCAACAACAATGCTTTTGCTTCCCATATATAGTTGGTATGGTTTATTCCTCCCTCATGTTCTCCCTACACTTAATTCCAAACTCTATCTTTCTACCTCACAAGTTATCTCTCCCTTAAGCCTACTCTCTCAATCTGACTTTCATATGCTCTTTTATTTTCTCACCCCCTACCCTTTCCTTTTAAACATCTAAACCACCTCAGAGTGCTTTGATTTACCCAGTCAATCATCTCTCTAAAAAAACTACATCCCTTGCTCTTTCACATGTACCACTCTCATATGCATTCCTATTCTGCCAAGCCATACCACACACATTTCAACATTCAGAAAAATTCCAATCAACTCTTTATATAGCCTGTCAAAATACATGAATGCCAATAAAAATGTGCTACCTTCTGCAAGGTAATACTTTTAAAGCAAATCTGGTACGTACAACATAACTGCTCTGTTTCTATAGCCTGCCTGTTCCTTACTACCCTGCCTCCTTTCAGCCATTCAGTGCAAAATTTTTGCATATACCTCAGGACAAATATTCACATAGCTACATAATACTGACCACATTTACATTCTTTCCCCACTTACTGGAATATTAATATCCTGCATACCTATGGTACTAAAATACTCAATAACTACATACTGTCTGTTCCCTTATAAACAGATCATATACCTTTGCATCCTTTCCATACTATATTAGCTCTTTAAAAATGTATTTCATCCATTGCACAATCTTTTTACCAATATTCCATTTCAAATATCAGTATTGCATTGCTTGGTAATAATTCTTGGGCTTGTATCCTCCCTTCCATTTTTCCCTCCATGTTTCAAACAAAAATCATAATAGCAGATCTATGTTTATCTATTCATATACCAGGCAGGCAATCACACAAATGACTCAGACAATGCACTGCACTCTCATTCACATATTATTCACACAATTACCCCCCTCTCATCAAAAATACTCCTTAAAATGAGCCTTGATCGCTGATGTGACACTAAACACTAACTTTCACTCATCTGCCCATTTTTACCCTACTAACCTTACACATGTTTCACTGTTACTGTAACTTTCCCTTCTTCAACCTAGTCATATGAATTGCGAACAACTTTTTTTTTCTTTACTTTCTTTTTAGCAAATTTAACTCATTCCTTATCCTCCTTTACCGTCACTATTCTCAAGAAACAACACACTCATATAACAGTGGCAGGAGGTCTTATCTCTCAACTGACCTAGATAGTCCTTGCTTTCTCTGTCTTTGTCAAACATCTCACATATTTCCTCTGCATGCCATTCTACCATTTTCTGTCATACAATTATATTTTTTCTATTTTGCTTCTGGTGCTTTCTTTTCAGGTTATTTTTCTAGGTTAATTTTTGTTTTTTTTACCAGATCTGACAACTTTGTACATGTTATAGACAATATTTCTTTCATCACCCACTGTCCTTTCTACCACTTCATCAAGTCTGAAATTTCCATAACAAACTTCTCACTTGAACTCCATTTAACTGACCATCTATATATAGTGCAAATATTTAAAAATAATAATGATGCCTAATATGTTGGTTGTTTACCATTACGTCTTATATTTTTGTACAGTACTGGGTAAGAAATCTATATTGCATAAATAGAATACATGTTTTCTTATTAAAAATGTTAAAAAACACTTTCATTACATATCCATAGTTGTTTTAATTACTGTTGTCATATTCTACAAAATATTACGCACAAAATTTTATGTCAGATACTTCGTGCACATACAATTTCATCAAATCTTTCTGATGTTTATAAAGTTCTTAATGTAGTACGTATACATACTTATCCCTATTCAGATTTCATTCAGCCAAGAGATTTACTGTACTTTGTGACATTGTTACTTGAAGCAACTGTACATCCTAATTGCTTGGCCAAAGTTATTATACAGGGTGGTCTTCCTAACTGTAAGGAACAACAGTTGACATGCATTAATGGCTTACTTTCTATTTTCTTTAATGACTTACGAAAAAGGGTAAATAAGTACTGTAATATACTATATATACATATAAAGCCACAATGTGCCACTCTCTAACACTAACATTTTAGATAAAGCCACATCATCATTTCCTGTAACAGACAATGACTACTTTCTTTACTAAAGTTAAACCATCACAAAGCTATGAAGGCAATTCTAAATATTTTCAGCTAAAAATAAGACTGCCCACTCACCAACTCAAATGTTAAAAGATGACACCACCATCTCCTTGCTTCTGACACACACACACACACACACACACACACACACACACACACACACACACACACACACACACACACACATTACAACATATGCCTCCACAATTGCCTTTCAAGCATTTTAAGTGTAAATATGATGCTGAAACATGTGCACCAGCTCTGAATTTTTGTAACATTACATATCACACTGGATAAATATTTACAAAAGTTCCCAGATGCAATTTATAAAGCAATTTGTGATTATAACATCCAATAGACAATTTTGCTATCTATTTCTAATGCGTTCTCTTTCCTACTTCATTTATTGAAGACTAAGCTTTTTTTGTCAAAAAAACTTAACAATCATAAAAATACAATAACTAAAGAATTGTGAAATCCTCCAAAAATTGATAACTAATCATACAATGTGTCATCACCACTCTAACCACAACCATTTTAAAATTCTCATGAGTAATGTAGTCTATTGCTCTGACTCTTATTCAGCTTGTCATCTTCCAACCAGTCATGGGTGGGTAATCACTAGCTTCTTAGGGATCAGAAGATTAGATGTGGCAGGAGTGATCACCATATTGCGTAATACTGTGGGCAAATAGCATAGGCTTAACTGTACCCTACTTACAAAAGGTATGCAGAAAGACATTTGCAATGACAATGTGATTGTCACTCATCATGTGTTCTCATTTGTCTTAGTCACTATACAGCACATGTAGGTCCGTGGAGAATTATGTATCCAATATGTTCACTGCCATGTAAACAGTGAAAATAAAGTAGAGTATGAGCGTTAAGTTTGAATATTGTTCTAATAATGTGTAATGTTTTGAATACAGGTATGTAGATGGAGGGTTATCAAAAGACAAGTGGCACTGTGCTGTGAGTACACTCATATTTTCAAGAGTTGGCTCAATGTTAAACTTGGTAGCAGTCATGTGAGTAAACCAGTAATGTGTTGGTGGCACAGATACATTAGTACTAATACATGTACTTAGATAATATTTTACCACAACAGATCCATATGATGAACCACCTCCTATTTTCACTCATTTACTCTAAAACTCTCTACTTGCTCTTGCTTTTCTCTGATCCTGCAATCTAAACTATCTTGAGAGGAATATCAATAATTCTACAAGTAGCTACCTTTTTCAAAACTATATATTTTTTTGTTCTTCTGGTAAATCACATTCACATGTAAAAAGGAAACAATGATGAAGGTGACAATGACATAAATGATAACAGTAATGGAAAACAAAAAGATCATCAAAGTTAATATGAAGTTCTATAGGATAAGATGAAAGTAGTATATGTAATGAATGAAAAGATTCTTAATATAACTAAAGAAACATATATCAACACTAACACATGCACTAGTACCAATGTAAAGAAGAGGGTGAAACAAATGTGTAGCTATGGATCAACAATTCACACATGGATGAAATTATTTGATAATTCAAAGCAAATGTTGGAGGAATTGAAAATATGCCCACATACGATGTTATGTGGAGCCATTATGAAATTTGATTTGCACAGTATAAGCATAAAAATGGAGATTTCCAGAAATCAGAAATTGCTCACATTTAGCATAGTCTGAAAGCATTAAAAGCAGATGATATATTGAAACACTATGTAATGGTTTCTTGTAAGGAAAAGACTAACCCTGAGCATGTTTAGTGAAATTAATGTTGGTTTTGTTACATATCAAAGAAGAAGTGAGGGGAGATGAAAGCAAGAGATATTTCTAAGTAATGTACATGTTCTTTAAAAGCATGATGAAAGAAAAGATATGAGAAGCATCATCTTCAAATATAAATACATAAAATAAGCATATGTAACAATCTCTAAAATCAACATATATTTACACTCATATAGAGTTAATAACTGTAGCAAGGAATTATGAAAGCATGCATGTAAGCAGATGAAAGAATGAACATGTCATATCAGGCTCAGGGAATCAATATTAGAGTGAACTGACGAAATAAATCTTGCCAGGAGGAAAAAAACAGTATAACAGGTTATAAGATGAGACAAATGCTGCGAGACTTACAAGAAGGCCTCTTACAACATGAAATGCCAAGGTGTTCAAATAAGCCGTCAAGGAGAGCAGATATACAAGAAGACAGAGGGTGTAAAGACAGTAACTGCTAGGGCAAGGAGAGACTCGCCTGCATGACCACTCACTTGAGAGAGTTCCAAATGCAAACAATAAATGTCCAAATCATTACTACCAATATTGTTACTTAATTCCAAACAAAGGGCATTGCTAACATTCTGACAATGCAATAGCAAGTACTGGTTACTTTCTATTACTACCTCATAATGATGCATCCTACACTATAATTTATAGACTAGGTTAAGAATTCATATACTTGAGCTGGGTCAGGACATCAGTATTATATATGGCTTCCTTTTAAATATGCATCTTACGAGTCAACTCTTGCCCTACGAATCTGTTGTTTAGAAACAGAATTTAATAAAGGCTAAAGAGCCAAGATCCCAGAGGTTCATCCACTAAAGTAGCAAGACCTCAAAGGAAGTCATGAAAAAAAGTAACCCAAGTTGTGAATAATCACCTACTATTGACCAGTAATATCCTCTTAATATATTATCTATTTTATAGCTATTTAAGGTGATGCATGAGTGTATTTATGTCATGTTAGTGTTCAACTGGATTAGTTTTATTTGTCATTATTGAACCACTTAGTAGCTAGTTGTTTGCAAGTACGTGTGAAATTGTTAGGTAACGCAGCATTAAATGATGGGGAATTTCAATCCCTTATCAAGATAAGTAGTAGCTGTACTAGTGTTAAGGGAGAACCTGTTTGTTTAGTATTATCAAAGCTTATCTATTTACACACAATGTACACAGTACTCTTCAGGCACACCATCATATTGAAAAAAGATAAAAATCAAGACTAACCTTAAAAAATAATAAAACATGTTGAAAATGAGTTCATGGTCTATTTAAAACTACTGTCAACAAACCTTAGAGGTAAATATGGCTGAAACTTGATAACTATAAACAAGCAGCTGTTCCTCTATCCAGCGCACGGGTTGTATCGAATATGCACCCTGTCTTCCAATAAACAAGACCTACAAGTGGGAAAACACAGCAATATGCAAACTTGCCTCGACTGGTGGCCGCCGAAAATTCGGGCAGCGGAATGGTGGTGGCCTGATCCCTCTCCTCACTCCCTCTTCCCTGGGGCCTCTAGCTAATATGCCAGTGCTTATATGGTCTTTCAACACACCCAACCACTTGAGGAAAATTTAGTATCCCATTGATGATAGTCTCGAAGTATTCACAATGTTGTTAATACTATAATGGTCTTCGATCCTCACTGAACTTCCTTCAAAACATGGACTGGATGTCAGGGTGGGGAATGCCTCGCCTCGCGCTGATCACACTGGGCTATATTTGGAATTCTATAAACACTATCGTTTTATTGATAACAATATACCTGACTTTTCTATGACAGTTCTTAGCTATGAGGATATCAGCAGAGATGTTGCCCTATATTTAAGTTAGGTGTCGTCTGCCACTCATAGCAGACGAAGCATAGCAGAGCGGGAACTATAAAACAGAATAAGTAGGTAGGTAAAATTTACATTCTTTTTTTTTTTTTTTGTAAAGCATTAACAATACGCTATCAAAGTGGCATTTCCTATAAAAAAAAATTAAAGAAACATAAGTAATTTATCAATTACATCACAGATAACTAGGAGTTAACCTCCAAACGCTCCAAAAGTCCTGTTAAAAAGGCGTAGAAATACCAAATATTTCATCTGTTGGATGTTGTACGGTAGATTGGTATAAAACAGACTTTGATGTGAGATTTAACATTTAGAAAAATAAGGTAATGGTTATGAATAGGTCAGGTGATGAGATAAATTCAGTGTGGAGACTGGGAGAGAATGAAGTGCAACAGATTAAAAAATATAAGTATCTAACTAGGAATATGGATGAGTCCAAATGGCTGTGTGAAGGTGAAGAGTGAAAAGATAAGCACTATAACTATAACCTCTAGCTTGTCTAAAGTTTTTAATCTATCTTCAATAGGAAGATTCTTAAACATCTCTCACTTCACAATCTTCTATCTGATAGCCAGTATGGCTTCTAAGGTCGCTCTACTGGTGATCTGGCTTTCCTTAATGAGTCTTGGTCAATGGTCATCCCATGGAAGGAACTCTCCAGTAACCAGAGAGGCTCTGTCAATTTTCCTGCACGTAAATCATCAATATAGAAATTTTGCCTTTGAATCTCAAAACTAATATGGAGTCTCTTTAATGGACAATTTCACAACCAAACTTAATTAAGCTGTTCCATTTGTATATAAGGAACAAGAAGGTAGGACGCCCCATCATTGGACCACTGGAAAAGACTACGGTTGAGGTTTGTTCTTCTGCCAGAGATGTGGCTGAACAAGTTTGCTCAGGTTTTTTCATCTGTATTTTCAACAGGCACCCCTAAGTACCCTGCTTCCCATCATCTTTATGATGGAGTATTAAATGAAGTTGATTTTGACATTTCTGTTGTTACAGAGACCCTGGAGACCTTTAATATTTCATCCAGTATGGGAACCAGATAATCTTCACCCTTTTTTGCTTAAGCACTGTAGTGGCTCTCTAGCTTCTCCCATATTTTCCTTCTTTCAAAAATCTTTGCATGACGCAACCCTTCTGTCACTCTAGAAAATCTCTCTGATAGTTCCAATTTTTTAAAAAAGGTGTTCGTTCTACTCCTCCTTGACTTCTGTGCTATGCAAATGCCTTGAAAGTATAATAGTTAACTCCCTCCAGTCATATCTAGAAGAGAATAATTTGCTGTCTGCCCATCAGTTTGGTTTCAGGGCCGGCCATTCAGTAAAGGACCAGCTACTTTTTACATATAATGACATAACATCTTGGTTGAATGAAGGACATATGGTTCACTTAATCTTGTTTGATTTCTCAGAGGCCTTCGATCTTCTTAACCATGATATTCTACTGATTAAGTTATGTCAATTAGGAATTGGTGACTCTCTACTTCTCTGGTTTAATGAATTTCTTAAAGGCAGAACATTGAAAGTGGTGGTCGTGGATGAAGGAAGTTTTCCTGTCAGTGTGAGCATGGCGTCCCCAAGGCGCTCTGTTCTGGGTCCTACTTTGTTCCTTATTTACATAAATTTTATTATTTCTGACTTCTCTTACAAGTACAAAATTTTTGCTGATGATTTAAAAATATACCTACAAATTAATATTTCTACTTCTTACTCCGCACAGAACTTGCCTTCCATTCAGAGACATAGAGCTCCTTGTATTCAGAGCTGAATCATGGGACTTAGGTTAAATACTGACAAAACTGTTGCTATTAAGGACCTGCTTATTACATGAATGGCTACCGAGTTCAGTTCATAGACTCAACATCAGATCTGGGATTGTTGGTTGGTTCTATTCTGAAATTCCATCCGCAAAAATCCGCAATATTGCCAATAAGGCATCTGGTATCACCTCAAACCTCCTTAAGAGTACCGCAAACCGAGACTCCTCATTTATGCTTTTTCTTTACGTTACACATATTCGTCCAGTACCTGAATTCTCTTCGGTGGTTGGCACGCAGGTTATGAGGGAGACCTTTCATTGTTGGAAGGGGTCCAGCGCCGGTGGTCAAGACAAGTTATTGGTTATAACGATATGAATTTTAGCAGTCGTCTTTCTGCTCTGAGTTTGTATTCAGTGTGGGATAGGCTGCTCCGAGCTGAACTGAAAAAGGTGTGAAAAATATCTAATGCATTAACACCTATTGCACACACTGATTTCTTTATTCCTACGCCTGATACCAGGACTCGGGGGCCACCCTCTCAAAATATTCTATCTTCACATACATACTGACTTACGCAAAAGATTTTTCTCAGTTTAAGTCACTAGCCTCTGGAATTCTATGCCCTTCGAGGTTGTCCTGGTTCCTTCCTTATCTCAGTTTGAAATCTTCTTGCCATTCATCTGGGGTACAGTCTGTTTGAATATGAATTACTCTTTGAAAAATTTTCATAATTGCTTACAACACACATTCCACAGTATTTTGTATCGGCTCACGTCATTGTTATTATAAATATATCACTCTACTGTGGTGTGTTGGTATGTTTGGAGCTCCTTCCCAGAGCTAGGAGCTCATCCTGGTAAGACATCCTCTATTAGAGATTTCGGTGAAACTTTTGCTTTCGCGTTAGACATACCTAAACCCTTTAATAGAGTCTGGCATAAAGTTTTGGTTTCAAAACTGCCCTCTTCCAGTTTCTATCCTACTCTCTGCACCTTTATCTCAAGTTTCCTCTCCGTTCGTTCTATTGCAGCTGTGGTCGACGGCCACTTTTCTTTTAAATCTATTAACAATGATGTCTCTCAAGGTTCTGTACTGTCACTCACTCCCTTTCTATTATTCATTAATGATCTTGACCAAACTTCTTGCCCTATCCACTCCTAAGCTGATGATACCACCCTACTACATCTTTCCACGTCCTTTCAGAGACGACCAACTCTTCAGGAAGTCAACAGATCACGCAGGGACGCCACAGAACGCCTGCCTTCTGATCTTTCAAAGATCTCTGATTGGGACAGAGAAAACTTAACAGGGTTCAATGCCTCAAAAACTCAGTTCCTCCATCTATCCACTCGACACAACCTTCCAGACAAATATCCCCTCTTCTTCAATGACACTCAACTGTCTCCCTCTTCTACACTGAATATTCTCGGTCTGTTCTTTACTCATAATCTAAACTGGAAACTTCACATCACATCTCTTGCTAAAATAGCTTTTATGAAGTTGGGCGTTCTGAGAAGTTTCCGTCAGTTTTTCTCGCCTCTCCAACTGCTAACTCTGTACAAGGGCCTTATCCGTCCTTGTATGGAGTATTCTCCGCATGACTTATAAGATAGAGTGGAGTCAAAATCTTTTCGTCTTATCAACTCCCCTCCTCTGACTGACTGTCTTCGGCCTCTTTCTCACCGCCGAAATGTTGCATCTCTTACTATCTTTTATCGCTATTTTCATGCTAACTGCTCTACTGATCTTGCTAACTGCATGCCTCCCCTCCTCCCGTGGCCTCGTTGCACGTCATTTTTCTTACTCTCACTCCTATTCTGTACAACTCACTAATGCAAGAGTTAACCAGTACTCTCATACATTCATATCTTTCTCTGGTAAATTCTGGAACTTCCTGTCTGCTTTTGTATTTCCATCTTCCTACGACTTGACTTCCTTTTAAGAGGGAAGTTTCAAGACATTTATCCCAGACATTTGGCTAATTCAATTTTAGTCTTTAACAGAACTGGCAGTCCAAGTGGGTCTTTTTTTTTCAATCTTTTGTTGCTTTTGGCTAACTTCCCCTCTTGCATAAAAGAAAACAGAGCCGGTTTTTTTTTTTTTTTTTTTTTTGCGGCAGTGAGTTGCGATTTTGCAACTTTGCCGTACTATGAATTTCGAAGTCACAAAGTCGAACGTCACGCACTTTTTGAAATATTCGAACTAAGGAAAGTCGCATCGCCAATTTTCGAACGACTTTTGCCACGACTTGGAATAATATATATATATATATATATATATATATATATATATATATATATATATATATATATATATATATATAATGTTTCTCTGCCTTATAAAAGCAAATTTCAGTTATCATGCTAAAGTTTACTTTGCAATTTAGCTGAGTCACACAGGGAAAAAAGTCGCAGTGGCAAGGTCGCAAGACGTACTGTCGAAGTTGTACCTGTAGATCCGGGGACAAAGTCACAAAATCAAAGTAGCACCTGAAAAAACTAAAGTCGCTCCCAGCTCTGAAAACAAGTATGGTGAACCTGTGGGAAGGTGGACTATGAAATTAGGAAGTGTAGCAAGGATGAGAACGAGCAAGTACGAGTTTGGAAGACCGTACGACGTACGTAGTTGTTCCGAGTATTATATATGATATGGATGCGATTGCATGGAATGACAATGAACTAGAGTAACTAGAATGGCACTTAATGTACCAGGGTATGCAGCAATAGCTAGAGACGTTGAGAAGAGACACATGCCATCAGAGAGAGGCATGTAAAGGCAACGTTAAGATTCAAGGCTAGGTTAGAGCTAATGCATGATACAAGAATAATTAGGAGGGTATTTCTGTGGAACATTAGGAAAAGCAGGTGGAGGAATTAAGAAATATCAGGATGGCAGTGAAGAGTGGTTTGGATGTTTCCGCGATTTGAGAAGGGGGGAGGGTATGTTTAATTAAAGTGACAGGAGTATGATTGTTAGAAATAAAGAGGGGTAAGGAAGTGGAAAAGTGAGATAGACAAAATAGTGAAATTTATGAGACTGAGTGAACTGAAGAGTAAGATAGAACCGAAGATGGAGTACTTCGGTGTGGTATAGAGAGAAAATGAAAAATGGTAGCGGGAAGCTTGGGTGGTGATCTCTTTCGACCTAGAGCACGGTGTACGGATGTAAATGCAAGTAATAGATGGTCTTGAGTCCATCAGCACAGCGTGTGTGACATGAGAGAAGACGAGACGGTGTAGCAATGTGATGCTGGAGTGTGTGAAATATGCCAGAGACAACTGGAATGAGATGGTGCAAGCGGTACTGAGAGAACTGGGAAATACCAGGGTGGAGAAGAAAGAAAAAGTAATGAAGGGCGTTGCTGCTGGGACTGTGTGGAGAGACGAATAAAGAGGATGATTGAAGCTGTAAAGGAGTTCCTGGAGAGAATGTAACTTCAATGTGGTGTGTTATAACTTATGTAAGAATTAATAGTATGAAACATGGTGATGGTGTCTGGTCACTGTAACAAGTACAAAACACTCATACAGATGAACATCTTCAGAGCTGAGGCTTTCCAAGTCCACTATAGCTACATAAGATTCTGTGGGCAAGACTTCCTTATTTTATTGGACTGAATATATATATATATATATATATATATATATATATATATATATATATATATATATATATATATATATATATATATATATATACATATAAGTATTTGTTATGTTACGTAATGAAGGACCGTCACGAGTTTCCGGTATTTTTTTTTTTTTTTATCCCACGAATTTTGTTTGATAGTTTTCTATAATTTCTCATGAAATCTAGGGCTCGCTCTCACTAATACATAAGAAAAATAATTATTTTAGGGCTAACATATTTTTTTTTTTTTTTTACTGAATAATATATCTATCTAAATAGGATGTCTTTTGAATAAAAACTGAATTGATTTTACACTGTAGATCACTGTAGAAGTGATATATGGCAAAAATCGGGTACATAACTTGATCCAAAACCCAAAAGTGGTGAGATTGAGTACTGCTAAAGTCTATGGTTAACACAACAAATGGAGAAAAATGCACGATACTACCAAAAGAAACGTGAAATTTGCAGTACACTTTAAAGGATGGAAGTGCAGAATTATAATAAATTATGTCCAGTGTGGAACTACCTACCCGCGGAGGTACTCGGAGGTTCAAATTTTCAATGAATAATAGATTATAAGACTACTGATGATGTGCTATATACGCACATAATAACAACTGAACTTGCTTGCTCTGGTTAGGATATCAGCTCCATAATCTTGGTTCTATTAGTTTCGTACAATAAACTCTAGATGATTTTGGCCACACTTAGGTTGTTGTTCCTACTATTAACAACATTTGCAATAAGTACACTACTTGCCGCAAATTAATAATAACGCTGCAATAGGCCTGGGAATGTGCTGTCTGTCGCGTGTTTTTTTTTTTTTTGTTTTTTCCAAGGGACGCAGATGAAGTGCTGCCGGCAAAACCACTTCGGGACGGATCCGAAACACAGTCAAACCTACACCAAACATGACACACGTCAATCCGATTCATTGAAGCTTCGGAACATTGATCATTTATATGTTTGATTTTATGTACTTCCATTGTATATTCATTTTCAGGCTACACAGTCAACATTAATGGTTCAGATCAAATCGTTGTGATTGCACTCCGAAAAAAAGTCTGAGAAAACACAATTGTACATTATGAAAGCCTCAAGATTCGCCGGCTCGATCCTTTTCATCAAGTGTTTCAACTTTTCAAGGTTTTGAAACCTTAATCAACAGTTATGCAAACTAATCCCAGTTCTTTGTGAACGAGATAATCTCAAAACCAGATATTACGAACAATCAATAAGTACAGTACATCTATTTACTTTTGCGAAGAAAAACAAGTTTTCTTTCAGTGTCACTGGATTAATGTTAGTGATAACTTAACCTGAGCTAGGCAGACTTACAAATAACTCAAACCAAATACAGATAAATATTAAATCTCAATGGAATATGATTCAGCAACCTATTAAAGTATCAGGCGTTTAATACCACATGGTCTAACCCAGACAAACATCTACATACACACATCATTCACACTATCTTAGCGGAAAAGCGTAGTCGTGTGGAACACCATACTATTCCCCAGAAGTAAATTAGGAATCGCACAACTGGCTATATATAGCCTATTATGTATATTCATATATATCTATGCTTGAGAGCATATAATGATTTATCCATTCCCCTTCATTATGATTATCATTATTTTTACTATAATTGTTATCATTACCATTATTAGTAATAATATGATTGTTATTATTGATATTGTAATTTTCATTTATTGTTACAACTGCCCTCTTGTCCTCACAATCTCCACCATAACCACTGACCAGGAACTCAACCACTCACCACAGCGGCCAACCAAAAGAAATGGGACGAAGGCGGTAACTCACCTCGGATGATGAGGCATGGGTCCATTGGCTATGCAGAGATGAGGCAGCACAATCAAGCACCTTGGCACTTACCAGCTACACCATGCAATGACTTAGACACAGAGAGGCAGGGTATGAGAGGTAGGGCACAAGTTCTTACTTTACTGGTACAAAGAACAACTTCCACAGTACTGAGCATGACTACATAACATGTAACAGCAGTGGACACAGTGAGACAACTAGGATGGCAGGGAGTGGCAACAGGCGGGGTGATGGCAAGCGATGTCAGGTGTTAGTTGTACAGACACTGACAGACACGACAGCACCAACTCTCTCTTGCCTCGGATGCTAGCTGGACCTGAAACTGAGTGCAGACTGCAGCTTGCTTCTCAACTGGGGCAGAACCAGGATGGAATGACTGCAGACGGTGGGTTGGTGGCTACCTTCTTATCAGGAGTGGACCCAAGGCGGAGTGAGGACAAGTGGCTCTCATCATCCTTGTGTGTCAGCTCAGATTCTCCACTGATTTGCCCAGGTCTGGGCCAATCCTGGCCAGACCAGCCACCTTCAGTCCAACACCACATCTTGTAGGAAATGCAATATTACCAGTGTGCAGCACTGCCAATGTCTGTTTTCACTATTATTATTAATAACATTTTAATTATATATTTCTTTTGTATACTATAGTAGAATTTTGTTTTATATCCTTAAATTATATAAGATACTTTTCTTTTGCTTTGAAAGCTTGGTAAAGCTTTTTTAAATGGGCTTTTTGCTGTTATAGACAATATAGTTAATAATCATTTCTTAAATATTGCCTTACTAACAAGAACAATAAAGTGTTTCAAATGTTTCATAATGAAACCGTTCCCTATTCCACCACCTATTCTCCACCAATTCTGACCACGGCAGATGCAAGGTACTTCCTATAGAGTGCTCCACACCCAAACCAAGTTCATACATGAAAGGATCCTGCAAAGTTAACCAACATCCTATCCCAAAAATCAATTAAGCTAAACTACATTACTTTCATGCACCCACCACTATTGCTCTGCATTCAGCTTTTGTCACACAATCACCATTACTTGCTGCAGTCATTCCTCTTTCATTCAATTCAGTGCCCTTTTTACACATATCATCCAATCTTGGCAAGGCTTTCCTCTTAACTATGCATCAAACACTTTAACCTCATTATTTTCTACACTAATTTTCTATTTTCCATTCTTTCCATGTCAAAATCATTTTAAAACACTGCTCTGCTCATCAACTCAATGCTCTTACAACACTTAATTGACTGAGAGATTTTTAAACATAAGATGCTGACTATGAGTGTAAAACGGTTATATGAGGAAATACTGGTGCCCACTTTACTGTATGATGCTGAAACATGGAGCATGGGGATAGCAGAGAAAAAAACAATGTACATATGTAAGCTATTACTTGCAGCTTTGCAAAAACTTTTTTAAATCTAATAACTGGTTTTATGAAAATGAGAACAAAGAATTGATTTTATAATGCTAAGGAAATCAATGATGGAGAAGCATCTGTAAGAAAAAAATAAATAAAGCAATACCAAATAATATTACATAATAATGACATATAAAAAATCTTATGATAAATCCATACGGAGAGGTTGTAATAGGTATTGAAAGTGTACTATGTTAAATTTATTATTTATACAAAAAACATCATTTAATGCTATGGTGCAGCAACACTGGTAAAGTATAAAAATGATAATACTGATGCTGAAGGATAAACTGTTGGCATGATTGTTCAGTAAATGTTACTTGTGAACTTGTTCATTCTGATACAGGGTGGGGCAAATCAAATGCCCGAGTTTTAATAGGCTATTAGGAAAAGTAAAACAATACTTACAGAATTATTTGTTGTTTTATTTGAATCAGTATACAATGCCATTTGTGTGATCACTTTTTGAAGATGGCATCAGGAAAATGGTGGCCATCTGTAGCGATGCACTGTTGAAGGCGATGTCTGAAGTTTTCGGCTGCTCTTCGGCATATCTCAAGGGGTATTGCAGCGATTTCCTCCCGAATTCCTATCTTCAATTCTTCCAAATTGTGTGGCCGACTTCTGAACACTTTCTCCTTGAGATATCCCCACAGGAAAAAGTCACAAATGCTCAAAGGTGAGCGTGGGGGCCACTCGACATCACCCCTCCGAGAGACGAGGCGTGCCGGGAACATGTCGCTATTTGACCATTGCAACTTGAGCAGTTAAGTGTGGAAACAAATCTGGGAGACATCTGGTTCCAACAAGATGGAGCAACAGCCTACACTGCTCAAGTTGCAATGGTCAAATTGCGACAGATGTTCCCGGCACGCCTGGTCTCTCAGAGGGGTGATGTCGAGTGGCACCCACGCTCACCTGATTTGAGCATTTGCGACTTTTTCTTGTGGGGATATCTCAAGGAGAAAGTGTTCAGAAGTCGGCCACACAATTTGGAAGAATTGAAGATACGAATTCGGGAGGAAATCGCTGCAATACCCCTTGAGATGTGCCGAAGAGCAGCCGAAAACTTCAGACATCGCCTTCAACAGTGCATCGCTACAGATGGCCACCATCTTCCTGATGCCATCTTCAAAAAGTGATCACACAAATGGCATTGTATACTGATTCAAATAAAACAACAAATAATTCTGTAAGTATTGTTTTACTTTTCCTAATAGCCTATCAAAACTCGGGCATTTCATTTGCCCCACCCTGTACATCAGCTAAAACTTGGCCCCTACTCAATCTTCCTCAGTAATTCCTGGAATCAACAATTCATAATATGACTGATGACAGTGGGTGATGGGTGATACATGAAGTAATGGATGGTAATGCTCTAGGAAGCAGCTGAAGAATGATGGTTAATGATCACTGAATGGTAATAGGGAAGAAGTGTGTGACTTGTGACAATCAGTTTAGTTTCTAGAGCATCTTGGTATTCTCCTGAGGAGACCATTTACTCTCAGTATAGTGTGTACTACTATTCTAAGGGTTGGTGCCAGGAATTTTCCCTAAGGAATCTCAATATGCTCTTGCTTATACAAACCATTGTAGATTCAATTGTCTCACTTTCCCATCCTCCAGCACATTCACTGAATTACCATATTTGATGGCTCATAAGATGCACCCAGTTCTGAAAAAAAAAAAAAAAAAAAAAAAAAAAAAAAAAAGGATCTAACCTCTGAATATGAAGTGAAAGATTTCATCTCACACTTGAAGAGTCTCACATGCATTTAGATTATTATTAGATCCCAATAATTTGCATTAAAAAACTAATATTTGCTAGTAACCTACATACCAATCCTGTTGTGAGATGTAAACATGTACATACCTGCCACATAGCATCAGCAGTGACAGTGAGAGATTTTTCTTCCTTTTTATATGTTCTTTTACATGTATGCAAGATAAGAATGTTAATAGAAAGGTGCAATTTTAATTGTATGATAGTGTGTCTTACCTCAAGGAGTAATGGCAGTGAAGTTTGCTCGTGTCACCGGGTTCAGCACACGCATAACCGACCGTGTCTTTGTTTTGGTACATGTAATGCGTGATGCATGGTCACTCAGGCAAATTCTTCCTGACTGGTATCATTCTATGTGAATTACCTGTAAGTATGAGCTATTATGTATTGTTGTCATGAAAGATAGTTGAAATCAGGTATCATCATAGAGTTGTTTTGTTGTGTATTACCAATCACCACTTTATTTAAACGTGTGAAGATGTTTGGAGTTTGATTTTAGAGCCTCCATTGCCATAGACTTACCACCAACCACTGCCTCAATGTTGAACCTTGGCCTCATAGGACACAGGCTCATTTCCTGAGATTTTTTTTTTAGAAAAGATGCATCTTATGAGCCATGAAAAACAGTAGTTAGTTCTTATGTTCCACTGTATGGCCATCCTTTAGTACCTATTGTATGGTCATCCATGTGAAACTACAGTGGGTGATGAAATTCACCATTACCTGATTAATTTCACGCTTTTAATTTTCTACATAAATAGCAGCTTTTACTTATAAACTACAATCTTCCTATTCATGAACACCAATACTGTGTCTAGCTCCAGTCCACTTTTGAGTTTTACAAAAATATGAGTCAAAAATTTTAGATGCATGAAATGCATTATGTCAACAAAATCACTAATTTTAACTTCAGTTCTCAGTCACTATCATCAAGATTCCCATTTTTCAGCCTTGTCCTTAAATCTGTAGCAGGAAGGAAAATTCCTCCAGTATCCTCAGAACACACAAAACATCTTCTAGTCTTCTTAAAGTTATCTAGGGCACACTTCTCACAAAAGTAGTGTTTACACTTAGTAACAATAGGATCTTCAAAGGACTGTCTGCAGATAAAGCATTTGAAAGGGAGATGTTCATCATCACTTGGAATTTCCCAGTTTTCATCAGAATCATCACCTCCCTTGCTTGACTCCATCTCAAGTTGCCATCCCAGCTTGTAGTCTGTGCGATCATGCAGGAACTTGCAACTGTCTGTAAAAAAATAAATAAATAGATAAAAATAATTAGCATATCAACTATCACCAGAGAATAATGAATAAGTAGGATATTTAGTTTTATATTAGTGTAAGGCTTATTAAAGAACAGCAAAATGGGCCACATTCTACCACACCTCTACTTGAATTATACTACAAAATATACTTACAAGTAACATGGAGCAATTAAATGGAGACAATGCAATTCCTTAAGAGAATTGTCTGTGGTCTAGTCTGCTACTGCTTACAATAATACTTATGAAGCATGTAATTTATTCATGCCTATTGAGGAACTATTCATATCACTGTTCAGTGTCACCTCAGCCAATTCTAACTATACTGTACCATTACAAATGTTCATCCTCCTACTTATCTAAGATGAAATTTGACCACAATTGAAAATGCTTTAAGGTAAGAAATTCAACAATTAATTGATTACAGTGTAAGAGCCAAATTCTCAGTAGACATTCAGAATGTATAGCACCGTTAATTGAAGACCACTGCTAAACTACAGAATACATAATTTGCCACATTCTGCACTGGATAATTTTCTTCAAGTCAATCACAACTATGGCACTAGTACTTTAGACTATGATGATAAGTGTTATTGGTCGGTTTAACCTATGCTAAAAGTGTATTGTTTATTTTACATCTCACTGAGTTCTAATTACTATTGCACTTCACTATACAGACTGGTGACTAAAGAATGATACTAACCATCTAACCATCAAATACTGACGCATGAACATTATTACCTCAAAAAGTTCACAGAGCCTCCAGAACCATGACTCACCTCCAAAGCCACAGAAACCAGTCTCCTTATAGTCCTTGCAGAGGTCTGGTTGATAATCCCACCTGACAGTTGCACGCAGGTTGTCTGGTGCCCTCATTGGACCCTTGCGCACACCTCCACTAGCTGCATTGCCCTGGGCTGTATCTTTTTTCTCAAAGAAGTGAGCATAGTTATTCATGCCACGGTACACCTTGTCATCCTCTTTCCCTCTGGTCTCCTGTTCAAGGTGAATAACCCAAAATTAACCAAACCAAATATCATATAAAAAATGTTAGTCATATCTAGTAAAGAATGTTTTAATGTAAATATAATTTAAAATGAGGCCATGAAAAGAAATACACCAACTCCACACAACACCTGGAAAATATGGTCATGCTGAAATGTATATGCTGACCTTGTTGATTTGCAATGATCTCTCAAATACTGCCTGAGCATCTCGGTCCTTTTCTGTCTCAAACTGGATGGTAGATGTTGCACCCATGTCTCTGGGTCCCTCCCTATCCTCAGTGCGCCTAGACTTATATGCACATCTGTAAAGGAGGAAAGAACTCCATACACTATTGACCTGACAATTTATAAACAAGCCCAAGATAAACAGTAAAAAGAGAGAGTCTGGGTAAGGAAAATTGGAGGCCCTTCTATCATGGTCATGTCTTTAATGGATCTTATTAAGGAAGCATACCATTAAAGAAATATTGACTGAAGCAATTCAGCATGCAACTGCTTATTTGGAAAGTAATCCCAACATAAGTTAAGAATCTACTTAAATAAATTAAGCAGCAGAGGAGTAAAAGTAGTGAAAGAGCATTTACCTCAAGTCATCCTCACTGTCCTCACTGGAGCTGTGGTCTTCTTCTTTGGCTCTTCCTCTGTTCTTACTACGCTGAATGAGAGGGTTAGCTGAGTCTCTCTTTTTACCCTTCTTGACAACTTTTGTCTCATCCTCACTACCTAAAAATTTCAAGGTGATATTCAAATACATAAATTTTGATCACTAAGACATCAAAAATAAATAAATAAAAATAAAAAAAAACTAGTGTGATACATATGTAAACTTCTGAAGCAGCAGCAACATCTTACTTAAAATGAATAAACATCTATATTTCATCAGAACAACATAAACACATTTCCTTTTACTTTAGAATAAGTTTTTGGCTCACAAATGTTTTTCTATACCTCTTTATCCACTTCTAGTAAAGGATGATGGTGAAATCATATACCAAGGTCATTTTCTGTATCTCGTAATGTCATAGTCAAAAGGGAAAGAGAACTGAATTTCTAAAAATAATAAAGAAAGGGTGTCTATAGCTAATATCAAATCACATAATCCTTTAAAGGTGGAAGCAAAAAAACCAATGCAAGCATACAGCCTCCAGGAGCCCACCTTGGTTAGCAGGGAGGGATAATTTCCATACAAACTGATTTGACGTCACATGTAAGAAGCCCCGTTATTGGTCAACAAGGGAGGGAGGGAGAGAGGGAGGGAGAGAGGGAGGGAGAGAGGGAGACAGAGAGAGAGAGAGAGAGAGAGAGAGAGAGAGAGAGAGAGAGAGAGAGAGAGAGAGAGAGAGAGAGAGAGAGAGAGAGAGAGAGAGAGACAGAGAGAGAGAATAAATAGAGAAAGTGGGGATTAAAACAGGAGATAGAAAGAAAAATTGATAATAAATGGGGGAAATGGAAATAAAACAGGATAAATAAGAATAGCAAAGGAATAATACAAGTGATAGAAAGAAAATTGGATAATGAATAGTGGAACAGGAGGAAAGGGGAATGAAAATGATAATGAATAAGGAAATAGGAGGAAATTATAATAAAACAGGGGATAGAAAGAAAATGGATAATGGACAATGGATAAAGATAATGAATAAGGGAACAGGAGGAAATGGTAATGAGGATGATAATGAATAAGGGAATAGGAGGAAATGGTAATAAAAATATGGTAATGAATAAGGGGATAGGAGGATATAGTCATAAAAAAGCAGATAGAAAGAAAAGGGGTAATAAATAGGGAAAGAGGATAACAAATAAGGGGGGGAAAGAGGGAAGAATGAGAGTAACTACAACTTAGGGAGATAAAAGAAGCTATTCGTTATCCATTTTTCTATCTCTTGAGTTATTCCTGTCTATACTGTTTTATTTCCACTTTCTCCACTTATTCTCCATTTTTTATTTCTATCCTGTTTTAATCCCCACATCCTTTATTATCACTCTTCTCTCCCTCTCCCTTGTTGACCAAGCGTGTCTTCATATAGTGATGTCAAATCACTGGGTGGAGGAGCTGCAAAGGGGGAGCTGGGAATCAAGGAGAGCAGGAGGGACATCTACATCAAGAGAATGCCAAATATTAATTTGTGACAAAAATGATGTACACCATCAATCAATTTACTACATTTCTCACCAGAAAAAAAGAAAAATCACACCAGAGGTTCCATGGCTGGGAGAAACTGCAAATATACCAATTTTATCTGAACTTAGTGAGAGATACAATGCTTGATTTTTGTTAAATGCCACCTTCTATTCCATTTGGCCACTTTCCAATATAAACTTACATACCTCTCCAGTAAAAGCTGTCATATTTGTTGTTTATGTGACTAATGAACTAGCTAATGCAAGATTCCCTCCAAGGGAGCCTGACAATGTAAGAGGTTACAGTTATCGATTACAATAAGGCATCTTTTAGTGACAGGGCACAATCGATCAATCATGTCGAGCATACGCCGGGGGGCGCGTCGCCTCCCCTAACCTGTAGCGCCACTCTAGGCGGTCACGCCTCGCTAGTCACCGTGCAGGCACCCTTCCCATGCCAAGTAACTCCCACCAAGAGGCATCGACTTGCCGCAGCCATGAGTTCTGTGGACGTCCCCTTGGTACCATAACCAGGAAACTTTTCCTGCCATTTTGCATTGTCAGTGTAAGCAAAACGCTATCTTTTAATGGCCAGTGACACCAACAAGAGGTCAGAAAATAATGTATGCAAAAGAACCACAGCCACTCACTATTGTCACTGTCAGCAGCCCTCTTCCGCATGCCACCTGGAGGCCTGATGCTCCTCTTCTTGAACACACACGTCACACGGGACTCATCCATTGTAACAGTAAGTTTTATTCTTTTAGAAGTTTCCAAGAAGAATGTTAATACACTCCGAATATTGCCTTTCCTCTTCTTCTTCTTCTTGGGGGTTTGTTGGGGCCGTGCAGGCTGTGTGTCACAGCATCTAGTGCCCCAAAGGTGCGGTATGCAGTGGTGAGGTGCTCAAGCTATATGCAGTTGAGCTGATTTGTTTTCTGTAGGAAGGTCCTGGGTTTACCTTTCCTCGCCGTTGACAACAACATTCAATCTTGATCGAGATGATGCTCGATCTTGATCTTGATCTTAATGCTACAAGTGGCTCGGGATTGCTCCAGAGTGATCAGGCCTTTGGATCGGCTGCTCCTGTAGAGGAAAAAAAAAAAAAAAAAAAAAAAAAAAAAAAAGTAGCATTTCTCTTCGTTAATGGTCCCTACACCTCGCTCGCCACATTCTTTCCAGATACTCCTTCACAGCCTCCATCATCAAGCTACACCATCTCGTCTTCTCCCGAGTCACATATCTGGCACACTTTGCTGCGGGACTGAGACCACCTGTAGTTCCTTGCATTTACATCCATACACTGTGCCCTAGCTCTGAAGAGAAGATCACCACCCAGGCTTCCATCATACCACTTCTCATACATCGGGGCCTCTTTCACCTTGTACCATTCCAGAGTAGTCTTTCGTTCCATCCCATTCCTCCATTCATTCAGTCCCATACTCTTCACATCTCTGTCTATCTCACTCTTCCACTTCCATCTCATTTGTTTCCTGTTTTATTTTACTAATTTCCTGTTTCATTTCACTCATTGCCTGCACCAACTCAATGACCAAGTCTTTCAGTTTTTTCCCATCTGGCTCACTGCATTCCGTCATCACACTGCCTTTCACGTCTGTGTGTGTGTGTGTGTGTGTGTGTGTCACATCTGTTGCATAAGAGCAAAATTAGTCATGGTGATTGGTTCTTTTGTTTGAGCATGCAGCCACAGGCCAATAAAGAAATACTTACCTACCTGAGTGGCATGGTAAAATCTCTCATAGCCTGGTTATGAGATGCTCTTACTTTGGAGATAATATGTAGATGTGTAGGGTGAGTATATGTGTGAATGGGAAATTGGGTGAATTGTTATGTGGATGGTTAAGATTGATGGGTGAGTGAATGGGTGTTTAGGTGAGTTCAAGCATGGATGGACATTTAGATACCTGGATAGATAGATAGATTGATAGATTATTGACTGACAGTGTGAGCGATGGGTGTTGGAATGTGTGGATGAGGTCTGGATGGTGGTTTCAGTCTATGTGAGTAGATGAGTAAGTAAGTGGTTGTGTGGATAAGTATGAATGAATGAGTAGGTTGGTGGATGGATGGATGGATGCATTAATGGGTGTTTCTGATCGTGTATGGGTAGGTAATTGTTTGGATTATATGGTGGATGGTTTAGTATGTGTGGATGGGATAATGGAGGTGGGTGGGTTGGAGACAGGTGGATAAGTGGACAGGTAGGTTTATAGTTAGTGTACAGTGGCTGGATGTGTGGATGTAATTGTGGGTTGCTGGATAGGTGGGCTTATACAGATAGGTAGGTGGATAAGTGTGAGATAGTGGATAGATGTATAGTATTATGGCAGTCAGTAGGTGGATGTGAGTGGTTGAGTGTATTTTTTTTTTTTTTTTTTACGGTAAGGCCTATAGCGCCTGTAGGCACACTTGAAGAGTGTATGGGAAGCGCTGTTCAGCTTCCGCCCATTAGTGGCGCTGGCAATTTTATTTATAGTGGTACCCATATTAGGGCCCATATCACCGCCCAAGCTCATCTTGAGTGTAACCACCTAGAACCTGGGTATCATGGTGACATGTAGGTAACTTTAAACCACTCGACAAATGGCAAAGTGTTTTAAGGCTGTACGTGGTGGGATTCGAACCTACGTGTGGACATCTGCCCGATCCCACACTCACCACCTTATCCACTATGCCACCGCCTCCCTATGGATGGATGTGATTGACTAAGTAGTTGATGGGTTGGCAAACACTATATTGTTCTATGCTGATCCACATTCTGCCTTCATAAAGCTTGTAGTCTGGACCTTTGACTCTAGAGTTATTTTAGAACCAGGTGATTGGGGTATCAAGTGTCTTGAGTGCTTTGAGGTCTATTTGGACTCTGATCTGCCTAGAGGATCATCTAACTTGAGGTCTGTATGATCTGAATAGCTCTTGTCTCTACTAGATGACTGTAAACCCTTACTCCATAGCCCTGGCCTCCATGATGGTACTTCTCATTCTCATCTCTCTTCCTTTCAAGGGGTATCCATTTAGGTCTCCTTGTGTCAATCATGTTTGAATTTTTCATTCTGACCAATTAAGTTATTTTATGATTTAAAAAAATTCTAAAAAACTAAACATAATTGGGTTCAAGAGTTTCTGCTCAGGGATACTGGATCCTGATGAGCTTTTTGTGACATTTTTGTGGTCTTGATAAAACAATTGTGATAAAAGTGCATGATCTTTATTATCAAACCAGCAATAATATGTTACAGTGATCACCACATACTGGCAGTGATCGGAAGAAAGATATATTCATTCTATTAATATATTAACACTTTCATATATTAATTTGTACGAAAAGAAATGCATGTGGGAAGATATGCGTGAGGAAGTGTGCAACCAAGCCTTCCTGCAGTGCCTTGGGCTGGCTGTCAGCATCACCAGAGCTGTCACCAGGTATGTGCTGCAGGACTCATGGCGTGCAGCAGCCTGGTCTTCAGGCTTGGCGAGCAGGATGGTGGTGCTTCCGTGCCCCCCCCAGACTCTGTATGATGTGAGCTGAGCAGGTCTTTCTCGAGGCATGCTCTCTGAGTAGCTTAACTTATTAGGCTACTTCTTTTAATTTTGAGGTATGTGGTGATCTCAGGATGTTCACAGCTGTATAGTTTGCTTTTCTTCCATATATAGAAACTGAATTACACTAAAGTGATACCTTTCAAGATACTCATTGGGAAGAAAAGGAAACAAGCACCTTTCTATCTTGAAGGAGATGCACACATCCATGCCACTCAGAAGGTGGAGGCAGAGCTTAATGGAACGGGACCCGGATAACACTTTCACCAAGAAAAGTTAATACTTGTATATTATGATAGAAGCAGAAGAATGGTGCTTTGAACACCAACTGTCACAACCCTTGAATTTCAGGAGGTTTGTAGCATATGTTGTAATTGATGAGTAATGTAAGTTTTTCTTTCCTCCTTCATTATCACAACCAGATCCTGAAAACATGTGCATTCTGGATGTAAATTTATGCATGGCCAGTACCGTGGAAGACTAAGATCCTTTCATCTGGACAAAAAAAAGAGCACTAAGGATAGGGCCCTAGTGGGACTAAACTGGCTTGTCTCTGTACAGAATATTACAAAGTTATCAACTCGCCTATTGGCAAAGCTGTTGTTTTGTAGGCAGTGAGAAAAAAGCTATTTTGTTTGAGGAACGTCTCAGAACTTCCAGAACGAAAATGTCATCCCATACCATTTTGTCCTATAGTCAGTGAGAACCTGTTCCTTCCCCCTGATGTGTGTTTTATGGTAGTGATGATTGTTGTGATGGTAATGATAGTATACATCTGTGTGTGTGTGTGTGTGTGTGTGTGTGTGTGTATGTGTCTGTGTGTGTGTGTGTGTGTGTGTGTGTGTGTGTGTGTGTGTGTGTGTGTGTGTGTGTGTTTGTGTGTGTGTGTTTCACTGTATGATCTGCTGCGGTCTCTGACGAGACAGCCAGACGTTACCCTATGGAACGAGCTCAGAGCTCATTATTTCTGATCTTCGGATAGGCCTGAGACCAGGCACACACCACACACTGGGACAACAAGGTCACAACTCCTCGATTTACATCCCGCACCTACTCACTGCTAGGTGAACAGGGGCTACACGTGAGAGGAGACACACCCAAATATCTCCACACGGCTGGGGAATCGAACCCCGGTCCTCTGGCTTGTGAAGCCAGCGCTCTAACCACTGAGCTACCGGGTGTGTGTGTGTGTGTGTGTGTGTGTGTGTGTGTGTGTGTGTGTGTGTGTGTGTGTGTGTGTACTTACTTAGTTGTAATTTTACAGGGCCTGCGGTTTATGCTCGTGTGGCCCCGTCTCCATTTCTACACTTATCCAATTTTTCTTTTATAAGTGTGTGTGTGTGTGTGTGTGTGTTTGTATGTATCTATATAAGGCATCAGTGATTGTACTGATGATAGTTATAATGAATGTGGTAGTGATGATGGTGGCAATGATGATGGCATTAATAATGATAATATCATATGGTGTGATGGGATGTGGTGATGATGATGATGATGATGATGATGATGATGATGATGATGATGATGATGATGTGTGTGTGTGTGTGTGTGTGTGTGTGTGTGTGTGTGTGTGTGTGTGTGTGTGTGTGTGTGTGTGTGTGTGTGTGTGTGTGTGTGTGTGGTGTGTGTGTGTGTACAGACAAGTCAGAATCTCTGCCCCCACTGAATAATGAGCTGAGCTCATAAAGGAATTATGTCAAAATATCAAAACCATATAACAAGTGTCAGATATAAAGCTACTGTATTTATAAAAGTGGAGTGTCATCTTGGAGCACATAGAAGCGTACATTTTTCTGTTTCCATGACATGGTAACTAATAACATTCTTATTTATATAATGTTATCATTTCTGTAGTAGCATATTTACAACATATATATTTCTATAAACTTAGTATCTAGTCAATACAATCTTTAAAGTATTTAAATGATTCAAAAATAAAGTTTGAGACACATTTAAGAGAGTAGTAAGGCACCTTCAGGGACATCACATGCCTGCTGTGGCCCAATGTGGGATGGACCAGCTGACAGGAAGAAGAGGCAGGTTAGAGTGGGGAGGCACTAGTTTCGTTTGGAGGAATTGATGAGGTACTTGCAACAATGCGTCAGGAGGTGTTTCTCGGTTGGGTTGGTGGTGTCCATACTGGCCACCTCACGTGTGTAAATGTCCATGCCATACTGACCTTCCTCAGGGAAGCTAAGTGTGAAGGTCACTAAGTCATCGTGCACACGATGACTCACATACTTGCTGAGCCGCTTCTCCTCTGATCCATTCTTGTGCAATGTTGCCATAAAGTCTGTGAGTGGCCGTGTCATGCGGAATTGCAGTTCCAGGTCTCGACCAGCAAATACCAAAGCATCATGGTGAGTGACAGGTTCCAGCCCAAAAAGCCTGGTAGCCTTGGCAGGACCCCACTCTCCTGAGGCACAATCAGGCAGTGGCACCATCACTGTCTGCAGGTCCTCACAAACTATCTTAAATTTACATACACTCTTGAATTTCATGGGTTCCCCAGTAAGGTATTCCCTTGGAGTGACAGCATTGGCAAAAATGTCGAGCAGGAGAGCTCCAGAACATGGTGCGTGCACCCGGAAAGCCACCAGCTGGCCCACAACAGACTGTGACAGAAGAAATATTTGTCATTATATATTACACTGATAAGGAATAAATCATCTTTCTTTGACCTACATCTTACTATATTAAGTCTGAATTCAAAGTATGATTAAACTTTCTTTTCAACATGCAAATACTATTTCTAGAAAAAAAAAAAAAAAAAAAAAAAGAAAAGAAAAAAAAAATGAATTAGATTTATAAGATGGTCCCTGCTTTCCAGCACATATTTATTCTCTGGTAATTTCTAAGACTACATACTGTTTTTATGACATACATACAACTTACCTGCATAACAAATCGTTTGAGGGAGACAGAGTCATATTGGTCCTTGTCAGAATCATAGAGTTTGAGATTGTAGTGGAAGATGAGGGAAGATTGCATGTGGCTAGGCATCCCAATCCTGATGGTAGCAGCACCTGTAAGAGGAAAATAAGTTGCAAGTATTTAATGCTTTGTGAGACTATTAAGTTGTCCACTAATCTACTTGATGTGTTGGTGTAAAAACCATATTTGAATAAGAAAAAATAAATAAAAAAAATAAAAAACAAATAAATAAATAAATAATATATAAAAAAATGAATAATAGACAGATAAATAAATGAATAAATAAATAAATATATATATATATATATATATATATATATATATATATATATATATATATATATATATATATATATATATATATATGTATATATATATATATATATATATATATATATATATATATATATATATATATATATATATATATATATATATATATATATATATATATATATAATACAGGCAACCCCCGCTTAACGAAGGGATTACATTCCTAGAAAAACCTTCGTTAAGCGAAACTTCGTTAAGCAAACCGATTATGACTTGAACTTCCATTGAGAGTAAACAAAGCGAGAGTGCATCATAGTACAGTGAAAGGTTTAACGAAAGTAAAAATTATGAAGTTAAACATTTAGGCAGTTTAATTTAAGTCATTATAATGTACACTAATGTATGTATGTACATAACTTTATAATGTTAATGATCTTAAACTTATAAAGGGAGGGAGAGTAAAACAGGAAAGACACTAACTGGCAACCTGTGGAATGTAAACAAAGGGCGCATCATTGTATCACATACAAAACTTATGTACCACATTTCCACAAGGCTTTCCATTTTATCCATTGTAGAGTCACGAGTTCAGGTGGTTCTTTTAGCTTGCAAGGAAGATACGGTCTCACCAGCCTTCTTAATAGAGTCTGCTGACTTGAAAATAGTAGAGACAGTAGATGGAGTCAAGATGGTGGCGAGCAATGCTATTAGTTTTCTCTCCTCTCTCGTGTCTGTGAATAATATCCAGCTTCACTTCGAGAGTAAGAGACTTCCTGGTCTTCTTAGCAATGCTAGGCGACATTGCAGGGCGTTTTGGTGGTAAGTTGAGTGAGGGAAGACGAGCTGCTGCTGACGCTATTATTGTTTTGAACAAGGGGGAGTGAGTGGTGCGCGTGTTGTCAACGAGAGGCGCTAGTGTATTCAAAAGCCTGTCAACTTGCATGATACGAAGGTGCTTTCAAACTTGGAAAAAATTACCTGGACAAAACTTCGTTAAAGCGAGTTTGGTGTTCATTAAACGAGCAGATGGTAGTAAAATGAAACCTTCGTTGTGGCGAAATTTTGTTGTGTGAACCTTCGTTAAGCGGGGGTTGCCTGTATATATGTATGTATGTATGTATGTATATATATATATATATATATATATATATATATATATATATATATATATATATATATATATATATATATATATATATATATATATATATATATATATTAATGAGAGAGAGAGAGAGAGAGAGAGAGAGAGAGAGAGAGAGAGAGAGAGAGAGAGAGAGAGAGAGAGAGAGAGAGAGAGAGAGAGAGAGAGAGAGAGAGAGAGAGAGAGAGAGAGAGAGAGATTTTCTAGTGTAACGTCTCCATGATTGGTTGATATCCTTAAGGATAGGTATATGCAGGGCTGAAATTCTACTACTTGAAAGCTTTCTCTTCAAGGAGGATTTACTTCCTCACTCCTTTAAGGAGGAGGATCTTGTCTTTAAAGACTAAAGATTTCCTTGGCTGGCCACCACGGAAGAATAAAATCATATGAATGGATATTGTCTGAATTATTTAATTATGAAGAAAGTTTCTTATTTCAGAGATGTTTAATGGTGTGAAAAATACATAAATTTTATTGTGCATATCTTCATATATGATGCTACTCTATTATTTGCTAGAAACAGCAATAGTACAGTCAACTCTCAATTAATGTGAGGGTTATGTTCCTGCAGACAGCGCATTATTAAAAATGCGTTATTCAAACAATTCTCCCAGAGAATAGTAATAAGGGGATTATGTTCTTGGCCACTGGGAAAGTCTGCCTATTTTTGAGATTTTGTTACTCAAACCTTAAAAAATATCAATACATCACTGGGCCACAGAAACAATAAAAGCACATGTTCTGATTTTATTAGCTCTAATGGTACCCAATGTGCTCTCCCTCAGTCCCATCACATGGATAATCACCGAGGTCTTCTCCCTTAGCATCGCGATCTGACACTTCCAACTTCTTTTCAATGGTTACAATCTTCCATGATATCTTGGAATCACTTTCCTGTGAGGGACGCATGGATGCCATAGTATAAGATACAAGAAAAAAATGAAGAAAAACAATCCACTCATGGTGCAGGTTAGCTCCAAACTGAGGAGTGAGGACTCAGGACTGTGATGGAACAGCTGAGCGTTTCTGAACTATCACTCAGTGCTATGGAGTCAAGGTGATCCTCATGGCATGATTGTATATGGATACAAAGATGATATCAATTATAGCTGGCGATCGAGGGCTAGAAACTCAAATATTGTGGTGAAAACTACTCATGAACTAAAGGGGGTCAAAAGAAGTGGCAATTGGCAGCTGCTTCTTCTTCTTGTGACTCTTTAGCTTGTGTGTAGTTTTTACTACAATATGTGCATTTCTGCCTCTCTATTGCTTGCTATAATGATTATCAAGTCTTTGTATTCATATATGAACATGCCATGAGGATCATCTTGACCCTGTGGCAGTAAGTGATAGTTCAGAAACGCTTGTAGCTGTTACTTCTCGCAGCCCTAAGTCCTCACTCCTCAGTCTGGAGCTAACCCACACTGTGAGTGGATTGTTTTACTGCGTTTTCACCTTGTCTTCTATATACTATGGCATGCAAGTGTGGCATGGTGAAACTTGTAAAAAGCTAATAGAAATGTTGTTTTGTGAATATAAATGTATATATGAGACAGTAACACCTCCTAGGGAGGTGGTTTTACTGGCAACCTGCTAGTAACTTTATTACTATGGCAACAATGTCTCCCTATATGTTCGTGGATAGCATTTCTTGGCCAAAAGTTGCTCCACTCGTTTCACTCTGCGGTTCTCACCAGAAGCAGTGTGTATGTGCATGATGTCACTGAGTCAAGTTAACCCATTAAATTGAATAAATCGTGAATAAATTGTGCTATTCAATCGTATTTCCTTAAATATTGTCGCCTTAAATCAAAATCACGTTATTCAAACTCATGTTAATCCAGAGTTGACTGTATTTGAAATTTCATATGCCTGCAAACTCCAGATATGATATGCACACTTGTGACAGTACCCTGGGGCTAAAGGGTTAAACTCACCTGTGGAGTCAGTATACATGACTGCTTTGGTGTGCTCATCAGGGAAGTAGAGACCATAACGAAAGAAAAGAGACCGTACAAAAGGTAACTCTTCAAACTCATGCAGACTGATGGGTGCTTTGAGCAACTGCCACTCAGACTGCAGTGGGAAGAACTCATAGATGAACTCTTTGGGGTCAGTGAGGAAGTAGTGATCATCGTATTCATACCTGGAGAGAAGAGGTAAGTTATGGATCATTATTCTACATGCCTGTGCACTCTTAATGCTTCCAGGCTATCATTTCTTCTGCCACTCTTAGTTCCCCAAACAATGTCTTCTTGAACTTGGGTGTAATGTTATTAGCATTCTCTTTGATTTGGTGACTTAAGTCTAAAGTTTAAATAAAACCAGGTAAATGGAAAATATGTTTTGATATTTTTGTTATTCATTTTCCAATATACTAAGGTATTGGAGATATCATTTATTGCAGAAAATTAACCACTTTTCCTGAATTTGTCTCACCTGTAGCCTGTCTGTCCTGTAATACTGTACATACATATAATATTAGACTGAAGCTTCATTCTTACTATATTGAAACACAACATACAATGCCATTTTTATTGGATGACAGAATATTAAAGCAAGACATGTCTACAGAATAAGAAATTTTGGTATCAAGGAAAGCTATCTTCTCATAAGAACCATGCAAAGTACAGCATCAGAATTTGACTCTATGATTATGAGGAAGAAGTGAGAAGGAAACAAGAATTGAGAAATGGAAAAACATAAAAAAAGTAAGACCGGAAATACAGAAAATTAAGTGAGAATAAGAAACAGTAAAAGAAGAACAGAAAAAAATAAAAAAAACAGGAAAGTTGAGAAGAATCAAAATTATAAATTGAATCAAAATAAGAAGATATTAAAGAAAAGAAACACTTAGAATGCAAAGTAAGTGGCTGGAAAAGGAGGAAAAAAGGAAGAAAAAAGTGTGAGGAAGAACAAAGACATGACTTAGCAGAAGAACTGATGGCTACAGACCTTAGGTTATTGCTCCTGCTTCCTGCACGGCCTGAGTCCCTGTTATATAAGAAAGCAGAGTTAGTGGTGGTGATTGTGGTGATGGAGTTGCTAATGGTGGCAGTGCTGGAATGCTAGTGGTGGTGGGAGCAGGAGTAGCGAGAGCACACAGGCCCAAACACCATCACGAACTACAAGGGCTTAAGCAACTAGGTATTACCACACAAATGTGTTTGTTAGATGAAATGGTATCCAAAAGATAACATGAAGAGGCTAAAGAATCACATTTGATTTGTCACTTTGTAACAAAATCTTGAAATGACTGCAGCTCCTCTTGCCTGTCATCTAGTGGACACCACATTGAATGAGGCACACCGCATAAAAGCAATAGAAAGAGTGGGCTTCATGAGGGACAGAAGTAGTTTGTCTGTTTACTTCAGCATTGCTCTACTAAGGTGATGCCTACATTAATGGTCCCTAGGTCTCACAAAGGTGTCCCAGCAAGGACGTTATGTCAAAAGCATGGTAAGCAAAGGGAGTCCATGCAGCTTGTATTGTATCTGATCAATGCTTTCTTTCAAAAGAAAAATGTTTAGAAGAATAGTACTACAAGGCAAAAGTTAGTAAGGGTGAGAGATAAATGCACGTTGGAAATATGTACAGTATAAGGATCATATATTTCTTATCAAAGATAGAATACATGATTAAGGGAGGACAGTTATGAACTTAATAGGAAAGATGAAGAAAGTAAGGAAAGTCTAATAAAATCAGTGAAGCTGTGTCAGCAGTCCTGGAGGAACTGTGGTGCACAAACGAAAAATAGTCACTAGCAAAGGAGACAACAGGGACAACAAGGGAGTGAAAATATTTAGCATCAGGGGATCACAGAAGTTTAGGTCAGGACAATCTTTTTTTGGAACTCACCTCAGACTATCACTCTTGCTCTTTCCTCCTGGCTTGGGCACCTCCTTGGCATTAACCAGGTGGCGAGCACCCCAATTGCACTGAACGAAGCGCCATGCTCCTGCCACATACACAGCATTCCATGAGTTGCGGAACCTGTTGTCCTCAAATCTGACGCCTGGTTGGTACCCGGCAGACTTGCTGTAGCCCTTGATGACAACACAGTGGAGTCCCGCATAGCTGAGGAAATTGAGGGGTTTGTACATTGGACTAATGTCAAAAAAATAATGTCATGTTCAGCTGCCTTTTGTGAATACCATTATTATAACTTGTGATATTTAAGCCTTGGTGATAGTATCTTTTACAGAGAGAAGAGAATTGCATGGATCAAGGAACTGGTCAAAGTTAAAGACATCTTGAAAAAAAAATATGGACAAAACATTCCATCCATAGAACAGAAAATAGGGGGATGAATATAGTAGTATCAATATATCAACTAGTGATGGTAAGAGAAGACAAGCCAGACAAAGAATTAGATGGAGAGATGATGAATCTTGCTGAGGAGGCCTAGGATTGACATGTAGCTGGTATAGATGAGAAGGAAAAATTACAAGATACACTCGTCTTGATCTAGAACTGTGGAGACTGATGACAGTGCTGCTGCTGATGATGACAATAATAGTTTCGAGTAATCACTTAACTTTTATAATAACTTAATGTGTTAGAAGAAAATGTAGAAATTATTTTAAAGTTACGTGTTTTCCCCACAAGTTGGCCATATGATGGTTGCAATGCTCGTTCAAGCTGGCCAGTGGCCACTGCAAGGTACAAAGCTCAGAACCTCACCTGCACAACCGCTTGAAGAGCACATGATATGACTCAGTGCCATACTTGATACCTCGCAGGAGTCCCATAGGGGTGTCACCGTGGGCAGAATCATCAAAGGTGATGGAATTGAGGTTCTTGACGGTGATCCAGCGGAATATGGTTCTCACCTTTTCAACATCAGAAGCACAATGACCCACCAGCATCCTTACTAGATCTGTGAAGGTCTTCTGGTCTTCTTGGGCAACCTGCAACACCCCAGAAATTTCATTCAATGTTTTGTCTTTTGGTTACAGCATGGTGCAGTAAATAGAGGCCAGTCAATGATTTGATCATGAACGTAAGGATTTACTGTGGTAATTACTAATTACTACTATTCTCCCAAGAGAGATCGTTGTTGCCATGACAAGCTAAAAATCGAGTGTCATCACACATCTGCATTATCATCGTGGTTTATTTAAGTATCAGCACCATTCTCACCTGAATAGCCAGCTGGTCCACCTCAGCAAACTCGTCTGGGTCCATGTAGATGTCGGTCTTGGTCTGTGGCGGCGGCATTGGTGGTGGAGGTTGAGCTGGGTAGTGGTCTATCACCTCTTCTTCCTCCATGTATTCGGATCTCTTCTCCTGTATGAGGCGCATCATCTCCTTGCTGTGTTTGTCCACCAGTGCTGCTGTAGCCGCCCTGGGAAAGGAGACTTCATGAGCCTTGTGTTTCAAGACATGCTTGTGTGCCCAGCTTTCATCATTAGATAACCTGTGCCCAAATTATGCAAGAAATACATCTCTTTCTGCATTGTCAGTTCACTTGGTGAGTGTGAGACTGTTAGATGGCTTTCCTGCTGTGATATATATATATATATATATATATATATATATATATATATATATATATATATATATATATATATATGTCTTGTCTAAGAGCTTACTTCATGACAGCGGAAACTTATTCTATGGAATAAATATTTAACAAATTTAGATCTGCAATATATATTACATTTAATTTTTGTTATCTTTTGCGTTACGCGGCATTGATTACAAAGGTGATTCCGCTCAACATAGTGCTGACTATCTGATTTTGAGAACGAATACATTTTACTTTAGTAATTGAGTAATGACCTGGTTGATAAAATTGATCATGTGCTGTTTATTGTATCGTATATTACATCTCACTGTCCATTTAGAACTAAACACGACACCTACATAGTCACTCAACACTTAATCGACACCACCTCATCTGGCACTCGGCGACGCCGCATGACTCAGCCTCACCACATACCACCGACACCTGTCAACGCACACGACCTGCATCGCCTTCCATCACATGGGTTAACACACACACACACACACACACACACACACACACACATATGGTTCACTTTTATGTTATTGGTGATCCGTTGTGCATCACCACGTTGGTAAAGATGACTGGAAAAAAGTCAGAAAAGAGTTAATTATCGGAAGTTTTCATGAATATTAGAGAAAAGCATAAGAAATTTTCACTATGTAACGCATAAGTAACATACGTTAATGTAACAAAACATCTATTACACATAAATACTATTCAAATCAACGAGTATCTACATCTATGCAATGCGCAAGACAAATTCGCAGCAGTGGATAGGAAGAGGGAGGCTTTGAGAGGGAACTAACTATAATGTGTGTGTGTGTGTGTGTGTGTGTGTGTGTGTGTGTGTGTGTATCTATATCTATCTATCTATCTATCTGTCTATATCTATACCTATCTATCTATCTATCTATCTATCTATCTATCTATCTATCTATCTATCTATATATATATATATATATATATATATATATATATATATATATATATATATATATATATATATATATATATATATATAAAGTATAGTGGTACTTAGCATTTGGCTGATACTCTTGACATGTAGCCTTCTTTGAAATGCTTTGTTATTTTACCAGAGTTGTTTCCAAAGGTCACCGAGATTATCTGTCAAGTTCTCATGGCTACTTTTTTTTTATTGATGGTGCAGAATCATCGTCAAACTATTATTGATATCACGAAAACACCATTAAAAAAATAAATAAATAACTTCCACAAGAGTTTGCTAAAAGTAGTTGAGAGAAGGTGACAAAGTTTGAGAATGCGATCCATTCATTATATTCTTGTCGCCGTGACGTACCTTTCGTGCTCCAGCATCTTACGGGTTAGGTTCTCCTTCTTCATGTCTCTCTTGATGGTCATGTTCTTCTCAAGCTCCTCTCTCTCGCGCTGATGCTTCACCGTCAGGACCTTGGAATCCTCCCTTGACCTACGCTTGGTGGCTAGGTCTCTCTCAAACCTGCGTTGGTCAGGGTGAGGAAAGGGCGAGGGAAACGCGTCAAAAACAGGATAAATTCATGCCAGATCAAACAGGAGAAGGAGGTGGTAAAAACAGGCTCTGGAAATGTTAAATGTATGAAGTGTCAAAATCAAGGTTACGTTAATGATATTTTGTTTGGTTATTTAGTCTGTCATTTGTTGATTGTATAGTGTGTGTGTGTGTGTGTGTGTGTGTGTGTGTGTGTGTGTGTGTGTGTGTGTGTGTGTGTGATCAGGGATAGTGGTCTGGTTTAACATCTTCGTCCTGATAAGAAGACAGGATGCAGAGGACGTGTAGAAATCTAAAAGAGGAGAGCAGGAGCAGAAAGCAAGGTACAGTAGACTACTTGTCCAGACTCACTGTGCAGTCAGCTTCTCCAATTCAGACTCCCACTCTTCTTTGATGTAGTCGTCCATTTTGGCCTCTTCCGCAGCCCTTTGCTTGGCGAACTTCTTATAAAGGTCGTCCTCCTCCAAGCGGTGTTGCATCTCCATTTGCTTCTGCAACGCCACATCCTGAAGAGCAACAAAGTTCCGTTAACTAAGAAATGTGTGTGTGTGTGTGTGTGTGTGTGTGTGTGTGTGTGTGTGTGTGTGTGTGTGTGTGTGTGTGTGTGTGTGTGTGTGTGTGTGTGTGTGTGTGTGTGTGTGATAGACCAGTTGTTTTTGTGATTCAGTACATTCACATTAGTCATTGTTGTCGCCAATTAAAACATCACCACCACATTTCCTCTACGTTCTGGTTTACCCAGTGTGACATCATTAGTATTAATAAAAGCATTTGCTACCACCGTAACCAGCACCTGCATCCCAACTATCATGACAAGCTGACAGCCATTCTTTTTTAGTCATTTCCTATTTCGTGATGAGCACCAACAATAAAACCAACAATTCTACTTTATCCACTGCACACACACACACACACACACACACACACACACACACACACACACACACACACACACACACACACACACACATCCCACCATCCTTAACCTATAAAGTTTCTCTTCTTAAACAAGTAAAATATTTTAGGGTCACTAATAATCACGTGACACCAAAAGAATCTTGCATTAGAGCGGGGGTCACGAAAATCCACCACCACCATGATCACCACCAACCCCATCATCATCATCATCATCATCATGAAGGAAAGAGACAAGGCCACCCCGTCGTCCCGCATCGTTAGCTGACCCGGGGCAAATTACTCTCACTTCCGCAAATTGTCATCCTTACATTATGTTCTAAAGAGAATGAGAGAGAGAGAGAGAGAGAGAGAGAGAGAGAGAGAGAGAGAGAGAGAGGGGGGGAGTGGTGGTAAACAAACACATACAATGTCAATATACCAATTGCGTTTTTGCTCTCAGCTTGCACGTCCCCCTCCCCTTCCCTCCCCTCTCCTCTCTCTCTCTCTCTCTCTCTCTCTCTCTCTCTCTCTCTCTCTCTCTCTCACCGCGAAGTGTAATGGCTCACAACCGAGAGGGCCCTGGTTCGAGTCCCAGGAACAAATAGGCAAATGGGCAAGCTTCTTAATGTGTAGACTTTGTTCACCTAGCAATAAATAAGTACGGGATGTAACTCGAGGGGTTGTGGCCTCGTTTTCCCGGTATGTGTGGTGCGTGATGTGGTCTCAGTCCTACCCGAAGATCGGTTAGTATAACCTCTGAGCTCTTTCCGTAGAGGAAAGGCTGGTTGGGTGACCAGTTGACGATCGTGGTGAATTAAGCACACACACACACACACACACACACGGGCGCTCCTCTGTTTTATGTCCGGAAGCTTAGTATTAACCTTAGGAATGAACATGGACCGGCTGATTGAATTAATTACCAGTGCAAAAATAGCGTGCATGGGGCCGCAGCAGGTGTTCTTCCGGCGGTGTGTAGTAGGGAAGGGTGCAGGTGTAACGGGAGGGTCAGAAGTGCTAAGTGTACAAATGGGCCAGTTGTATTAGTATTACGCGAGACAGCTGTGATGGTGTAGTATATCTGCACCTAATGAGAACTCACTATTACCTACATGAAAGTATGTTATATCCTCTAAAATATTTCCTATAGGTAAGAAAAAAAAGTAAAAATCGTGCATGTACTTCGCTTATAACATTGTTTCTTCTTGGTCTGTGCGATGAACTTAATATAAAGCTAGTTCATCCTTCCAGATATTGATTACCATTCCATATTTACGACGAGAAATTCACCAAACTCTTGACAAAACTACTGGTGTCAACTGTAGTGCTACATAACCTGAAGAATGTCCGCAGCCTGACATTTTGTTATGTAATAGTACGTTAGGGATGTGCAAGATGGATGAGAAGCAGAATAGGATGATATCGGAGAGCGGTAGACAGGTGTGGAAAGACCGGTGCAGGTGTAGTGGGGGTGGATGGCGTGGGCCGGCAGGGTGGGAAGAACAGTTAGCTGAGTAGGAGCCGTTCACCCGCCGTTGCCAGCTCCTTCACCATCTCCTCCGCTATCCACCGGCGGCGATGCTTCCTCATGAGTGTATTCCATGGAGGGAGGCGATCGCTGGAGTGGTGGTGGGTGATGTTGATGCTGTTGGAAGGAAGTTTTTGGATGGTTGCTTGAGAGAGAGAGAGAGAGAGAGAGAGAGAGAGAGAGAGAGAGAGAGAGAGAGAGAGAGAGAGAGAGAGAGAGAGAGAGAGAGAGAGAGATAGAGAAGGGAAGGGGGGAAAGAAGGGAATATGAGGAGGAGTAGGAGGAGTAGGGCTGCAGGAGGGGTCGGCAGTGTACTAAGCCAAGTGTGTCGGGGTGAAGGAACGCTGTTGCACGCGCGCACACAGACGCACCTAGACACACACTTAGACACACACACACACACACACACACACACACACACACACACACACACAGAGCAAGGAGAGCAGTAACCATAGCTTGAACAACAACAAACACACCATGCAGCACAGCGATCACAACAATTAGTAGTTCACACCAGCGGCACGTAACAGACCGTCACGACACTGGTGCACGGAGTCAACAAATAGGAATGGTCACGGATAATATAATTTTCAACCTCCTAGAAAAAAAATTGGCATGAATGTATTTGTTGAACGTAACTTCATTGTTCTTCTCTGCTGATAAAAGGGATACCTGATGTTCTAGATGCAGAAGTCTTATATCATCCGAACGTTTATTGGCAAAGAAAATGTTATTCTTGAAATGAAAGGTCGATTACAAGTCCTGGCTCTGTTCGGGTCGTCTTGCCGGCCCACCTGGCAGCCCACCTGGGAAGTTCCTTCTTACATAGCGGTACACCGGCGGCCAGTTCCTCTGCCGGCCACTGCTGGACCCACACCGTCTCCTCTCTCTCTCTCTCTCTCTCTCTCTCTCTCTCTCTCTCTCTCTCTCTCTCTCTCTCTCTCTCTCTCTCTCTCTCTCTCTCTCTCTCTCTCTCTCTCTCTCTCTCTCTTTCAGTAATGGGGCCGTGTGGCAGCTCCGAGGTGGTGCGGAAGTAGCGTGTGAAGCGGCGCCAGCGAGCGTCTCTTGTGACCGCCCTCACCAAAACGTTATTACAACAGCACAAATTAATGGCGACGAAAAGGTGGAGGCATTACTTGCACCAGAAACCACCCACTAGCACGTGCGCGCGCTCGCACACACACACACACACACACACACACACACACACACACACACACACACAGCTGGCTTGTCTCAACTCTTTATTCACTTCACTGCGTACCTTCCGCTGTGTTTATTCATCTTTTCCTTGACCTTCTCAGTGAGGTGATCGAACTGAGAGGGAAAGACAAATATAGGGTGAGAGGAGTCGAGGAAACACAGACGCAAGTGAGGAGAAATGGAAAGGAAAGGGAAGAGAGGTATGCTAGAAGAGACTTCAAACCACTTGGAGTGAAAGTAATTCTTGGTACTTCTACATACGCACGTACGCACGTACACGCATACCTATTTCGTCACACACACACACACACGCACACACACACACACACACACACACACACACACACACACACACACACCGCGTAGTGTAGTGGTTAGCACACTCGACTCACAATCGAGAGGGCCGGATTCGAGTCCCAGCGCGGCGAGGCAAATGGGCAAGCCTCTTAATGTGTAGCCCCTGTTCACCTAGCAGTAAATAGGTACGGGATGTAACTCGAGGGGTTGTGGCCTCGCTTTCCCGGTGTGTGGAGTGTGTTGTGGTCTCAGTCCTACCCGAAGATCGGTCTATGAGCTTTGAGCTCGCTCCGTAATGGGGAAGACTGGCTGGGTGACCAGCAGGCGACCGTGGTTAATTACACACACACATACACACACACACACACACACACACACACACACACACACACACACACACACACACACACACACACACACACACACACACACACACACACACACACACACACACACACACACACACACACACACACACGTGCGCAAAGTCTTATATCTAACTGTAACTTAATGCATCTAAACCTGTTACCTGTTCATAATATACCGCATGCGTGCGTGCACACATGAGCATGTACACAAACACACACACACACACACACACACACACACACACACACACACAACACACAACATCCCATACCATGCATAACTGTCACTCAGTAGCTATTTGGTGTCATAAGATTCCCTACACACTGCCCTAGCTGGCCCTAACCACCAAACCCAGTTAATCTCTCATTCTCTATTTCTGTTACTTCTCTTACACACAGTTCTCCCATTCGATGTCACTCCTGCGCGGCAGACACACAACACACCACCCTAGTGTGCCTCCACTTCCCACGGCTTCGCATTGTAAACAGCAGCCACACGCCCATCCCATCCATTTCTTATTGTGTACCTGCCATTTTTCAGCCGCATTCATGCCTCACATACCTTACCACTGCCATCCTCCCATTCCCATTGCTTTCCCTGTTCCCACCATTTCCTTGTAATTAACCAGCTTTTCCCTTTCTCTCAACCGCAGTCATCTGACCCTCCTCTCCTCTACTTTCCTGTCTTGTCAGACTTGCATGCTTCTAAAGATCTACCTCGTCTACAGCTTATTAGTGTGATTATTTTCAATGGTTGCAGTCTTCCTTTCGTCCTTCTTTGCTGTGTAAAGGTACTCGCTCCTGCAGGTGTTGGAGTAGGCGTGCGTGATATAACCACTCAGTGCAAGGTGTGTAATGAGTGGCTCGCTGCATTCTGTACATCACGTCGATCCCCTCGCATCGGTTCACTAGCATAGGGTTGCACGCTGCTTCCGCTCCTTTGGCGGCGACCCAATAGTGCTCACGACGAGGAAATTATATGCGTGTGGAATTGTGTTTGGTAAGAGTGTGTTAGCATATTTGAACACCTTTGTGTGTGTGTGTGTGTGTGTGTGTGTGTGTGTGTGTGTGTGTGTGTGTGTGTGTGTGTGTGTGTGTGTGTGTGTGTGAGGATATTTCATGTAATATGATACTGTGAATGCGTGCGTTCGTGTGTATGTGTGCGTGTGGTAGGGAGTAGTAGTAGTAGCAGTAATCTATTGACAAAAAATGAATATAAATGGGAATGTACTCACGCTGATTTTTTTGTGATTTTTTTTAAGTGGTGTGTGTGTGTGTGTGTGTGTGTGTGTGTGTGTGTGTGTGTGTGTGTGTGTGTAGTTCACCACGGTCGTCTGCTTGTCATCCAACCAGCCTTCCCCGTTACGAAACGAGCTCAGAGCTCATAGACCGATCTTCGGGTGGGACTGAGATCACAACACACTCCACACACCAGGAAAGCGAAGCCACAACCCCTGGAGTTACATCCCGTACCTACTTGCTGCTAGGTGAACAGGGACTACATATTAAGAGGCTTTACATTTGCCTCGCCGCGCCTGGGACTCGAACCCAGGCCTTTTCAGTTGTAAGCCGAGCGTGCTAACCACTACATTACGCGGTGTGTATGTGTTTCACTGTATGATCTGCTGCAGTCTCTGACGAGACAGCCAGACCCTACGGAACGAGTTCAGAGCTCATTATTTCCGATCTTCGGATAGGCCTGAGACCAGGCACACACCACACACCGGGACAACAAGGTCACAACTCCTCGATTTACATCCCGTACCTACTCACTGCTAGGTGAACAGGGGCTACACGTGAAAGGAGACACACCCAAATATCTCCACCCGGCCGGGGAATCGAACCCCGGTCCTCTGGCTTGTGAAGCCAGCGCTCTAACCACTGAGCTACCGGGCGTGTGTGTGTGTGTGTGTGTGTGTGTGTGTATAATTCACCACAGTCGTCTCCTGGTCATTCCATCAGCACATGTGTGTGCGGAACTACGCCTGTCGCGTAGGCGTGTGTGTAGGTTTATATGTGTGGGCGAGTATAGACAAGCGCTATAGTGGGCGTGTGTGCACTATTTGTGTGTATACGTACGTGTGTGCATTAAGGGTGAGGGGGAGGTGGGGTGTTAAAATATCAAGTGTTTTGTTTGGAAGGAAATCAATATTCTTCTGCTGCTTGAACTTTTATGATGTAACTTATGATATATCTTCCTCTTGTCCCAACACACACACACACACACACACACACACACACACACACACACACACACACACACACACACACACAAGAAGGGGAGACCGAGGGCTGGGGGGCCAAATAAGGCCAGTGTGTGGACTAGCAGCTTGTACTACCCCACCTGTCTTTCATCCCTTCGCCTCCACTCCTGCCACATGACTCTCTTCCTTGCCATATATTGTTTTTTATTCCCATTTCTTCCTCACCCCTACCCTCCCCTCCTACTGTTCTCTTGTGCACATCTTCCTTTGCGAGAACTTCAACGCACCTTGTATAGTTATCCGCGTTTGGTGTCACTGATGAATATTTTTCTTCAGCCACAATTGCTAACCCAGCGGGCCGCCCGATGACAAGGCAAGGGTCGGCTGTTCTTATATGGAAACATCATTCCGATGGTGACAAGAATCGGTGACAAGTGGCGCAACTTCTGGTGATGAAGATTTGAGGTATTTGCAAATAGAAATATTTTGATGGTCTTTGATGAATATACCTTTCTGGTGTTACAAAGTATTTCATTATTATGGAAAGAAGAAATGAATCACTTCCATGCGTCACTGATGCCCTAGGCAAAGACGCGTTGGAGATCATCCTCTGCCTAGATTGGTCACTGTAAGCCAAGTCATGTGGTACTTGAGACTGGCTGGAGATACTGTGTGGATGATATGATGGTGCAAGGGTCGTACTATTGTTAAGTGAGCGCAGTAACAACCATCAGGGAGGGATAGGGATGAGAATTAATGCGCAGTGCGGAAGGCAGTGTGCTGGCTGGAGTAACCCAGGTGGAGCGCCAGGTGTGGCGGGCGCGCCCAGGTCCCTACACCTGGGAGAGCCTCCACCTGAACTTGCCATGTGAGGGGCCTTCAGGGAAGGAGGTTAAAAAGGACGCCACGCCCCTACTTGCCCTCCCAGGACCATATATAAAGAATCGCAGCGGCCTATACTTGGGCGTGGTGCCGGATATCCCTCCCCTTCCTCCGTTTTCTAATACGTAATGCTCTTCCCTTTCTCCGCCCTCCTCACCCACCCTTCCTTCCAGTGTTTAATGTACAGAGTGTGGACAGTGAAGGCTGAGTGACGTGAAAACTAAAAGCAATTTTGCTAATGTATGCTGCCCAATCGGATCAGCTCCCCTCACAGCCATACTTCATTAGCACTTACTACTCATGCATGCTTTGTAGGAGCTTTAACGTGAATAATGGTCCTCAGTTTAAGTATCGATAGTGGGCGGGTAAGGGGTGTGGAGTCCACCACGCACTACGGTGTGGCCACAGTGACGTTCAACTCATGACGGGGTGGCGGTGACGCCCAGACCCACACGGACCCGCCCAGACCCCGCCCTAGCCCACGCCGCCCACCTCCGCTCTGATGACCGTGATTCGTTTTTTACAAAATAGTGCGTGCTCGCGTGTGCGCACACGCACACACACACATAGATAGATAGATAGATAGCTACACACACACACACACACACACACACACACACAGAGAGAGAGAGAGAGAGAGAGAGAGAGAGAGAGAGAGAGAGAGAGAGAGAGAGAGAGAGAGAGAGAGAGAGAGAGGTTTTATTGTTTTATTATAAGAAGATAAGATGACCAATAATCATTACACGCAAACCTTTGACACTTAACTTTTTTGTAAATGCGCTTCATTTCACATATTTACTACTCCACTTTCTTTGTAATTTGAAGAATTCAGGTCTAGTTCATGTCATATGACATCCTTTATCCGCTGGACGCTCGGCAACTTTCTAAAAGCCTTGATCAAATATATTATTAATGGTCAAAGACCTGAATGTTCAATGTCAGTGTCATCACGATAGGAAATTTAATGATCAGAATATATGCGGCGTCATAATCTTTACAAATGGAACTAGATTAATAACCGACCGCTTTGGTACACCATTTTGATCACCATTAGACAGACAGACAGGCAGAGGGAGCAATACTGATTACGATAATTGTCTTTTATCTATTCATTTATTTATTTTTTGTTGGCCCAGCTATCCAACCTTTAACAGAGGATGTCATTCAGTAAGGAGTTTTCGCCATTTACTGAAGGGAGTTGCGCTTAATCGGACTTCTCTATAATCATTGCAAGTGATACTCAATTATTGTTGTCATGAATCTTAATATAAAAAGAAAAGAAAAAAATCGCTAATGGAGGAAAAAAAAAAACAACTGCGAGAGAAAAGGAGAGAGAGAAAAAAAAATGATGGGGGAGATACAGTGTCCCCGATTAGCAATTTGAGTTCGAGGAATTAATTCAACGTCTCATTACAATTTTAAATATAGAACCAGCCACTGAAGTCAAGCTAATGGACCGATATTTACTACTTATTTATAGATTTTCTGTCTTTGATAGGAAAGAGAAAACGGTTTGTTCGTTTATATACTTAGTTAAGGGTGGTTACTGAAAATGTAGTATACTATAAAGTTGAAAATCCAAAGGAGTGTGGCCATAACTGAAACTCAACAGAGAAACTCCAGAACTTACACTTGGGTGAACAGTCTGAGCATGCTATTCATATCAATAGGCGGAAATACGATTGAGACAAAACCACACAAACGGGTGTCCCAAAATGTCCGTCGCTGACTATAGAAGGAAACACATTCACGGTAGGTACTACTTACATTCATAAATTTTGGTGATTTGTATTTCATTTGGATCAGAAATACTTTTTAGTCGTGGCCGCGGTCAACAGATTGCTGTGTAACTGGTATCAAGTGTGTGCACTCACCCTCCCCCCCTTCACTCAACAAGTGGCGGGCAGCTTGTGGGAAAATTTAGCACAGTTACTCTGCCGCCGCCCCCATCGCCGCCAGGTCTGCAATTTCAGGTTTTGAGCGGGTGGGCAGAGCTTAAAAACAAGGACTTGTATGACTGAGGACTGAGCGGGCATACTTCTTTTGGAGGTAAGGTGACCTCCCTCCCTCATTCTGTTAATCGCCAGCAGTGCATGCTGATACATAGATACATACGAATACATCAATAATATTATAGTCTTTTAAGAGAAAGAATATTGAAGGTTGAACAGATAATTCCCTGACAATAAATGTTGTTCAGCTTTGCGCCAGAGCGTGGCCAGACCTCGGAGGTGTCTGTCCCACCCCGTGACGCAATATTTGGATCTGTGAGCGGAAGCAATGGCGTGCCATTACACAGGGATCGGTTGGCTGGCGAGACTTGGCACCCGAAAGCTTCCTCATACCGACAACCGGTGTTGCCAAGTCTTGGAGAATCGAGCATCTTAAATTCGGATTTCTGACCGTCGCCAATGCTTGTGATAAATGATAGTTGGGGAGAGGGTTTCTTCCCTTCGGCCATCATCACAAGCACTCCTGTGGATAAAGAAGGCCAAGCGTCTGACGATTTCTGGGTCAAAACACCGTTGAAAGCAAGAAGTGAAAAACGGATGCTGCTCCATCTAGTAATTTGACACTTCAATACCAACTTCCGCCAAGAGGCACACAGAGAGGCCTTTCTCAAATCGTCGTCAAGAGGGACAACATTACCTCTTTACATAAAAGAGCGAAGCCTGTGGCAGTAGAATTCATTCTGCCTTAATTCACGGGAGACTGACTCCTTTTACAAGGGTGTACTCAGGAGTGCGGTCAAGATGCATCAGACACTCGACCTATGCGGCCAGCGATTCAGAGAAGCTACTCGGACAGGAGGCGGAGTGTGGGCGGCCAGACTCAGCCTCCTCACCCCCATTCTGCCGCGGGCGTTTGGTGGACCGAGCCCGTCACCACCTCCACTACCTCGCTCCTCACCACCTCTGTACGCAGTCGTTCAGTTAACTCTATTTTGGCTGTTATGAGATTAGACATAAAAGCGTTCTAACACAGTGACAGCCGTTCAAAGCGTCCCAGTAACGTGTATTCTCCATGCTCCACCACACACACACACACACACAAGGGAATGCTAGGAGGACGCTGAAAAAACACGGCCTGATGACGCTTTTCTGTATTCTGTAATGGAGACTCTCTCTCTCTCTCTCTCTCTCTCTCTCTCTCTCTCTCTCTCTCTCTCTCTCTCTCTCTCTCCGAACAGTGTATTTACGGATACTGAGAGATAACCAGGAAACCAGTTCTAGACATCAATGCAGGAAAACAAAATGTCGTTTTTATTATCTGCCGCATACTCTGGAGGTTACTCGTCTGCCCACTGGAAACTTATTTAGATGTTGGAAAATACACGCATAAGACTATAATGAAACACCTGAAGTAATGTTGACAAAAATTGGCAATAATGATAACAATACAGTCTAATCATGCGTTTTCGTTGCATTCTGACACTTATCTCCATGTTTTTAGCACTGTTTTCGTGTATTGATTCAGAAGAACATTGTTTTAGAGTGTGGTATTGGGAGACCGGGTTGTGTAGCGTACCAGATAGTATAGATAAGTGAGGTATCGTGCTTATTTGCTTCCTTGTGTGGGTGCAGAGATATTGAGTCAGCTGTGGAACTCTCTCTCTCTCTCTCTCTCTCTCTCTCTCTGTGTGTGTGTGTGTGTGTGTGTGTGTTGTCTTCTCATCTCTCTCTCTCTCTCTCTCTCTCTCTCTCTCTCTCTCTCTGTGTGTGTGTGTGTGTGTGTGTGTGTGTGTGTGTGTGTGTAATCTTGGCAGGGGAAGAGAGAATAGTGTTGGTAGGTGGTAATTGAATTGAGTGTGTCAGGGATGGGATGGTGGGTGAGAATAGAGTGAATGGACGATTGTGTGTTGGGGAAGAATGGTTTGGGTTGAGGCTTTGTATGGCGTGTTGGTGGTGAATGCTACAAAGGTGGTGATGAGGGTAAAAGGTGATGGTAGAAGGCTTGTCAAAATTGTTGGTAATTGAGGCTGTCAAAATTGTTAGGAATTCAAGTGGTGGTGGTAGTGGTGGTGGCAGAGGGATAAAAGCGTGCTGCATACAAGCGTGCTATAATAATTATTACTCACCAGGTAGTGATCGATGGGTTTATCGTAGACACGTTGTATCTTGGTGGCGTTGAGGGCGTGCGCGATGTGCAAAGCCGAGCTGTCAAACCGGCCATACTTGTATTCTCCGAAGGAGGAGTTGTGGCCGTTCTCAGAGCCCGTTCCGCTCCCGTTCCCCTGCAAAAATGAACGGGCGTCACATCAGCGTTGGTTAGTAAAGGTGAACGTGAGGCAGGGAAAGCACATTAGGGGAAAAGTTATAAAGAAATAAACTGAAATTATTGTGTATTTGAGTCGAATTTCACCTAAAAATATTTCTAGGGGAAAAAAAAATGCCTGAAGTTAGTGTGAGAAATTATTATGTGTTGAGAGACGTGAGTTCAAAGGAAAAGTTTAATCAATAAAATCCTGTCTTAAAAATTTGTGTATATGAATCATTGCTGAATCTTAATACGTAGTGGAAATAAATTAATCAAGAGAAATGATAGCACATAATTAGAAAGGGAAAACATTAATCATAGAATACTAGCAAGAGGTGAAAAAGTTAACGATATGAAACTTGAAATTACATTTTATGGGAAGAAAAGATAAATACGTAAAGAAATAGGTAAGTGAACGCTAGATAGCAAATTTAGCGAGAGAAGAATTATACAGAGTTAATTAACGTGATGTTAGAAGGTGGAGGTAGAAGTAATTAAGGTGAATGTAATGATAAGTGAAAATTAATAACAAGGACATGTATCAGAGTTAATGTGTCTGGTAAACGTAAGGCAGCAGACATTACAAGACGAAAACGAGTTACCAGAAATATGAAAGTCATTATGAATCACGAGAAAAGCGTTACAAGGAGTTAGGGAAAACATCCAAATTGTGTACGAATTAAAACAAAAAAATATTAATTGAAATATTAAAAGTAATAAAGGAAATATAGGAAAGAAAAAAATATTTGGCTATGATATAGAATATAAACTAACACTTACAGTATATATAGAAACACTCATGCCACAGAGCCGTTGGAGTATGGTGACGTCGCCTAGAGAGAAGTCAGTCAGGTGCACATCAGATAACAAAATTAGATCTCTTATAAAAGAACGTGATTCAAAAGAGAAATTTCTAAAAGATGAAAGCGTAAGAACACAATACTTAGTGCCTACATCTACAAACGTTGTCTTGAATATCAAGAAACATCGAACTGGGATATTACTGAAGTGACTCAGGTATACGTAAGTAGTGGTGGTACGAAGTGAGTGTGGAGCTAAGTGTCCACAATCAGGTCCAGACTGTTCAAATCAGGTGCAGGGTGTCTCTGGGGTGTTGCAAACCGCCAAAAAAAGATGTCTACACCATTTGAATAGGGTGCAGGTTGCCAGCATGGAGGGGGGGGGGCGGGTCTGCAGAAATTATTATAGCAAAACTCCTAGAATGAACAGCAGACTTGTGAGTAAGGTACGAAGCGTAACAGGGTCATGTTAACTGTTACGTACCGCGAATAACAAGGTACTATATTATTGATCTGTCGAAAGTTTGCGTAAGGTGCGCTGTGTGCAGAGGATATAATGAATTAAATGTGTGTGAATGTAGTATACGAAGACTTCCTTAAGAGTAAAGAGAAGACTGGAAAGACTGCGAAGAGGGTCATGTTTAAGAAGGACACAGCGCAAAATAATATCACTAGTTGTGGTATAATATAGAGAAACATGATCGACTTTACACCTACTATTTTTTTTATAGTGGGAAGGAAGGGTCAGCTGAGTGTTGCAGGTGTACGCTTTTCGAGCTTCTAATGATGTGCAGAAAGGATAGGATGGAGCATAAATGTTACTACCACTTAAGTCGTGGCATAATGTAAGGAAACGTGATTAACTTAACACCTGTAAGTATGAGGGAAGGTCAGATGAGTGTTGCAGGTGCACGTTTGTCGACCTCCTACCCTCATTCTTCCCTTCACTCCTTGGCGAGCAGTACCCTTACCCCACACACCACCTCCGCTACTCTCACTTTCTAGACGACCATGAAAAAGAGGTACTGGACTCTCAGGTTTCTTGCGGCGGCGTGGGCGTGACTAGGGGCGTGTCGCGGAAAGAGGGGAATTGATATGATGCCGGACCTTTCTTTACTTTTTTTCTTTTTCATTTTTTGCATCGCCCACAGTCACTGTTGCATAGCGTGTTCTTCGTGTTTTAGTCGTCCTAGAGTCTCTGTCTGGCTGGGCGAGCAAGGCAGTGCCGGGGCGTGTTGCCTATTATGCTGAGGTATGAGGCGAGCAGCTCGCCACCACTCCGAATTGGGCAGAAGTATTTGACCTGTGGGGGAGCGGGAGGGCAGCCAGGAGTGCTACGTCGGCTTGAATCTTGTGGGTGAAGAAGTGTAGGCGCGCGTGTAGGCGCCATGTAGGTGTAAGTACTACGGGGGTCCAGGAAATGGCTGCACCTGTTACATTCACTGTGGTGACGTGGCAGGTGTTTGATTTCGCTTCAGTGGAGCTAGACGTGAGGCACTACCATTTCATTAAGCTCTACTCTTTATACACAAATTCAAAGATGATAAATACATGAAAACATTATCTCTTACCCTTGATTTGAGACCCATCGCATCCCCATCGATAGAGGGTCGGCCACCCGGTCTAATTTGGTCATTGACGAATTGTGCCGAGCGGGGTACATTGAGTGCCGACCTGATGCCCACTGCGTCGCCATCAAGGTGTCCGGGGCCTGGCTTGGGGACGTGCGACGAGCAGTACACCTCCTTGTCTTCCTGTGAGTGAGAAGAGAGAGGTTTGAACTTTAGATATCGTAGAACAAGATTATGAGTTAAAAAACCTCAGACAGTGGGAAAGGCGTGAACTTTGAACATGATAAAGCAACAGAAGCGAGTTGAAAGCCTCAGCAGTCAAGCGGAGCGATGACGGTGCAGCGCAAACTGGGTCTGTTGACACGTACGATATTGAGGGAGCCAGCTGGGTACTGCACGTTTCGATATTTATTTAAACACACACACACACACACACACACACACACACACACACACACACACACACACATATACATATTCTACACGCACACACACTTGTATAAACACACATTCTGTTTGGAGGTCATGCTTTGTTCTCTGCCTATATTTAGTGCCAGTACATACATTCTTGCGCATGTAATTATGTATGCAGTGCAGGCCCGCGCGCGCGATCACACACACACACACACACACACACACACCACTATCACCGTCTTATAAACAGGCCCAGCGTGGGTGTGGGCGGGTCCACTGAGACCTGCGTCCTCCGCCCTCCTACAAACACCGAGTCGGCCTGGCCAGAGTATATACTGTATATACTCTGGGCCTGGCATCAAGGGACTTGCGCCGTCCCTCTCCCACTTATAGGTTGGGGGGAAAGCTGCCTCAGAGGGACTCTACGTACCAGTGACCTTCTTGTGAGTGACCTTCCTCATGCTAATCATGTTTTGATCATATGTAATCAGGAAAGGTCATAAATCAAAGTGAGTACCACTGAAGGTCTTTAGTTAACTAGAATCTCCAGCAGAACGAGATTGGTAAATGAATACTTGGAAAGCTATTGACTCACAGGCAGGCGAGAGAGAAGGTGCGGCGGCAACGGATGGAACAATAAATTGATGGCACACGAGATGAGCCAAGAAGAGTTAAGGTTTGCTGAGATCTGGAGAAGTTATCACCGCTTGGAGGAGGCACAAGTAGGAGGGAGAAGAAAAGAAAAGATAAGACAAGACTCGATCGCTTTTAAATTGTTATGTGGTCATTAAGGCGGCGGTGAGGCAGGAAGCAAAACAACAGGAGTGACGGCTCGGCGAGCACGTATTCGACTGCGTAGAAGGTACACACCATCATGACGTTGGTTTATTTTTGAGTTAGATCAAAGTCACTAGAAACATACATGTACGGACCTTGAGTTAGATATCATTCTGGGCGACTTTTTCACTTTCCTCATATCCACCATTATATCCTTATCACCAATCTCGAGTTACCTTGCTAATATAAACATAGCAGTCTTGATAATGCCACTTATATAATTGCTGGCTTGATGTTTGAAGACACTGCATGCACTACTGGAATGCTTTCTTGACAACTCATACATCCCTTCTTATCTAACATACGTCCTTTTTATTCACGCTTCAGTTTTATAGAAAAGAAAAACTAAAAAAAAAAAAAAAAAAAAAAAAGTATTTAATAATCTTAGTGCTACATAGTTATTTGTTGGATCGGTACTTAAGAATAATAACATTTAATGCTACAGATGTATTCTGCTAACGCAAATACTAGCCAGGTGGTCAGTACAGAGGGAGGAGTTTGAGGGGGGAATGGGCCCATGAAGGACGTCGAACTAAAAGCTGCCACTGTCAAGTGTGCGAGCCGGAAACTGGTTTGAATGTCTTATGTAAAAGCCAAAAAAAAGTGGAAGTATGATGATTACGATAATGATGATAATGAATAATGATGAAAATGACAACTACAACAATAGTAGTACCTAATAGAAACATACGCGCAACAACAATTGTAAGGTAAAAGCACAACACCTTTCACCTCATCTGCCGTGGTGAATGATAATTATATATCACTGAAATATTCAACGAGTATGCTGAGATGAAACACAACAATTAGGCAGCAGTGTTGAGGCGTTGGTCTAGTGTTTGCAGGTGGGCTGGAGACATTATTCTCTTCACCACTTTATAATACAATGTTTCCCCGCGGCCCTCACCCTATCTGGTCTTGGCAAGGACGCGGCCTGGGTGGAGTGTTGGCGAGCCTTTACGAGTACCTGCACATGTTCAATCGTACATCATAAAATTGTTCTTACACGGTGCGAGGCTCTCAGGTGGTGCTTCAGGGGTATGAGGTATGAGTATAGATGTGGAGAGGTAAAGGGTTGGGTAGTGCTCGAGAGAGAGAGAGAGAGAGAGAGAGAGAGAGAGAGAGAGAGAGAGAGAGAGAGAGAGAGAGAGAGAGAGAGAGAGAGAGAGAGAGAGAGAGAGAGAGAGAGAGAGAGAGAGAGAGAGAGAGAGAGAGAGAGAGAAGGAAACAAAATTGCCCTGGACACATTAAATTTCCTGGAAGCTGAGAAAAAGACGAAATATGTACATTGGATATTCTTGCTCTGATCTTTACTGTGATTTCAGAAAGAAAAATAAAGGAGGGTACATTGCATACAATGAAATATTTTACTTGAAAGTTTCTATTGAAAAATTGTTCCGTTGCATGCGAGGCTGGGTGACTGAAGGGAGTCTAGCTTACGTAAGTGCATTGTCAATTTTTGTACATCACATTTTGCTTAATCATGAGTACTGATAGATCTGCTTTGGCTCAGGCGTGTCATCAGGAAATGTGATTGATGATGTGGTTTCCTTGTGATGAAAATATAACATCTGCTCTTTTTCTACCTTCGTCAGTAACAAGTGTTGAAAAATTATAGCATTGCATTTGAGGAAAATCCGAGAGAATGTTTATGATTATTTGTTTGTCACAGTTGATGTTATCAGGTAAACTATGTGAAAATGTACAAGTTTTGCCTTAAATTTACATATTCAATATTGTATTGCATAGCCATTCTATGAGTCAGTGGTTGCAGTTGTGGCCACTTGTGCACAGTCGTGTAGTGAGCAGGGACAGTGTGGCGGTGTCAAGAAATTTCAAGATTCTTGCTCCAACAGAAAACATTATATAGAATGTAATGACGCCTCAAATTTCACTGCTTATCTGGCACGCGTGAGGCTTTTTTTTCTCTCCTATACTGTGTGTGTGTGTGTGTGTGTGTAATTCATCACGGTCGTCTGCTAGTTACCCTTCCTCATTACGGAGCGAGCTCAGAGCTCATAGACCGATATTCGGGTGGGACTGAGACCATAACATACTCCACACACCGGGAAAGCAAGGCCAGAACCCCTCGAGTTACATCCCGTACCTACTTGCTGCTAAATGAACAGGGGCTACACATTTAAAGGGGCCGCCGTGGTACAGTGGAACCATGCGCGCTTTGGGGTCTCCAAGCGCACTGGTTCGAATCCTGTCCACAGTGCGAGTGTAGGTTGGGCTTCCTCATTCGGGGCAACGGTTTCCTAGCGGGTGGGCTTTGAGATAAGAGGTACCCCAAAAAGTATCCCCTTTAGCCCATAAATTCCCGTGAAAAGCCTTCATTATATATATATATATATATATATATATATATATATATATATATATATATATATATATATATATATATATATATATATATATATATATATATATATATACAAAAAAGGCTTGCCCATTTGCCTCGCCACGCCCGGGTCGAATCCGGACCTTTTCGGTTTTGAGCCGAAAGTGCTAACCACTACATTACACGCACTACGCTCTGTGTGTGTGTGTGTGTGTGTGTGTGTGTGTGTGTAATTCACCATCACGATCGTCTGCTGGTCACCCAGCCGGCCTTCCCCATTACGGAACGAGCTCAGAGCTCATAGACCGATCTTCGGGTAGGACTGAGAGCACAACACATTTCACACACCGGGAAAGGGAAGCCACAACCCCTCGAGTTAGTTACATCCCGTACTTATTTACTGCTAGGTGAACAGGGGCTACACATTAAGAGGCTTGACCATTTGCCTTACCGCTTCCCGGGTGTGTGTGTGTGATTGTAATATATACCGGCAATTGCATACAGGTTTTGATATTAATGTGTTTGTGCACACACACACACACACACACACACACACACACACACACACACACGATGCGGAACAAAAAAATATTCTGGAGGGCGGCATATCATAGTTAGAAAAAGGTATCCTTCAGTTCATCAGAAAGAAAACATCAAACCTCAATGATTTTTTTCATCCAAATAATTCAGGATAATGTGGAGCAAACCTGATTAGTGCACAATTTTTAAACTTGTTGCGCGTCCTTCAGCCATTACATTCGTATAAAAAAGGATGCTCACATCTTGGGAAACGATCTCTTAACATTACAGGAATGAGGAGCGAGGCACGCCAAGGTCCTGCGCGACGTAATTTTTTTTTTCTCTTTTCCTTATAACCTGGTAATTATAGTACGAATACATCCCGCCAGATGTTTCAGGTGATGTGTCTCATGCTTGGTAAGTCACTCGTTAAAAAAAAAGTAAGAAAACTTGCACAGCTCTAAGGTCACTAAACAACAATGTGTTACCTTGGCAATAAATACAACAAGGTGTACGGTGTGCCAGGCAGCTTGACGGGACGAGCTGCAGACTCAGGGGGGGAACCTGCATGGACTGTTCCAACTCGTCCTTGTTTTTTTTTTTTTATCCCAAAATAAGATTAATGTTAGTCGTTTTCTGTTACAAAGAAAATTATCAAGGTCCTCAGCTGTTGGCGAGGCGAAACGTGAGGCCTCATGAGGAGTCGTGGCCCGCCAACAGTGACGGGAAACATCTGCCTCGTGGTGCCGCCAGGTGGTCGCAGGGACTAATGTAATGCAAGTGTCAAGAGTCTGTCACTGTCATGGCGCAGGGTTACTGCGTCCTCCCCGTAAGTGTCCAATGGCCATTGCCGTGCTGGTCGAGGATTCTCACGCGCTCGCGCGCGGGCGCACACACACACACACACACACACACACACACACACACACACACACACACACACACATACACACGAGGTATGCCGGGCATGCAGCCACGATCACCCTCGGCCTGAATAACTCTGCCAACACCTCTGACCTTGAGGGCGGGGACTGTTTCCGCCACACAATCGCCTTCTCCCTCCTCGCCACCACTCGCGACCTTTCTCCCTCATTCCTCTCTTCCTCGCACAAAAAAAAAAAAACTCAGCTTCTTATCCTGTTATCCTTCACGACTGACATCCTCTTTGCATGCCTGAACCTCATTAACTCTCTTTCTCTTCATCAGGAGCTACATGATTACAGTACAGTGTTATATTTAGTACAACTATGTGAGCTAGTTAACCAAATCTAAGGTGTCCCATACATCAATGAGAAAAGTATCGTATTACACCCTCTCTCTCTCTCTCTCTCTCTCTCTCTCTCTCTCTCTCTCTCTCTCTCTCTCTCTCTCTCTCTGTGTGTGTGTGTGTGTGTGTGTGTGTGTGTGTGTGTGTGTGTGTGTGTGTGTGTGTGTGTGTGTGTGTGTGTGTGTGTGTGTGTGTGTGTCAGTATCTTTTCGCTCCCTTTTTTGTACCCGTTTTCTCAGGTAGTTAGGGTATCTTTCGAGGAAGTAGTTTTTCCCTCAGCACACTCTCAGTCACTTCCCTCAAGGCGTGGAACTTCATTCATAACACTACGAGTGGAGTTTCACACGGGCGTCACCTACCCCGAGGCGGTGTGGGCGGCGGCTCGGCCTTGTCTGTGTGCCCGCGTGAGTCGCTGAGGGAGGGGAGGCAGGGAGTTGATTGCTCCAGGGCCCTAAGTCCGTGACCCTCGCCCCGTGTGCCCTTCTGCTCGCCCCACTTCTCTGCCCTTACTCAACCTTCTGGAGGACTCGTCACACTCTCGCCTCGCTCCGTTAGAGGCAGCGAGACCCTCTTATCTGCTGCCTGTCTTTCTTTCGTGATGTTAAATGTAAGATATTTCTGTCTTAAGAAATATTCTAAGGTTATATCGTCGGAGTAGAGGGTCTGAAAATTTCTCTCTCTCTCTCTCTCTCTCTCTCTCTCTCTCTCTCTCTCTCTCTCTCTCTCTCTCTCTCTCTCTCTCTCTCTCTCTCCCCGACATACAAGCGCTCTGGCAACATAATTACAGTAATAGTTTCCCGCATCAAATGATAAGAGCCTCATGGGATGGGGGAGGCCATTTCCTGGGAGCCAAAATGGGGCTACGGGAGGCGGTGCTGGCGCTGGTGGCGGTGGTAGGTGGCTGGAGACTTTGGTGCTTCCTCGGCTAGACCATCGACACCAAAAGTTAACGAGAGAAACTTTGCCGTAAGTGCCAAAGAATTGTGTCAAGTTTAATGGAATTCATTATGCGCTGTACACACACACACACACACACACACACACACACGTACGAGTGTAATATTTGCGTTGTTGTTGAGATCATAAGGACTCTCATAATCTATTCTCGTATATCGCCAAAGTTTTGAACGAATTGTGTGTACAAGGTAGGTTTTATTTCCATTGGGCAGGAACTACCATAGAGAAGCAACCCAGAATACCCAAGTATGACACAGACCAGTGAAGGATGTTGCTGGTGGAGGAGTGTTCTTGGCCAGTCGATGAGTAATACAGTCATTGCTCAAACGATTGCCTCATTGCTCAGAACACCGCTGAGAGTAAATGCCAATATAAGTATACTAAATTAATATCAAGTGAGGCTACAGGAACTCAAGTGAAGGAGATAACAGTGTGATGACAAAGTAATAATGAGTTTGGCCTCCATGTCTCACGATGCTGATAATTAGTCTTATTGTGACTCATTTTTATGCTTGTAATTAACAACTTACTTATCATCACCCTGAAGCAATAATAACGGTACTCTATCTCTGAAACACAACAGAGGCGGCGGGTCTTCCAAGGTACACAAGGGGCGGCGCTCAAACACGGCCCTCGCGCGTAACCAAGTTGTCTGTCTTCGGTGTTTGTTGAGAAGGATGACAATGTAAACGCCCCTCAGTCGTGGCTTTGTGTCAAAAGAGAAACACGGCAAGCAGCAGCGCCCCATCGTTGACTACGCCTTCACCGCCATATATAAGCAGCGCCACACACTGAGGGACCAATGTTAAGAAAATTGATCCCTGGCATTGATGATCGGTATTTATTTTCTCTCTCGTTAAATGCATGACTTTTTGTTTGCATTTCTTCCACGGTGCTAATTCTTTATGTTATATATATTACTTCAGTTCCAGTTGAAACTCAGTGCGGTTATGCACTGGAAGATTGGGTGGTGAAGGAGATGTAAGACAAGAGAAGTAAAGGAGAAGAATGGAAGCCTGGGAAAGGAGGGAAGAAGGGAGGGAGGGGAGGAGTCACCATTCTCACCCCACTGTAAACAATAGCCAAGTTCTTCAGGTATTACATAATCCTGTGTTCCCCACGCCTTCCATTCTCTCTCTCTCTCTCTCTCTCTCTCTCTCTCTCTCTCTCTACTTTCCTTCTACGCGGCGCCAGGAAGGTTGTGTCGCCGTAATGAAAGACGAAGTACAATTACCTTACCCAATCATTATCGTATTATTCCCTGCGGCAACAGCAGCAGCAATAATTTAAAGATACTCACAAGGCCAATTTTTCATCCCTGTTTAAATGTCACAATTAGGAAAGTCTATAAAGTATACTGGAGACGACATTAAGTTGTGACAATTAACCTGCGCCACATTTTTTTTTCTGCAAGTTCCTGCGTGGCTGGAAGTTAGGCGACAAATTGCTGGTGCCGAAAAAAGCTCCACAGCAAAAATCGGCCCCCAACTAGAACTGCCATTGTTATCTTTTATTGCCATTTTTCTTGATCACGGCGTTAAATCAGACTCACATCAGTTCCACCAGCCACCGCGCTCACTTGTTGTCATCCAATGAGTCCGCCAGCCTGCCTGTCCAACTCAACCGGATCCTCCTATGTATAAGGGTTGAGGTCATGTTTCTAATGCGAGGTTTGTTAGCCACTTTGACCTCGCTACACACACACACACACACACACACACACACACACACACACACACACACACACACATACACACACACACACGCACACAGGAAGCCACTTTTGACCTCATCACTGTGTAAATTGAGAGGTGAAAGTTGTGACGTCACGCCATAACACTAGAGCCCCGGATGGTGGTGATAAAGATACATTAAGGGAAGTGAAAAAAATAATAAAAGAGGAAGGAAAAAAGACCGTAAATAAACATGACCTTTGCTCACAAAAATCTGGTGGTGAATGTTCTTCCCTCCCACCCTCCGCCCACTCCCTGTTTCTTTATGTGAGATAAGTTTTCGTCTCTTTTTTTGTATGCAAGTTATGATATAAAGAGTTAAATAGCTACTAAAAACGAAGAGACGAGACACACACACACACACACACACACACACACACACACACACACACACACACACACACACACACAAAAGCAAAGGATGTGAAGGGTGAAAGAGTGTTTGTTATCAGCTTCCTCCTCTGTTTCCTTCCTCTTCTCTCTTTCCTTTACTCTTTCCCGTCATTCATCTCTAAGATAATTGTTAAGAACAGGAAGGGTTTCTCTCTCTCTCTCTCTCTCTCTCTCTCTCTCTCTCTCTCTCTCTATCTATCTATCTATCTATCTATCTCTATCTCTCAGCATCCATTACCGTCTAAATGAAAATAATTACCGGCGTCTCACCAACAGGCTACATCATTAGAGAGAACACCAGTCTATCATCTTATCACACTTTCCCTCACCTCCACACACTTCCCTTCCTCATCACCACCATCACCTCTATCACCTCTGCACACACACTCATCCTCTCTTCACCACCACCACCACCAACACCTCCACCAATACCAGCTATCCCGAACACTCACCGTTCCCACCACAACCACCACCACCATTTTCACCGTCAGTCTACCACCTACTCCTTTTTCTAACTCCCATCTCGCAGCCTCCCTTCGCCCGGCCAGCCATTCACCTGTCTGTCCCCGCCCATGACCTCCCAACAAGCCAAACACTTCGCCCTCACTCAGCTCCACCGCGCCAAACACGCCTCCTTCATCCGCCCTTGCCCTCCACCCACTCCTCTTACCGTAACATAAAAAATAAAAAATCCTCTTGGTTACTGGGGATTGTGTCAGTAAGCCTCCCCTCTAGCCAACCCCATTCCTCCTTTTTATAATCTTGTAAGAAAGCCTCCTGCAAAACTTCATCACCCGAGAATTGCCTTATGCATTTTGTTTACTGTATAATATCTGATCCTATTCCTCAACTTCCTCATATCATAACCTCCTTGAAATCCTTCAATGGATGTATGCAACTCCTCATCATCCTAGTTCCCGAAAACCGTGAGGGTAAGCAAGACCACAGGTGATGTCTCTCCTCTGCCTAACCATCCCATCGTTACCTTAATCTAAAAACAAAAACAAAACAAAAAAAAAAAATAAATAAATAAATAAAAATAGATAGGAAAAAAATAAAAACTTCTGCACCAACTTACCTCACCTTAGAATCCTTTTTCTTTTCTTTTCTTCTTTTTTTTTTTTATGTAGTACGTCTTTAAAATAAACACGATGAAAAATACACATGACCTCTCTTCTTTGCCCATCCATTCTATCCTTACCATAACCTTCTGTGCCTCTTTCTTACCTGAGAATCCTGGTTATTGCAGTAGGTCTTGAGGGTAAGCTTGGAGTTGCAGGTGAAGCACTTAAAGCATCCCGTGTGGAAGAAGGTGAAGTCCTTGAGGGGGCCGATCCTGTCCACCTGGTAAACTGTTTGGCCGCACCTTAGACACACGTTCTCGTACAGGTTCATCATGGTGGCTGGCATGCTGCTGGGGAAGGAGAGAGAGAGAAAGAGAGGGTGAGGGCGAGTGTGATATAGCGGTGGGTAGATGGAAGAGACAGACCGATGGATAGAGAAAGAGGACTAGCGCGGGAAGAGTTGAATTTAGGGTGTAGAGAAAGAGATGTGAGGTATATGTAGGTGTGTATATATGTATGGGGGAGAAGTATTTGGTAAGAGAGGCAGATAAGGGGAAGAAATGTTCCTCGGTGTTAAAGGGTGAGAGAGAGAGAGAGAGAGAGAGAGAGAGAGAGAGAGAGAGAGAGAGAGAGAGAGAGAGAGAGAGAGAGAGAGAGAGAGAGAGAGAGAGAGAGAGAGAGAGAGAGAGAGAGAGAGAGAGAGAGAGAGAGAGAGAGAGAGAGAGAGAGAGAGAGAGAGAGAGAGAGAGAGAGAGAGAGAGAGAGAGAGAGAGAGAGAGAGAGAGAGAGAGAGAGAGAGAGAGAGAGAGAGAGAGAGAGAGAGAGAGAGAGAGAGAGAGAGAGAGAGAGAGAGAGAGAGAGGAAAAAAGTTTCAAAATGTAGTATAAGGAAAAAAAATCTTAATAGGGTAAATAGAAATAGATGTAAAAAAAAAGACAGAGAGAGAAAAAAAGTACATATGACGGTGGAAATACAGTACTATAAATGCAGGATAGAAAAAAAAAAAAAAGAATTATGGAGGGAGAGATGATGGTGTTTAAGTAGGACAGTGTTTGTGTGGCTGGGTGACGCAAGGAGGCTGAGGCGCAGGAGTGATTGGAGAGGGAATGAATGAAAAGCTTATTGACGGATTGATTTTTAACTCTTCCCTTTCTTATCAGTAGCGACTTGAAAGAGTGGAGAAAAAACAGAAAGAAAGGTTGACTTGGGGAGAGAGAGAGAGAGAGAGAGAGAGAGAGAGAGAGAGAGAGAGAGAGAGAGAGAGGCAAAATGTTTAACAAGGAACCTTTATAAAAATGAAACTGCGAAATAATACAAAAAAAGCAAAAAAAGGAATAATAAAAGATTTAATTAATTAACGCTGATAACATCAATGGTCTCTCTCTCTCTCTCTCTGTCTCTCTCTCTCTCTCTCTCTCTCTCTCTCTCTCTCTCTCTCAACTGTCTGTTTAAATTTATCATTCCATGTATATTTATATATATTATGTAAATATGTATGAATTCATTAGTGTATATTATATGTACGATTAGTCATTATTTATGTATATGTGTGGATCTGCGTGATCAAGTGTTCCTCATTAGCCAGGTGGAAAAGGTTACGGCGAGAAAGTCTGATAAATACTCCTCTGGACGGGAAGCACTTTTTTTCCTTGTTTTTTTCCTTACCTCCTGAGGTGAAAGTGACAACATTTCCAAGACTCACGTTTCTGTCGGACGGGTGGTATTTTATATTTATATTTTAAGTGTCTCGGATTCTGTGCAGGTGTGAAAGTAGAGAGAGAGAGAGAGAGAGAGAGAGAGAGAGAGAGAGAGAGAGAGAGAGAGAATAGTACTGCGCACATACTCGTATACCCACAAGTCATAACTGTTCTTTAGATTCCACACACCTTCTCCTCCTCACCACTATCACCATCCCCACCCACCCCCACAAGAAACATGTGTGTACGGATCCTGGACCATGACTCTCCCTCACCTTCCTGCCCCCTTGACCCTCCTACCTCCTCCCTCCCTGCATCCCACGGTCCCTCACAACACTGCCGGAAAGGTCACCCTGCAGTTCTGTCCCCTCAAACACCGCCACCTACATAATTAAAGATTGCTTTCAAAGACTACTGAAACCATTCCAAGGATTGATTTTTTTTTCCTGATTTATGATGTAGGAATCTTGTTCAATTATCACTAAAATCGTAAAATATAAGACGATTCCATAAATTCTCAGTGACTTCCACGTGATGTTGATAAAAAGGTGTTGAGATAGGACGCTGAAACGTTTGAGAATGCCAGGTCCCAAGTCGTTCCAGTTCACTTCTCCAAGCACCAGGTGTTCGGTTCAGGGTGTATGAACTACCTGAGTATGGATTTTTGCCGCACGTTGGTGGATAAGGACGAGGGAGGGAGAATAGGGAGGAAGAGGAAGAAGAAAGGGAGGAATGTGGAACGGGGAGCATTATATGGGTCTCTCCTTTCAACGGGACCGAAGTGTACTGTAATTGTTATGGAATCTCTCTCTCTCTCTCTCTCTCTCTCTCTCTCTCTCTCTCTCTCCGGATGTTATTTTCTTTCATCATAATTTCCTTTTTAGTTCCTCTTAATGTTCGTTTATTCTTTTCCTTGACTTTTTCTGGTTTCTTTTGTTTCGTTTTTTTTTTTTTTTTTTTTTACTTGAAAGAAACATTCCTGGCACTTCAGTTAACTATTCTTTCACAGCATATTTGGTTTATTTGTGTATCGTGTTCTTTCTCTTTTCTCTCTTTATTTAACTTTTCTTCTTATTTTACTAACTTTTTTCGTAGTTTTCTCATTCTCCTTCTCTTAGCCCCAGTTTTCGCCTTCTCTGTCACTGCTTTTCTTCTCTCTCTCTCTCTCTCTCTCTCTCTCTCTCTCTCTCTCTGGTTTCATCAAGTATGTGTTTCTAAACCTTCAACTCCCATCATCGTTAACACTGCTGGAGAAACCTGACTGACTTGTTGGTCATGAACGGAGTGTGACTAGTCATGCCGTAACCATAAATCCGTCCCATGGTCTTATTTCTGGAAAGTGACAGATTCATTGAGGCTGAGTATAGCTGGTTATTGTGCAGGGGGAGGCAGGAGGCGTCTGGGTGGAGGTGGAGCAGTGGATCATCTTGGTCACGAATATACCTACAAGTGTCCAAGTGGATGTCTGTGTTTGGTGGAAGACTTCACTTGCTTTACACATCTTCCCTCGTTCACTGCCACTTTTTTTCTTTCTTTCTTTCTCCCTTTCCCTCCGTGTGTGTGTGTGTGTGTGTGTGTGTGTGTGTGTGTGTGTGTGTGTGTGTTTCAAAATTCTAATGGCGACAGTTTTCTTTTCGCTTAAGAACTCGAAGTAAATATCATTATGGAAACTGAGTAAGCTGAATACAATAACAATAATAGATCTCATGTTTAAAAATTTTACCAACTGTTTTCAATTATATTTTAACGTCTTAGTTTTGTATAATTCTCTCTCTCTCTCTCTCTCTCTCTCTCTCTCGACACACACACACATTTTAGCTGTGAGATTTCCTGGAGGATATTCTCACTTTGGAAGATACTGTGGAATTCGCTACTCACAACCTGTCACTGCATCTTCCCTCCTTCTGCTATGAGATGTATGTGTGCTCTTTAAGTGTCCCATCTTTGGCTTGAGTTATTGCAGAGTTTCGTTGGCGAACACTTTGTTGTGTTCCTGCAGCGGGAAAGTGTTGTGTAATGCTCTCTCGGGTGTGCGTGTGTACATAATGCGTTCCTGTGCTCGCCTTTGTGATGTATATGCTGTACGTAGTGCATGACTGGTTTCTTCTTGTTTTTGCTCACTAGCTATTGCTCTCGTTGGTTTTGATATGTGTTTTGTGATGGTGTTTTAAAGCCGAAATAATAATCCTTTGTTCAGAGCTCAGTCTTTACACACACACACACAAAACACACACACACACACACACACACACACACACACACACACACACACACACTTTACTTGTAATAGATATGCTATCACATTCTTTTACGGAAAAACTGCGCCAGTCTTATTTTTGTTGTTTGTGTGTGTGTGTGTGTGTGTGTGTGTGTGTGTGTGTGTGTGTGTGTGTGTGTGTGTGTGTGTGTGTGTGTGTGTGTAGTCAGCAAAATACCGCTGGCGCCGCTGTGCTGCACGTGGCGGGCAGTTCACCAGCAGCCTTGAAAGTCACTCTCTCCACGCCTGCCCATGCACTTGTCAGCGGCCATCACCAGCACCCTGCCATCAGACACACCCTCAGCACCACCCTTCCACTTTCACACTTTAGCACAGGGACTATAAGCCTGGATAATTAAGAGCGTACAGTATGATGTGAAGCATCGGTGGAGAAAATAATATAGTTTCTCATAAGATCTCGGTCTGATACACACCCCTCTATATCAACCGTCTATATTCCTCATTATGTAATTATTTAAGAGCTAAATATAACGGGGATCATTAAGACAAAAGAACACCGGTTGACTTGTTACCGCTTATTTAAATGATTACAGAAGAAAAAGATGTTGTTTCTGACGTTTAAAATGCTTTGGATTGTGTTATTTGGCTTAAATTCTTCGTTTTTGCACCAGGGAAGTAAGATGTATCACTTGATAATTAGAGCCCAAAAAAACTTTATAATTCGTCGACGCTCATCTGAAATATTAAAGAGAAAAATAATTACTGTTTCTGACTTTAAAGGCTCCAGTCTGTCAAAGTTCGCTTGCACTTCTCGTTTTTGTTCAAGGGAAAATCTGATTTCAAGCTTCGTGATTAAGACAAGAACTCACAGCATTACTTTTAACCGCTCATCCGAACCATTATATATTGAGACAGAGAGAGAAAGAGATAAAAAAAAAAAAAAAAGATCCGACACTTTAAAAGGCTCGTTCTTAAATTCTCTTAAGTTCAGTGCTTCCTTTTTGAACCAGGAAAAAACAAAGTTGAGGGTAAGCAATAACTTGTCACGCTCATCTAAAGTATCACAGGTGGAGGTGGGTAAAGGTGCCGTGTTGTAACATGGTATATCTGACTCTAAAGAAGCTCGGGTCTATGAAGTTTCACTCACAGGCACGGTACATAACTCTCCCACGCTGGATCATTATGGTGCCGCTCACAGCTTGCTCACTGGCTTCAGAAATTGATAATATTGTATGGAATTACGTTTGCGAGTGTGAGTCATACTGTTCTCCCTCCTCCTCCTCCTCCTCCTCCTCCTCCTCCTCCTCCTCCTCCTCCCCCTCCTTCTCCTTCTCCTCCTCCTCCTCCTCCTCCTCCTCCTCCTCCTCCTCCTCCTCCTCCTCCTCACACACTACTATTTCCGTTCCTTCTTGTAGGTCACTAGAGAACATTAGATAATAATGTTTCCTAATTCCATTTCACTATAAGTTTATTAATTTTGTCCACTGTTATTGGAGTAGCCTACTACCGTGACACACACACAAAAAAAAAAAAAAATAATAAAAATAAATAAATAAATAAAAAATAATAAAAATAATAATAAGTAAATAAAATAATAAATAAATAAAATAAAACAAAAAATAAAGAAACATTTTGACTGAACAGAATCCAGCATACACTTGTACCTATGCCTTGTGTTGTGTATCCGTTTATTATTACTTTTTTCTTTTCTTCTCACATTTTTATTTATTGAATGTTTGTATGTATGGTGTCTCAATCAGACTATAAGATGTATTAGTTAGGTTTCTACCTTGGTGACAGCTCATTGTAGGCAAGTTAACTTTACAATTAAATAGGATTACTCCCTAACTAGGTTAGATATTATGTAAAACTATTTTTCTGCTCTCACTGCATATAATTTTTAATTAAAACCGTCTGTCTTAGAAGTTTCGACTCGACAGACCATGCCTGACATATTTATTGATTGTAAATCTGCTTGTATTCCTTAAAAATGTCAATAAACTTTACTTACTTACTTATTTACTTAATTACTTACTTACTTACACACACACACACACACACACACACACACACACACACACAGAGAGAGAGAGAGAGAGAGAGAGAGAGAGAGAGAGAGAGAGAGAGAGAGAGAGAGAGAGAGAGAGAGAGAGAGAGAGAGAGAGAGAGAGAGAGAGAGAGAGAATGAATGTCAAAGTCTCGTGTATGATCGAGGAATTTCGTGGTCCTGCTGACGTCTAAGTGGAAAAAAGATGACTTTAACATTCGATTGTTTTCATTTTATCCAGGAACCGATTTAGAAAGTCTTGCTGATTCAGGAGATTTCTCGCCTCGTGTTGTGTGTGGACGTGATGCTTGTACCAGCGTGACAAGCTCCTGTGTGTGTGTGTGTGTGTGTGTGTGTGTGTGTGTGTGTGTGTGTGTGTGTGTGTGTTGGCTTTGGGCGCTGCTGCATGTTTCTCTCGTCATCTGTCCGTCAGCCTTCACTTCTTATAAAACTTGCTTCCCTGTAGGCACTAATTACGTCATCGATACTTGGTAGGCACATAATCTCTCTTGCCTTTTAAAGATCGGTCTGTCTGGCGGCGAGTGACTGAACGTATCCACTTACTTAAGCCTCAGTAAATCGACCCAGCTATGTTGTGTATTGTGTATACTTATAGGATGGCCATCCTTATAGGTAAATATGAAACTAAGCATTCACTCTCTCTCTCTCTCTCTCTCTCTCTCTCTCTCTCTCTCTCTCTCTCTGTATATATATGCGTATATCTGTTCATTCGTCCATTTATCTTTCTACACATGTATGACCTTACGGTATGCATGTATATGAATGCATGCTCGTGTGTGTGTGTGTGTGTGTGTGTGTGTGTGTGTGTGTGTTGCAGGGTTCAAGTCACCTTTCATTTCGTCTTTCCATTGCCGCAATAACGTCCAGTTCCTTGTAGTCACTTGGCATACTCTCTCCCCGCCTCTCCCTCACCCAATCTTGCTCTCTCCCTCTACCTCTCCCTCATTGCCGCACGCCTCCTCTTCTCTCTCGCTACACTCCCACCTCCTCCTGGCTCCTCCTTCGCCTTCCCCACAGCCTACTTCTCATCGTCCCGTTTATGTATGCCTCCCAACTCTCCATGCCGCAGGGAGTGACGGGACACCTTCCTCCCTCCCCTCCCTCCTATCTCCTCCCTTCTTCCCTCCGTCCCCGGCCCCGTCCCCGGTCGGTGAACCTGCCTCGTGCTCACCACTCACTTGACTGTCGTGTTAACTGAGTCCCACTGACGCGCCACTCCTACTCCCTTCTCTCCCTCGCTCCTAGCTAACTTACTCCCTTCCCTCTTGCTGGGGGTTCGCTACACACACACACACACACACACACACACACACACACACACACACACACACACACTAAGTTACCATAGAAACAGAAGTATACAATAGAACATAAGAGAGAGAGAGAGAGAGAGAGAGAGAGAGAGAGAGAGAGAGAGAGAGAGAGTATAGAAGTAGTAAAGTTTGTGCCTTCATACTGACTGACACCCCACTCACTCGTATTCTCTGTTAGTAGTGGCATCGGAGACTATAGATACAAACATTTGAGGAACGCCCAGTCAAGTCCCCAAACATGCTTCAGTTTCGTGCCTATCATTCCGCAGCAGCGTGTGTAATGTCACCTTATATCCGTATGTCTATTATGAGAGAGAGAGAGAGAGAGAGAGAGAGAGAGAGAGAGAGAGAGAGTGGTATCATTATCGATCGATGTAAGGCACGAGTATGAGAGGTGAGTGTGCTCTTACTGCGAAGAAAAAATTGCTCTCTCTCTCTCTCTCTCTCTCTCTCTCTCTCTCTTTTTACCGTTGCTTTCTTGCTGTTTACTCTCTCTCTCTCTCTCTCTCTCTCTCTAACACACACACACAAGTACACATGAAGACTCTTACGTTATCAGATACGTTCAACCTTCCGTCACGCACGCACGCACACACACACACACACACACACACACACACACACAGGACACTAACAATGTGCGTATGAGTCATTCCTTCCTTCCATGCACGCCCGATACGCCCCTGGAGCAGAGCAGCGGAGGAGCACAAAGGAGACGAAGAAAAAATCTGGAGGAGGAAGACATGACTGACGAGAAACCATCAAAGAGAAAGCTCCAGACAGGAAATATTGCCTACTGTGAACAAGCAAGATAGATCAACATTTTTGCTCCTTTCCTCTTAACATATTGGTTACTTAGAAGATTGGTTAGGTATCTTTGTTGTTGTTGTTGTTGTTGTTGTTGTTGTTGTTGTTGTTGTTGTTGTTGTTGTTGTTGCTCCTTGCTCTCTGTGTGTGTGTGTGTGTGTGTGTGTGTGTGTGTGTGTGTGTGTGTGTGTGTGTGTGTGTGTGTGTGTGTGTGTCAGGTTACTCTTCTGGCAGCAGATGAGACTGATTACAGACCAAGGGAAGACAGACGAACCACTGCAAGAAGAAAGACCAAATTTATGGCGGCAACGCTGACACAAGTCTACACCCACATGACACACTGTTTTCCTACACTAGTAAACAACACACTTTTAACACCTTTCCATGAGCCTTTTTTTTTTTTCATAACACACATACAAACAAACAAACAAACACACACACACACACACACACACACACACACACACACACACACACCGCGTAGTGTACTGGTTAGCACGTTCAACTCACAATCGAGAGGGTCCGGGTTCGAGTCCCGGAAAGCGGCGAAGCAAATGGGCAAGCCTCTTAATGTGTGGCCCCTGTTCACCTAGCAGTAAATAGGTACGAGATGTAACTCGAGGGGTTGTGGCCTCGTTTTCCCGGTGTGTGGAGTGTGTTGTGGTCTCAGTCCTACCCGAAAGATCGGTCTATGAGCTCTGAGCTCGCTCCGTAATGGGGAAGACTAGCTGGATGACCAGCGGACGACCGTGGTGAATTACACACACACACTCGTTGTAATGATGTAATCTTTTCGTGTTTTCATTGTACAGGACCGGAATTGTTCATGGTCTATATAAGTGTATTACTATAATATAACAACTCATCGACACTACGTATAGTCTTTCGTAGTATTTGTTGAATACATGACACTATCTTCATAATACTTCTATAACTTTCCTTTCCTTAGCACAGTACTATTTATCAACGTTTTTCTTTTTCCTAGTCCTATCACAATATTGACTTGGTATGCATCTCGCCATTCTTTAATACCCTTTTTTTTAATATACCACAGCTTGCTCTTCATCTCCTAGCACCAATACCCTTAGCCGCCTCCCTCCTTCGTACACTCACTCTCTAAAAATACACCCGTCATGAAATAGCCCGCATAACGTAACCTGCCGCGAACAGCTCTCTGGGAGTGACCTTGAGCTCCTGGCGGACTGTCAACGTGGAGTAAAGAGAAAGAATATAAACAAAACATTAATAACTCAATAATCCGTCAGGTGAAAATAAACTGGACTGATCGATAGCATGTGAGGCCAGAGAGATGTTTCTTAATGGTTTGTTCATCCGTATTTATAACCCCTAAACGTGTAGAGGCATGGCCTTAGTGCCGAGACGACCTTACTGTGGAAACCGTACTCTCCCTCCTTGTTACTTGCCTTAGCAGTGCGACATTACGGGCAAGGACGAGGCACTCACCACGCCCCTGAAATAGCAATGTACAGCCGCGACCTAGTGATCGCCGCCCGGAGCCAAGGTGGATGCTGTCACTGAACAACTGTCACTGCGGCCCGTGCCTCAACCCTGGCGGGGGGCAAGGCAGCAGCAGACTCTCTGGGCGGTACTACAAACACTCGGTGCACCAGACACAGGTGGTAGAAAGGTGTGACGCAGCAGATGCCGGTGGTTTCTTTCTGCCAAGTTAGTCACCAAAGGCCATCCGTCTTAGACGGCCATGGTTCATGATCACCTAGACACGTGACTCGCCCTTGAGGACAGCCGAGTACGCGATATTGTTGTCATTTTCATTTCAACACCGGCCGTTATTTCACATCTGTATTTGACAATGCGTTTTATATGAGACTGAGGATAATAGAGATGGCAAGTCATCACCACCACCCACGAGAGGGAGGTTGATTGAGGACACGTCTTTTTTTTTTTTTTTTTCTTTCTTTTCCTACCATCATCTAATATCATACTCACGCTTTAGATATTCCCTCGTCCTCGACGCCGCCAGATGGCACCACACCTGTTCCTGTTCTCTCTCACCGCCTACACTTCACCTTGCAAACCACTACAGTACGTGATTAGCATTGTATTTGCATACTTTAAAGCTTGTTATTATAAGAGCTGAAGTCATGCTACTCATTAATAACTGCTCCTTTTCTAACGTAGGTATGACATATGATGGATGTACGGTTTGTTACTCGGTACGGTGTAGCCAACGAGTACAGGAAGCATTTGTGAGAAGAATGATAAATGTATTAGTTCAGGACGCCCTCTGTTGAGGACCGTGACCACGTTAGAACAAGTCACCAACCAACCGACCAAGGAATCTGTCAGTGAGATGCTACATTCTATGTGATTCTTGTCTATATCATCTGAGAGAGAGAGAGAGAGAGAGAGAGAGAGAGAGAGAGAGAGATACACACACACATACACACACAGAGGTGGGGCTGTATACATATTATTCTTGTATATTACTTTTTTCCCTCTCCTCTATCATTACATTTTTTAGGCACTTGGGCGGCACCTCATCAGCCCTCCCGTGTGACTGTCTGGAGCGTCCTCACTCAACAGGTGTTTCACCCTCAACACCCACACTGTCTCCTCGGCCTGGCTAAGTGTAGGGTGGTTTGGGGCAGGCAAGGAGCGGGTGGAGGAGGCGCGACCCCTACACCGCAACAGCTGGTGTTTGGTGTTGGGGAGAGCCTTGCCTTCCGCCCCGCCCACACCTCCTCCCTCTCCCTGCAGTCATCTTTTCCTTAAACGATTAATATATATTTTTTCTACAAAATATCCTTTGCTTTCCCTATTATGAAACCATGTGAGCTAAAGGAAGTGTGACTCAGTGTGCTGTGGGGTTGGCCAAAGAAGCGGTGTCAGGTGTGTGTGGTTACCTGGATGCACCTGCAGTTTGAGAGAAGTATGTCTTACCTGTGTGGAAGGGTGATGAACGCGGTTGGGTTCTCCCTCACCACGTTTCACCTCTACCACTCATGAACTATTCACTCTGTCACAGTCTGAAACCGTGAAAATGTAATCCCGAGCTGCGAGACGCGGCGCGCACCTCACCTCACCACCGCACCGGTAGAGTCGTCACTGACACGACCCGCACAAGTGAGGCGAGGCGCGGCATCCCCCAGGCAGGTGCCGCCGAGTGATGCTACCTCACCACATTCAAAAGATACAGCCTATGAATACTAAAGGACATAGTCATCATTGTTGTTACTTGCTAATTACAAAAGAAAAATATTGGAAAGGAAGCTGTCTTTTATTACGTTGTGTAAAAATGTTACATTCTCCGTAATCAGTTCTCGATGCCTCCACAGGTGAGTCATTGCCGCGCATGCGTGATGAGCCTGATTGTCTTGAATGTCACTTCTCGACAGTAACGAGTTTTATCTTGTGTTAAGATTTTGTTGTAATTTGATTTATTGCTAGAGTGAGTTCATAGCGGCGGTGATGGAGTGCTGGAGCAAGGTTGGGTAGCTTTGAGTGACCTCATAACATTAATCCCGTTAAAAAGGTGAAATTTTTCGTGCCACCACTGTAGTGATGTTTGTTTATAATATACCAACGATTTTTTTTTTCTCCGTCGTTTGAGATGATAGGTTGAGAGATTACTTGCCCCAGCATTGCACTGATAAATGTTTCATTCTTTTCATATTGAATTGTCTACCTCCCTCCCCCATAAAAAGAATATATATATATATATATATATATATATATATATATATATATATATATATATATATATATATATATATATATATATATATATATATATATATATATATATATATATATATATATATATATATATATATATATATATATAATTTGTTTGAGGTAAGATGTCATGAAACACTTTTCTACCATATTCATTTAGCAGAAAGGTAAATAACGACCGACTGGTTAAGCTTTTCTTTTCTCTGAATGTGACTGTTATTTTTGTAAATATATCGTTAGATGTTTGAGTGAATGCAGATAAAGTGATATCGTGGAGAGCAATGTATGGCTAGAAGGGTGTGAGAAGGTATGCTGTGATAATAGCTAATTACAATTAATAGTAATAATTCATGGTTTATTTGCCAAGAAAGTTACAAATATAAGCACTGAGATATTCTATCATGATTTGCCTCACAATTATTTCGAAATAGATGCATGCAATAGATGTGTTTCTTTAAGAAAAAATATAATAAAAAGTTCAGATAAAGATATGTGAAAAGTACTCAGTGGAACGAGGATACATCATAAATATTCATGAATTTACAAAAAATATTTGGCAGGATATGTTCCATAAAAGGGAAGAGTTGTAGACTGTTTTGAAATTGTTTGGAAAGAGATCGCTTAATAGTATTTTACTTATCTATTTATTTATCAAACTTTTTTTTAAGTAGATCATGTGTTCAATGAATGTGTGGTTATGCTTGAGACAGGGTTGGAAAAAAAATCATGATTAAAAAAAAAAAAAAAAAAGATAGTAAAATCGGATCTTTTTTTTTTTATTTAAATCGATTTTTTTTATTTAAATGATTTTTTTACTTAAATCGCTTCACGATGTCCAAGTTATTTTTTTTTTCATACTGTGATGGCATTTTGTATTAAACACATTATGTTATTATGGAAGCATAGTTTAAAGCTGCTTTTACACATTACCCAAGTTAAAAAGAATTCTTAATTTCAAAACTCCAAAAGCATCATTATACCACATTAGTCCATTAATTTATAGTTGATTCATATGTGAAATTATTTACACTTTGTTTTAAGTACAGAAAACACATAGGAATTTCAATGAGAAAATATGAAAGAAATCATTGTTTTTATTAGACAAATGTAATAAAGAGAATAAATTAATTGTTTGAGAATGAATGTATGAAAGTATGAATGCATGATGGTGAAAAGATGATAGTAAAAATATTATGATAACTGATAGTTTTTTTTTTTTTATTCAGGTAAGAATCACGGCGTACTTTAGGAACTACTGCCGCGAGTATTTGGATCGCATACTTAAATAGACGTTGAATTAAAGTACATAGATTAATGAACCAGAAAGATGGCGGGAGGAATCAACAGCTAGTAGCCTAGATCTGGGAATTGATGAGAAAATGAAGGCTGTATGTACGTGTACTAAGCTGGCAGCCTTCTATAGGGATAAAGCATCGAGCAAGGGAGTAATGAAGAAGAGGAGATAGAACATAATGAAGATCAATTGTATCCAGAGTACTCGCAAATTGAATGAAAAATAAGAACATTGAAACATAAGAAAATTAGGGAAGCTGCAAGAAGACCTGGGGGCCTTATATAGGCCCCCAGGCAATCCCTCAATTGTTTCTACATCATGTTCATCCATAAATGTTTAATCATCTTTCAAAGCTATTAAATGATTCGATCAGCACTAACATCTGAGTGTACTGCATCTTATCTAATGCTCTATTGTATTTCAAGAATCTCTCTCTCTCTCTCTCTCTCTCTCTCTCTCTCTCAGCGAGCTACGGTAGAGTTTCCGACTGAACATGAAAAATCAGTCGCAAACTAAGACCAACATGCTAGTCTTGTTCAATCGATTTGCTACTTTGTTTACCTTGTTACGTCACGAAGAAAGATTTAAAAATGTGGTTTCGATGAAGAGAGTGAGATTTTGGAGTTGGTGAGGGAAAAAGAACACATCTGGAACCCTAAAAGTGAATTCTACAGCAAAAAAAAAAAAAAAAAAAGCTTACGCAAATCTGCGTTCGATGAGGTAGTTACCACTCTCCGATGACTGCTTCCCTCTATGCAGGGCGTTGTTGGAAGTGAGCGCTGAGTACTTGTGATTTTATTTGGTCGCAATCGTCATCGTCACCAGAGGAAAACATCTTGTTGGGTAGCTGTTTCTTTACATTCACTGCCCACCATCTAACTGATACTTCCCAGTCGCTATATGTGAACGTGTTGCGACTGGAAGGGCTCAGTCAATATTTCTAGCGACTTGCAATTTCAGTCCCATTTGCACGTGTGAACCTGCCTGTATCCTGATTATTGATGCTGAGAATGATGTTTATATCACCTTTATTTTATTGCCTATACCTATCACTTAAACTTCATTTTTATCAAGTCCTCTTTTAATCTACACCTCACTAAGGAATATGAATTGGAAAGCTTAATTCAGTTTATTTTTCTGAGAAATACTCATTCCCTATTTCTTCTTCGCCTTTCTTCTTTGTATGGATTCTAGTAAACCTATATCCTTTCTTTTATATAGAGACCAGAAAACTACACAGCATAATCTAAAATTCTAGATGATGTTTAGGAAAACAGCTACTACTTGTCCGCATGGAGAGAGTTGATAGAGCAAATCGCTAGAAGTATCAACTGAGCTCTTCTAGTTGGAAAACGTATCGACTAGTTGGCGCTGGAAAGTGAATGTAAACAAACAGCTACCCGCCAAGATGTCTTCCTCCAGTGATGATGCTGAAGTGGTGGTTGCTCTTCTTTTGGATTACCGGAAAGTCAACGGTAAAGAAGATGCCTGTGGATACGTCCCTGGCTAAGTAGAAGGAAAGAAAGGAGTGTCTACCACACACTAATCTTAAGGCGGGTTCACATGTGCCAAATTGCAACTGAATCGGTGCCTAGCGACTGGAGAAAGCAGTCGCAAAATAAGACCAACATGTTGGTCTTGTTAGTCGATTTACGACTTTATTTACGTCGTGACGTCACGGAGTGAGTTTTGAAATTGTGATCTCCAGATATAAGGAAGATGTTAGAGTTGGCGAGGGAAAAATAACACATCTGGGACCCCAGAAATGAATTATACAGTAAAAAAAACTTCCCTCAATGCAGGAGGATTGAAGACTTGTCAGGATTTAATTTGATCGCAATTGTGCAGTCTTCTTAAGATTAGCAATTTTCTTAAGAAAAATGTGGGCTAATTTAGAGTGTAATAGACACTCCTTTCTTTCCTTCTACTTTGCCAGAGACGTATCTACACGCATTTTCTTTTCTGTTGACTCTTCCGGTACGCCAAAAAAAGTGCAACCACCGCTTCAGCATCGTCACTGAAGGAAGACATCTTGGTGGGTAGCTGTTTGTTTACATTCACTTCCCGTTAAGGCGCCAATTAGTCGATACTTTCCAGGCGCTACGCGTGACAATTTCCGACTAAAAGGGATACGTACGTAAAGTTTCGGTCGCAAATTGGCACGTGTGAACCCGCCTTTAAGAGGACTATGCATAATCGCGATCAAATCAAACCTTGACAAGTCTTCAATCCTCACGGCGGATCCTCCAAGCGGACAGCTCCAAACTGAGGCCATGATCCGTGGGTTGCATGCTGTCTTGGCTGCTGTATGGCATTCAGGTATCATTCCACGTGACTGGAAAAAGAGGTTGGTCATCCCTATCTGGAAGGGGAGAGGAGACCGTCAGGACTGCAACAACTACTGGGGTATAACACTGCTCAGCATACCAGGCAAGGTGCTTGCCCATTTGCTGTTGATGCGTATCAGCAGTCACCTGCGGAAACACCAGAGACCTGAACAGTCTGGGTTGACGCCTGGTAAGTCAACAACTGACCAGATCCTAGCGCTTCAGGTACTGGTAGAGCACAGATGTGAGTTTCAACAAGGGATGCTTGCTTGCAGCCTATGTCGATCTCAAGAAGGCGTTTGATTCAGTGCATCGAGAGACACTCTGGAATCCTCTGCGTCTCCGTGGGATTCCTGCAAGGATTATTGTCCATTAGCTGACCCTTACTCCGGGACTGTGAGTGCTGTAAAGTGCGGAGGGGGCGTGTCCAGCTTCTTCCCTGTGAATAAGGAAGTGAGGCAGGGATTCGTGTTTGTTCCATCACTTTTCAACACTTGCATGGACTAGGTACTAGGCAGAGTTGTAGACCATATTCATTGTGTCTGTCGGCAATACTAAGGTTACAGATCTTGTTTTTGCTGATGATGCAGTAATCTTTGCTGAGTCACTGGAGGTTCTGGTAATGGTTCTAGAGGCACTGCACGAGGAGGCGAAGCCCTAGAACCTCCAGGTTTCCTGGGCCAAGACCAAGGTTCAGGTTTTTGGAGGCTTACTGGATAAAACAGTACAGTCCATTCATGCGTATGGGGATGACATTGAGATTTCGGAAAATTTCACATACCTTGGTAGTGTAGTGCGTAACGATGGTGAGTCAGGCCAGGAAGTTTTACGGTGTATTGGCCTGGTCTACGGCGTTATGGACTAGGTCAACACGAGTATTTGGTGTTGTCTGTACCTATGCAGATGGACAATGATTCAGATCTTCAAGTCGCTGGTGATTCCTGTCTCACTCTATGGTTGTGAGACATGGACGCTGAACACCGATCTGAAGGGGCGAATTGATGTCTTTGGTATTAGATGCCTTCGCAGGATCATGGGGCACCGCTGGTATGACTTTGTGTCAAATCAGCAATTGCTCCGTGAGACTGATTCGAGGCTGATTACCAGCATAGTCCATCAACACCAACTGCGACTATATGGGCATATGGCACGTACGCTATCCGGAAACTGGTCCTGTATATCGGGTTGTCTCCGAAAGGGATAACCCAGCATGGAAAAGACCAAGGGGACGTCCACAGGCTGCGGCAAGTCGGTGCCTCTTGTTAGGAGTTATTTGATATGGGAAGGGAGCCTGCATGGAGGCTCGTGAGGCGTGACCGCCTGGAGTGGCGCCACATAGAGTAGGCGACTTGCCCCTCCCCGGCCTATGCCGCCCATGATTGATTGATTGTTTCAATCGCCATGCGGCGCCAAGGAAGTGAAAATAGCGTGTCAAATGTAGATATTATATCATTAGCTTACAATGTTGTTTACTTTTGATTTGGTTTAATCTTTGTATTTTTTTTTTCTATAATAGAATATGCCAGTGTCGGGGGCTTGGCTCAGGAGAAATCGAAATTGGCAGTCGTCTGGTAGAGTGTCAAGATCAAAGTCCCGACTTCAGAGCAAGGAAACTGACCGTCACCTGTAACATCAAGATGTTCTGCGTCACCTGTAACATCAAGATCAAGATCAAGTGAAAATGTGGAGAGCCTCAAAAGTTGAATGGGACAGTGGTGACAGAAAAGGAAGAGGTGAGAAAGGTGATCAAAGAGTTCTGGGAAGAGATTGGAGGTGTAGGTGAGGTATTTGATGTGATAGAAGGGTGTGTGATACTGGAGAGAAGGGATGCGGATGAATTGAATGAAAGAATTAGCAGAGAGGAAGTGGAGAAATGTGTGAAAAGGCAAAAGAATGGTAAGGCAGCAGGGCCAGATAAGATACCATATGAGATGTACAAATACGGAGAAGTTGTGATTGATAGGATGACTGAGCTTTTTAACCAGGTGTGGGAGGAAGAGAGAGTGCCAAGAGTGTGGAATGAATGTAGGGTGACTCTGTTGCATAAGGGAGGATACAAGAGTAAAGATGAGTTGAAAAACTACAGGCCCATTGCATTAGTAAATACAGTGGGTAAAGTGTTCAGTGATGTGCTGAATGAGAGATTGTGTAAATGGATTGAACAAACTGGAGTGCTGGGTGAAGAACAGAATGGTTTCCGTGTGGATAGGAGAGCTGAAGACAACATGTTTGTGGTGAATGAACTGATTGAGTGAATGGGGAAGTTATAACAGAGAAGAATGAGATCAGGGAGGCAATTAGACAGTTCTGGGAAGAGGTGGGTGGTGTAGGTGAAGTGTTTGGTGTGAGAGAAGGATGTGTGACTGGAGATGAAGAATGCAGATGAACTGAATGAGAGAATCAGCAAGGAGGAGGTAGAGAGATGTGTGAAAAGGCAGAAAAATGGGAAGGCAGCAGGTTTAGACGGGATACCATATGAGATGTATAAAAATGGTGGGGAGGTTGTTATTGACAGGATGACTGAGGTGTTTAACCAGGTGTGGGAGGAAGAGGGTGCCAAGAATGTGGAATGAATGCAGGGTGACTCTGTTGCATAAGGGAGGACACAAGAGTAAGAATGAACTGAAGAACTATAGGCCGATTGCATTATTAAACACAGTAGGTAAAGTATTTAGTGGAGTGCTGAATGAGAGATTGTGTAAATGGATTGAGCGAGCTGGAGTGTTAGGTGAGGAACAGAATGGTTTCCGTGTGGACAGGAGGGCTGAGGATAACTTGTTTGTGGTAAATGAAATGATTGAGAAAAAAAGAAAGGAGGGAGGCAAATTGTATTTAGGTTTTTTGGATATAGAAAAAGCTTATGATAGGGTGGATAGAGAAATGCTAGTCAGAGTCTTAGGAAAGATTGGGTTGAGTGAAAAAATAATCAACATAGTGCATAGCATGTATGTTGACACCAAAGCTAAATACAGACTAGGAGATATAGAGACAGACTGGGTGAAGAGTGAGAGAGGAGTTAGGCAAGGATGTATTCTGTCACCAACCCTTTTCAGTTTGTATACAGAGGAGTTAGCAGCCAGATTGAGAAGAATGAATGCAGGAGTAAGAGTGGGAAATGAGAAGATAGGTGTGCTCCTTTATGCAGATGATGTGGTGGTCATGAGTGAGTCAGCAGTTGAGTTGCAGAGAATGCTAGATGTTGTGGATGGATATGGGAGAGACTTTGGAGTTAGGTTTAGTAGTGAGAAAAGTAAGGTGATGATAGTGAATAGGTCTGAGGATGAAAGCAATGCAGTATGGAAAATTGGAGAGAATGAGATGAATCAGGCACGAGAATATAAGTACTTGGGGATGTGGGTGAGTCCAAGTGGGTGTGAAAAGACAAAGAATGAAAAGTTAGGTTTAGTGAATCAGTGGGTAGGACGATTGGGGAGTGCAGCAAGAATGAGAGCAAGCAAATATGATGTGCTGAGAGAGGTGTGGAAGAGTGTGGCGGTGCCCAGCATAATGTATGGTATGGATGTGATTGCATGGAATGAAAGTGAAATTGACAAGCTAGAAGTGGGACAAAATAGAATAGGTAGAATGGCACTGAATGCTCCAAGGTACACAGCAGTAGAAGCTTTGAGAGGGGATATGGGATGGAGCACCTTTAGGGAAAGACTAGTTAAAGCCACACTTAGATACAAGGTCAGGCTGGAAAGAATGGATGAGGAAAGAATAGTGAGGAAGGTGTACCTGTGGAATGAAAGTGGGAGTCAGTGGAGGAAGAGGTGCATGAGAATGACAGAGAGGAGTGGTTTACAAGTGGTATGGGGGATGAGAATGGCTGGGAGGAATCAAAGTGAGCGTGAATGGATCGTGACAAGAGGAGGCAGGGTAGGAACTGAATGGGATGCAAGGAAATGGAAGAGTGAGATAGAGAGTGAAGTGGGTGGGACTGAATATATGGAAGAATGGGATGGAACGAAAGAGTACCCTGGAATGGTACAAGGAAAAGGAAGCCCCGATGTATGAAAGGTGGTATGATGGCAGCCTGGGTGGTGACCTTCTCTTCCGAGCTAGGGCACAGTGTATGGATGTGAAGGCAAGGAACTACAGGTGGTCTGAGTCCCGCAGCAAAGTTTGCCAGATGTGTGACATGGGGGAGGACGAGACGGTGGAGCATGTCATGCTGGAGTGTGAGAAGTATGAGAGAGACAGGCATGAGATGATGCAAGTGATCTTGAGTGAATTAGGGCATAATAAGAATGAAAGAGTGGAGAAGACAGGAAAGGAATGGATGGTGTTGCTGCTGGGATTGTGTAGAGAGACCAGTGAAAGGATGATAGAGGCTGTGAAGGAGTATCTGGAAAGAATGTGGCGAGCGAGGTGTAGGGATCATTAACGAAGATAAATGCTACTTTTTTCTTTTTTTTCTGTTTTGTCTTTTTTTGTCCCCTATAGGAGCAGCCGATCCAAAGGCCTGGCTCTGGAGCGATCCCGAGCTACCTGTAGCATCAAGATCAAGATCAAGAGCACAGCTGCATAGTGTACTGTACGACAACCAGAACCTTTTCTATCTACACCAGCTTCTTACCCTGACCTGTCTGTGTCCCTTCAGCTACACCTGGCAGTACCTCATGTGGCAGCGGTGAGTTGGAATTTGATGAAGATGGACTGATTGTGATGATATATACATGGTTTGAGCCACGTACGTACACTATGTTTGGGGATCCCATAGGTGAGGTATGTGGTTGAGGCGTTGCATTTATTTGCCTCCATTGTAAGACTCACTGTGCTATAGGGTAGGGTAGTGGGGTATTTCTGGATAATATGTCCGCGTCTTCCAGTCCTCATAAATAAGCTTGGGGGTCCTGTGGGGAATCGAAGATTTGGTGTAGTGCAGCGAAAAGTAAGTGAAATGTAAATTTATATTACACCAACAGCTCTTTTCCGGATGGAAAAAAAAAAAAAAAAAAAATTCTGGTAGATTTTGACGTGCTTTGATTAAATCTGCACTTCGTTTCAATGGCAAATTGGTACTTTTATTTATTTATTTAATTTTTTTTTTTATAACCCTCCTCCCCTTCCTTTACGAATCGCCGCCACCGATGCTCACCGCTGGCCACGCCATTCTATTTTAATTTATCTATTTAACTCAAAAGGGACCGAACCCTAACTTTATTGTAACCTTGCTAACATAACCTATTTGTGGTGACACGCACTGGTCACCAATACGTCTTCTTCAGAACAAAATTAACTTTATCTAACACAAACTCATCTAACCAAAACAAACAAGCAATCTGACTAGCAAGGCTGAAAAATTAATATGAAGTCGTTACCTTATTTCTTCTCTTCGTAAAATCTGGCAATACAATGGACATAATTGGGGCAACAACCTGACTGGGCAGTCATCTTCCATCGACTGATTCAAATAGAGTTGTTTCTTTCCACAAACCACTCTGATTGGCTGGATTTATTATGTATTATTATTATTATTGGTCAATGGCAGCTTGCTCATAAAGATCAAGTTATACAATCTAGAAACTACAAGTGGTAGATTATTCTAAGGATCATGGCAATAGAGCAACAACAAGGGCTTTTAGGCCACGACCTTTAGAAAAAAATTATATGTGTCTGGCAACGGCAAGAAAACCAAATGAAGAATGCAAGGAAATGTAAATATAACATTAGTTGTCCAGCCCCACTTTGGCAAGAATTTGAGGATGACATTGTTTGGCTTTAAGGTTGGGTTTTATTTAGTATCCCTTGTTGGGGCACAGTGTAATGGGTACAGCTGGAAGCATAGTGTTGACAACACTGCTCAGTGTAAACAATCCAACAGCTGGGCGACCATGTCTCGCTATCAAAGCATTTTCACAGTTTTTAATGTGATTTTATTGATTTCAGACCTCTTTTGCCGTTCACATTGTACCCAAAAACCTGATTTCTCTTTGATTCCTAAAGATCATTGGGAATTAGGGGTTAGCATAAGTTGGAGTTTAAAAACATCTCTAACTCATAAAATGTTCTTTTGCGATGGAAATGACATACCATCAATCATTTCGCTGCATTTCTCACCTGGAAAACATAAGCCACATACCAGATTCCTGCAGTTAAACCAAACCAGATTGGTTTGTTTTAACTGCAGATTGACCATGTTTTATGTTTGTATAATGTATTGTTAGATTGCTTTCAACAGTATATGCTTAAATACACTAAAACTTTTTTTTCTAAATTTGACCTGCTGAAATGGTGGTGCATCTTATAAGTCCGTGTATCCTAAATTCTGTCAAATATAGTAGGTAATGTAACCTAGTTGAGGCGGCACTCACTGCTAATATGTCCTCAGAAGTGATTGATTATAACACAATGAAAATGATCTAACCAAAGAAATCTAACTGAACCTGACTAGCAATGCTAAGAAATTGATATGAAATAATTAAGATGACACCCTTCCCATTCAGACATCTTTCATAGACTGATTCGAATCCAGTTATTTTTCTCCACAAACTGCTCTGATTGGCTAGATTTATTATGTATTATTTTTATTGGTCAGTTGCAGCATGCTCAAGTGAAAGAACAAATAATTGTGATTGATTTCACGCTTGTGCAAATAATGTGACAAAATGCATACACGAATGAACACACCCAACTGTGATCCTCACCACCCGTCAGTCCATCACATGCCTTTGACCAGGTACCTCACCAGAGGCTCTTGAGAAAGGCGTGGTTAGATGACAGGTGACAGAGGGTAGTAATTAATGGATCTAATTCAGAGTGGGGTGCCACAGGGCTCAGTTTTAGGGCCATTATTATTTTTGATATATATTAATGACTTGGATAGTGGAATTAGCAGTGACATTAGTAAATTTGCAGTTGACACAAAGTTAGGTAGATTAATCAGGTCCGATTCAGATACCATTGCCTTGCAGACAGATTTGGATAGGATGAAAGAATGGACAAAAAAATGGCAAATGCAGTTCAGTATTAGCAAGTGCAGGGTACTGAGTGTAGGTAGAGATAATCCACACAATAGGTACATGATAAATAATGAGGCACTAGGAAGTTCCAAGTATGAGAAAGGTTTAGGAGTCATAGTTAGCTTCGATCTCGATCCGAGGAAGCAATGTATTGAGGCCAGTAATAAGGTGAATAGAGTACTAGGATATATTTTTAGAAGTGTTATAAGCAAAAATTCCGAAGTAATACTCGTAGTAAAATTATACTTGGTGTTGGTCAGCCACATCTTGACTATGCAGTACAATTCTGGTCCCCACATTATAGGAAGGATATACAGTAAAACCTCAGCTCACGACCATAATTCGTTCCTAAATCCTGTTCGTCACCCGATTTGTTCGTCCCCTGAATCAGTTTTTCCCATAAGAATATTGAAATACCATTAATCTGTTCCAGACCAAAAAAAAATCATACTTTTGTCCATAACACCCATTCAAAATAGACCTTTAATGTATGCATGACATGAACAAAATAATTATAAAAAGCCTAGATTGTTTTACTTACTTAAATGCTATCAAAATTATAATAAAATGAATAAAAAAGAAAAGGTTATTTACTGGAGAGACTGGACGTTGATGGCATGATGGAATGGAGGAGAGGAGGATGGGGAGGAAGACAGACAAGATCCGAGAAGACAGTCATGAGAGAGGACTTTGGATGTGCGCAGCGTGCCAGAGCTACACAACAGCTGTGTAGTGTCACAAGTCATTGCCACTATGTAGGGCCCCATTATCGTGAACATCGGTGTGGGAAACAGAAAGATTGCCAGTCTTCGTCTCTGCCTTGGAAGACCTTTGCCTGCTGGGGATTGACTTCCTCACGCGTGTGGGAGCAAGTTTGTACTTCCAAGAAGGGAAGTTAAAGGTATGTGGCCAGGAAGTTCCTTTGATCTTCAGAGGTGATGCTCAGTGTGAGAGGAGCGAACAGTAGGGCGGTGTTCCTTGCCAGGTGAGAGAGGAAACAGCTGCAATGGATGTGCCACAATCTGCAGTACCTGGACATGGCCAGGATGATGATGACAGCAACGCTTAGAGCCACCAGAGCAGTGAGGATAACGCCGAGGAATCTACAGTAGAGCATGCCGGTAACATCACCATGCCCAGGAAAAACAGGAGAAAATCGTGGTGGCATGGAGATTATGTTATGTAATATTTTTCGTATGTTCCTCTTTCTATTTTCTTTTGTGCTTATGTTTTGTTTTGTTGTTGTGTGATAGCCGGGTTGGCTATCACACAAACGGCTCGCTGGCAGGCGAGCCGTTTAACCGAGTTCGTCCCCTGGGTCAATATATTGACCAATTTTTTGTTCGTCTCACGAATTGTTCGTCCTTAGAGACGTTCGTCAAGCAAGGTTTTTTGTAGGTCTATTGGAGTCATTGCAGAGGAGGATGACTAGAAAGATACAGGAGATGAGGGATATTCCCTATGAAGTGAGACTGAGGAAACTCAAACTGAATTCCTTAGAGAGATGTAGGTTAAGAGGAGATGTGATAGAAGTACAGGCAACCCCCGTTTAATGAAGGTTCACACAACGAAATTTCGCTACAACGAAGGTTTCATTTTACTACCATCTGCTCGTTTAACGAACACCAAACTCGCTTTGACGAAGTTTTATCCAGGTAATTTTTTTCCAAATTTGAAAGCCCCATCATATCACGCAAGCTGACAGGCTTTTGAATACACCAGGAGCTGCTGGTACTAAGGCCTGCCTCAGGAAAAATCCTGGGACACTTATAGAATAAAGATCAAGATCAAGATCAAGCCTCTCGTGGACAACACGCAACACTCACTCCCCAGTCAAAACATAACAGCCTCAGCAGCAGCTTGTCTTCCCTAGCTCAACTTACCACCAAAACGCCCTGCAATTGGCCTAGTGTTCGTAAGAAGACCAGGAAGTCTCTTACTCTCCAAATGAAGCTAGATATTATTCACAGACATGAGAGAGGCCAGAAAACTATAGCAGTGCTGGCCACTATCTTGACTCCATATTATACTGTCTCTATTTTCAAGTCAGCAGTCTCTATTAAGGAGGCTGGTGAGACTGTATCTTCCTTGCAAGCTAAAAGAACCACCTGAACTCTTGACTCTACAATGGATTAAATGGAAAGCCTTGTGGAAATGTGGTACATAAGTTTTGTATGCAGTACAATGATGCGCACTTTGTTTACATTCCACAGGTTGCCGGTTAGTGTCTTTCCCGTTTCTTTCTTCCTCCCTTCATAAAGTTAAGATCATCAACATTATAAAGTTACATACATACGTACATTAGTGTACATCATAATGACTTAAATTAAACTACCTAAATGTTTAACTTTATAATTCTTACTTTCATTAAACCTTTTACTGTACTATGATGCACTCTCGCTTTGCTTACTTTCAATGGAAGTTGAAATCAGGGGCTAAACTTGTTATAATCGGTTCGCTTAACGAAGTTTCACTTAACGAAGTGTTTGTTAGGAACGTAACCCCTTCGTTAAACGGAGGTTGCCTGTCTTTAAGTGGCATAAGGGTTTTAACAAAGGGGACATGAACGAAGTTCTTATGACCAGTAGCAGGGACAGAACCAGAAATAATGGATTTGAATTTGAAAAATTCAGGTTTAGGAGAGAAATGGGAAGAAACTAGTTTTCAAACAGAGTGGTTGATGAGTGGAATAGTCTCGGTGATCATATGGTCAGGGCTGAGTCAGTAGGGAGCTTTAAATGAAGATTAGATAAGTTCATGGATTGGGATGATAGATGGAATAAGGCAGCTTTAAACACACAGGGACTGCCATATGTAGGCCTGGTAGCCTCTTGCAGCTTCCCTCTTTTCTTATGTTCCTATGCGTGGGTGTCACAGCATGGTAGCTCGTTCTTCCAAAAAATGGTAAATCTTTAAAAAAATTTTATAAACAGTTTGCATTGGGTATGTATGAATTCAAATTACTCTATGTGATGAAAAGGGTAAGAAAAGCCATGCTGATTATGGTGAAAGACTAAAAATACTCAGTTTTGCAGCTTTGTTGGTAAACATTTGGCACCTTTTCTTTTACATATGCATATTGCATCTTAAACATTTCTTTTGCTAAACATTTCACACAGTGTTGTTTTTCCTGCTGAACACTGGTACTGTTTGCTTCATCCCCCCACTACAGTAGTGATTCCCAACCTGTGGTACGTGAGGGCCTTCTAGGTGGTACCTACATGAGCACTTTTGGGATCATGTGTGAATTTTAGTTCAGTGGGGAGTTTTCAGAACTAATCCACCAGGTGTCACTGCTGCTACGTGTCCCTTGGTGTCATGAACTAAATTATTGTTGTATTAAATCCCAGGTACATACAGATGCATAGAACATTGATTATGATGATATTGTTGATATTCTGTAACTACTTTCAAATATCCTCTATGGATATTTTGGGAGAAGGTAGTCAAAACAAAAAAATTTTGTGATTATCTTATAATACTACTATCAATATCTTAAATGCGGCATACTACAAGCCTAAAATCTATTGATTTGTATAATGAATAAGGTAAAATCTTTGAATGCACTAGATAGCATAACCGAACTTACTCATTAACATAGTGATATATAGCTTTAGTTATTTTCGTGGAAATTTTAGCACCACTTTCATCAAGATCAAGAAGTGGCAAAACAATCGAGCAAAAACTAAGCATATCACTGGACAGCTGTAGAGTAAGGAGAGAGAAATATGAGAAGTTTTCCTCCTCCTCATGGCATAGTGGCATGGACATTACAGCAGGAATGAACTATTTGTTCAACAGTATATTTGTTAAGTTAAACAGGTGGGCAGCTCAGGTTGGGTTAGACAACAACACTCTCGCCAGGGTACTCAATTCTATTCTTGATTAAAATTGTTGTTTCTATATAGTAGTAAGTTGATCTGTGTGGTTTAGAGTTTTGAGTGACACACACATGTTGATTTCATGTTTACTGTCGACTGGAATAATACATTTCCGGGAAATGTGGAGATGACCAAACAAATCTCAATGCCAGTTCACGAGAAAACCAATTTGTATACATTTGTTCATGGGTAGGCTTTGATTGTGCCTGTGTTACTACTTAGAAGGAATTATGTAGAAAAATATAACAAATTATTGCATCTCTGTGTTTATAGAATGACACTGCAGATATGTTCTATATTACCCCTGTGAGAGCAAAGGGTGACAATCACTAGTTCTGAAAACTTCCCATTGAATTAATTAATTTCTTGAAAAAATTATTATTGCCTTACACGAAATAATCTGACATCGATCAGCTAGTGGAGAAGAAACAGATCCATCCCTTGCATTAAGGCCGGTTCACACAAGCAGTGTTTCCCCATGTTCCAGGTGTAATTGCTTCCGTGCCACTGATTTTGCGCCACTATTTTTAAAATTTGTGCTCTGGGCAGTGTGTTCCCGAGATCCCAAACAAGATGGTGTTTTTGCTCCCAAGCTCCCACGTTGCCAGGACCTTCCTCTGCCCTTCTTGCATTCAGAAAACAGTTTAATCATGTCTTGTGACTTCATGTGGTCAAGAGCTGCTATTGTATTGCTGTGTGAGATGGTAGAAAGCCATAGATGCCTCTGGGACCCTAAGGATACAGACTATCCTAAACAGAATTTGCAATTGGAGTTGTTTGCTGATATAGCCCAGGACATTAAGACTCGCTACCCAATAATGGACAATTTGACTGGAGATAAGGCCTCTTCCACAATGTTTCTTTAATGTATACAGTAGAAAGAGGTGTGTAGATGTTAGAAGTAAAGATGTATGCAGCCAAGTAGTTGTTTGCCTGTGCTGATTGATAAAACTCAGTATGTCTGCTGGCACATAACACTGTTTGGAGCTAACTCTTAAGTAATTATGCAAAGTGACAGCAGCAAGTGCAGTGTTTTTAGTTGTGGTAGGTGATGCTTTGATAGGTGATCTAAATACAGGTAGTCCTCGATTTATACGAATTTACTTTATATGAATTCAGAGTTATACGGTGTCCAAAAATAGGAGTTATTCATCACATTGTGCGAATTCCTCAGAACTATACGGTTTCAAGAAAGTTAAAATTCGCTGCCGCAAGGTGTCACTAGTTAGCTGTTTCCCTCTCACCCTGGCCGCGCGCCAAGCAGCCTCATTGTTCACCTACACGTGGTTGTGGCAACATCTCCCTCTCTCGTGCCCAGTGTTTACCATGGCTCCCAAGCGCCCTTCTGCATCTCCAGCTGGTGGTGATTCGCCCAAGAGAGCAAGGAAGACATATACTCTGGAGGAAAAGCTGGAAGTCTTGGACAGGGCAGAAAAAGGCCAGCGAAGCAGTGTTATTGAAGCCGCATTGGGCATGAACGAAGCCATAGTAAGTAGCATAAAACGCAGGGCAATGAAAATCCGAGAATCAGCTAAGGCAGGAGCTCCACTTAAAGGTAACCAGTTGTCCTATGCTCATCTTGTGGAGATGCAGAGAATGGAGAAGATGCTAGCTACGTGGATTGAACACCAAAATAAGACCCATGTGCCCATCAGCTTGGTGCTAATCAAAGCGAAGGCTGTGTCAATCTATGACACCATCGAAGGGGAGAAGGGTTCAACAACTTCCAGAAGAGGTACGGTTTCCACAAGCTGAAGATGGTAGGGGAAGCATCTTCAGCAGAAGCTCAAGCTGCAGCGGAGTATCCTGCTGTGCTGCAGAAAATTAGGTGTGTTGTTGCAAACTTCTATATTTGTCCTCTCAAGGCCAACCTTCGGTTGGGTACCTCTGGGTACGTTACCGGCTTGGTCCCTCTTTAAAGTGCTGAGAAGGTTGACCTTTCTTGGACATCCCCCTTAGCTCAGAAGCTGGGGGTCTCTTCGAGGTAGCGTACTCAAAAGAAAAAGTTGCTGGTCGGGAAACTACATAGTCAATTTTTTTTTTATTTATTTATTTTTTTTGCGTAGATACGCTGCTGCTTTTTTTTTTTTTTATCAGTGTAAAGTATGCTGAATTTTTCTTTTATGACCGTAGATTTCCCCATGATTGATTTTTTCCTTTTTTTTTTTGTTTTAATCAGTAAAAAGTTCAGACCTTTTTTTCAAATCAGTGTAAAGTTCAGATTTGTTTTTGTTTTTTGATCAGTGAAAAATTCAGATTTTTTTTTTTTGATCAGTGAAAAGTTCACCATTTTTTTTTTCCCAACCGACCGAGGTTATATAAAGAAGTCCGCTACCGAGTATTGGCTGTCTCGGCACAGGCTAGAGGCCCACCAGCGGATAACTGCTGTGGGAGGAGGAGAAATCACCGAAGGTTGGCCTTGAGAGGACAAATATAGAAGTTTGCAACAACACACCTATTTGTCCTCCCTTGAGTTGTGGTAGACTTTGCTAGGTATTGTGAGAGATTCGATACTGGGCAAAGTTGGTTTCTGGCCAAAGGATGAATAACTATAGAAGAAGGAGTGCGGTTTGCGCAATGATTCTTGTAAAGGAAACCTGGACGCACTGCTAAGACGACTGTCTTGACGGTGTGAGATGCCCTTGCAAGAGAAGGCCGCCATTTCCGCTCCATGGTTACCCGTAGCTAGTGCTGTGAGGATAAGGCATTTATGGAGCAAATCTTCTTCCGACGCGTCCGTGTTCCTGAAGCAAGGTTGGCGGAGGAATTGGAGAACCTTTGTTAGATTCCACCGAATCTCCGGGAATCGTTGAGGAGGTTTCTCAAGGAACAAGGACTTTAGGAGAAGGGTAAAGTGTGGATCGGATAAATCTAGACCTGTAGCCTCTTTTATCGGGAGAGCTAAAGCTGATTTATATGAGGCGATGGTTTGAGAGGCAAAGTTCTTCTGGAACCGTAGCTGTCGGATAAACAGTCTCGCGGATCCAGTTCCCACTCTATCGGGATGGGTTCTGGGCGAGATAGGGCATCATCGGCTAGGACATTGCGAATACCCGGAATCCATTTGGTTATTAGGATCAAATTTTTTCGTATGATGGTTTCGAGCAACTCCTTGTATACTTGGTGCATCAGGGGACTCTTTATTGAGCCCTGCTTCATGCATGTGTAGAAGGTTGCTGTGTTGTCCGTGAAGACCGCTACACATTGGCCGTCTTTGACCAGATGACTGGACAGTGCGATTCCGACTGTTTTTAATTTGAGAGCACTGATGTGGTTCCCACTCTCCGCTCATGGTGTTCCCGTTGGCATTGTGAAAAGCCCATCCGGTCTTTGATGCGTCTGTCCAAATAGTAACGTCTGGAGGAGGGGGACGAAGGCGCCCTTTCTCGTTCAAGGTGTTGGTGTTTACCCACATCTCGAGGAGATTGACCAGTTCTGGGCTCAGGTTCTTCCTTGAATTGTCGTTTGGGAATTCTCTGAGAATGGAAGTTAGAGATTGCTTGTGGAAACGAGTCAGAGGAAGAAGTTGAGAGGCGAATGCCAACCGACCTAAGAGGCTCTCTATCTCCAACTTGGAAGAGTGTCCCTGGCTTAGGTTGAGGGAGCACTGCTGACGGATCTTGTCTGCATTGAGTGGGGACACTGATGCAGTGTTGGTTACTGAGTTCTACTGGAAACCGAGCCATTCTTTTTGCTGACTTGTAACTGGTTGTGACTTCTTGAGGTGGATCAGGAATCCATACTCTTGGAGGACGATAGCTGTTCGGAAAATCGCCTTTGAGCAAGCTTGTGCTGAGTTGTCCCAAACAATGATGTCGTCCAAATAGCTCAGCACATTTATGTGTTCTGAGCGTAGTTGATAAATGATGGGACGTAGGACGGAAGTGAACACCAGGGGAGCGACGTTTAGGCCAGACAGAAGACATGTGAATTTGAACCGTTTTCCGTTGACTTGAAAACACAGGAATCTTCTCATTGATGGATGCATCTTGATGTGAAGGTATGCATCTTGAATGTCGAGACATGCCATCCATGCACCGTGAGGTGCGAGTTTGCACAAGGGAAAGAAATATACATTTCTAATTCTACCAAGGTTGCTGACTTAGTTGCAAAAGCCCATGATACCCTGCTTGACCAAGATGATGCTTTATTGTTGATGTGGGCCGCGGTGATTTTACGTAAGCGTTGTCTTCTGAAGCAGAAATCATTCAATGGGTCATTTTCGTCAGACTGCCTTACTGCTCCTGTACCAGAAGAGCTTCGGAGCTTCATGAATGTAATTCTTCAAGGTCCATCCATCCTGCGAGATCAAAGAAATATTGAAATGGATAATCACGTACAAGGCAGGACAAGGATTGCATGGGCCATTTCACAGATTGTCATTTACAACACCTACCATGGTACACACCATGTCTCTAAGACAAGCACCATACGACACAGAGTAGAACACGAAACCCCATTTGTTCTGTACAAAGGCCTTAAAATGCATGGAGAAGCACGACTGAAGAAGCAGATAGAAAATGCTCACCAAGTCGGAATGTCAGTGTCCTATGATCGTGTGATGGAGGTAAAACGAGCTGTCGCACGAGCAGTATGCAAGCGTCATGCTGAGGATGGAGTTGTGTTGCCAACAAATATGCACTGTGGCTGCGAACGGGCTTGTACAGGAAACTGTAAATGTAGCAGGCTGGAGTGCGATGCACCGGGCTGTGCAAATGCGAAGCCGGGTGTATCAATAATGATGATACTTAGACAAATACCTTCTACAGTGACAGTCCACTAAGAACAGACTCATAAAATTTCTTCATTAGTGAACATGTAAAGAAACAAACTGAACTACTAAATGTATATACAATAAAAACTTTAGATTGGCAAAAGTATATACGCTATGTGAAATCTGAGCTCAGATTTAGATTCCTTGAGGTCAAAAACCCATACAAAGTGCTTTTACTTGACTTTTTATGCCTTTCGGTTGTGAAGTTATGGCAAAATGAAATATCGAGTGGCGGCCATATTAGATTTTGCCAATATGGCGACCCCAGTGATTATCGTCTTTGGCGCCCTCAAGAAATTGGTTCAATATGACATCATCTACATCTGTGCCAAATTTCATGCTTGTAGACAAATCTGAACGATGGTTCCCCTAAGCGCCTGGACTATGAAGAAGCTGAATGAGAGGGGAAGGGAGGAAGAAGAGGGAAAAGATCTCAGTCTCTCGGCGCAGCGACATCCACCACCAACCACTCATGACCTGACCCCGGTCTCACACCTGTCCTTTCTACCACCACCACCTCAGCTTGTTCCCTCAACCTCACAGCTGTCAGCTTCACCATCACAAGCAACAACCGAGTCATGAGAAACAACAAGGATGGGTACACGTTTTCATCTTTTGAAAAGCAAGATTCCTCCTCCTTGTGAAGATGAAAAATTAATTATTTTTTGGTCAACTTGAAAGTCTGGTATCAAGAACATGTACCAAATGCTGGGGTACCAAGACAATGGAGACAACAAATAACAGCTTTGATGCCTCCATCACTGTCACGTGTTCCATATGCAGTGACAGTTACACGCCAGTAACACCATGTCACTTGGTAGCTGATGCTGGGAATGAAAGAGACCTCACTGAGCTGAACTGCAAGTTTGTATAATATAAACTACAAGTTTGTATATGAAGTAATAAATTACCTTGGTTGTGCAGGATTGAACAGAATTGCCCAAGGACTAAGCATGTAGCCAACAAACATCGTGATATGCACTGTCTCTCTCTCTCTCTCTCTCTCTCTCTCTCTCTCTCTCTCTCTCTCTCTCTCTCTCTCTCTCTCTCTCTCTCTCTCTCTCTCTCTCTCTCTCTCTCTCTCTCTCTCTCCTTTTGGGCATTTGAATTTGATGTAAAAGTAGGGACTTTTGCACTTTCATGTCTTGAAAGTGCAAACTCAGATATATGAAATGATGTGCAAAACAGGAAAAGAAAAAGAAACCATATATTATAAGTATTGTAGATTTCTATAATAATTGGAATCTGGCAACTCTTACTAGCAATGGGAGTCACATGACTCAGCCAACAAGCATAGTCGTGTTCCAATAGTCAGGTCTTAGAGATTTTCTGGCATGAGTAAAGTCGAAGCTATGAATGTTAGAAGTTCTTCTCTTGTTAGATTTGGTCATTTCTCCTTGTGGGAGCCAGGGGGCATCTCATGAGCCTCAACATACTTGGTATGATACTTGTTGGTTTCATTCTCAATATGATCTAGTAAATCATTGCTCAGGTGTGCCAGAAAATAATCAGAATCATGTTGGACTTTTGGGAATACAGTACTTATTCCAACAGGGTGGCCAGCAAACATGGGCATAGTTGCAATAAAGTCATCACATAGACTCCACTGAAAGTCATTTTGATGTGCAGCAGCACATGTTGAACCTGCAGCTGCAAATCTACCTCTTGTAGTATGCGTATTTCTGCCACGCCCCCTTCTGACTCTGCGTGTGCCACGTGATGCTGACTGAGAAACGTCTTACCGCTGTGAGGGTTGGTCTCTTTCTCCCAGATCACTATCATAATCACTACTGGAGTCTTCACTTTCTTGTCTCAATAAAAAATCACTGTCTTCATTTTCATCACTATCCTCAATGTCACTACCGAGTAACACTGACATAACATCACTCGGGAGTACCGTTTCCTCCTTCCGGGTCATGGGGGTTGTGAGATGCTGCCTCCATAATGGAAAAAGATGAACTGTGTGGAATCATGTTTCTCAAGGCTCAAGGAGGCGAGCAAGAAAAGTTGCCAGATTCCTCCACTTGCCCAGGGACCAATACTGAACGGGAGAGATTCAAATGTTTAGCGCGGTAAAATAATGATTCCCGGAATGATCCCCGCCTCTCCGCACGTGACGGTAAAATCTTCCCGAAATGATCACCATACGTTAAGGGTTAAGTAAAAACTGTCGCCTCCCCTTAAGTGGAAAAGCTTCATCTCTTACCAGAACAAAAGGACATTGTTTGTCAGAAAAGGGAGGGGTGTTACCTGGGGGGTATATTAAAGACATAGTCTTCCATTTCTAAGGTCTTTTTCAGAGAACACCTGTTCCAAACTCCTCCAACACTTACCTTGCCACAAGCTCCAACATCCACATAAATTAATTTGTCAGCATCCACCATAGCTAAAAGTATCATGCTGAAATTACCTTTATAATCATAGAACTGTGACCCTGTATTAGATGGTTTTTGAATGAATATTCTTTTACCCTCCAGTGCCCCTAAGCACATTGGGAACTGCCATTGTGAGTAATAATTACTAGCAATTTGCTGCCATTCTTCTGTGGTGCTGGGCATCTTCAGGTATGTTGGTTTCAAAACCTAGTAAATTGCCTGGCACACCTCTGCAGACCAGGTTGTGAATTTACTGAAAACTGGTAAGCCTCAGCCTGTCACCTGACACAAAGATAATAACAGTCTATAAATTCACAAACTACTCCTAGACAATAATTTCATCACAACCAACATTTTAATTAAATTTGATCTATGCTTGCTAAACCTAACCTAACCAAACTCCAATGAGGTACAGGCAACCCCTGTTTAACGAAGGTTCACACAACGAAATTTCGCTACAACGAAGGTTTCATTTTACTACCATCTGCTCGTTTAACGAACACCAAACTCGCTTTAACGAAGTTTTATCCAGGTAATTTTTTCTAAATTTGAAAGCCTCACCGTATCATGCAAGCTGACTGGCTTTTGAATACATCAGGAGTTGCTGGTACTAAGACCTGCCTCAGGAGAAATCCTGAGACATCTGTAGAATAAAGATCAAGATCAAGCCTCTCGTGGACAACACAGGCGCTGCCGATACAAAGGCCTGACTCAGAAGAAATTCTGTGTCACCTGTAGCATTAAGATCAAGAGCAAGATCACGTGCACCACTCACTCCCCAGTCAAAACTTAATAGCATCACCAGCAGCTCATCCTCCCTAATTCAACTTACCACCAAAACGCCCTGCAATGTGGCCTAACGTTCCTAAGAAGACCAGGAAGTGTCTTACTCTCGAAGTGAAGCTGGGTATTATTCACAGACAAGAGAGGCCAGAAAACTAATAACATTGCTGGCCACCATCTTGACTCCATCTACTGTCTCTACTATTTTCAAGTCAGCAGACTCTATTAAGAAGGCTGGTGAGACCGTATCTTCCTTGAAAGCTAAAAGAACCACCTGAACTCGTGACTCTACAATGGATAAAATGGAAAGCCTTGTGGAAATATGGTACATAAGTTTTGTATGCAGTACCATGATGCGCACTTTATTTACATTCTACAGGTTGCTGGTTAGTGTCTTTCCCCTTTCACTCTCCCTCCCTTCATAAAGTTAAGATCATCAACATTATAAAGTTACGTACATACATACATTAGTGTACATTATAATGACTTATATTAAACTACCTATAGTCCTGCTCGTCTAAGAATGTGGATTGGGTGCGGCCCCCATGGGAAATAGCGGGAGGACAGCGCTGCCACACCTTTAATCCCTCGTTGGCTACCCCCCTCTCTCCCTCTTCCTCCCTCTCTCTTACCCCTCCCTCTTCCTCCCCCTCTCTTTCTTCCTGGTCAAGGACACCGCAGCTGACCTCCCATCACCTGTATGGATGGCGGGCGTGATTGGTGTTGCTGCCGTGAAGATTTGAATGTAGTTTTTCTTACTTATGTCAGCTTATTTTAAAGTACTTTCCTTCACGATATAATCTAATTATAACTATGGAACTATTTACCGATCCTAAACCACAAGGAAACCTCTTTATAAGTATATTATTTTTTTTTAGCAACACTGTAAAATATGTATGCCACGTTTCTTGCCAGGCTTATGAATATATTATCAATAATAAGTTTACTGCTCTCTCATACGTTGTAATACTAAGCCTAAATGCGTATGTATATTTGCTGACCATATTTGCTAAAGTTTTAATAATATTAGAACTCTGCTGCATCACTGGCTATGAGACATGCTTCACCACTGTACAGCGGGAATTCCCCAACAAGCCGCACCCAATCCACATTGTTGGAGGAGCAGGACTATAAATGTTTGACTTCATAATTTTTACTTTCATTAAACCTTTTACTGTACTATGATGCACTCTCGCTTTGCTTACTCTCAATGGAAGTTGAAATCAGGGGTTAAACTTGTTATAATCGGTTCGCTTAACGAAGTTTTGCTTAACGAAGTGTTTTTTAGGAACCTAACCCCTTCGTTAAACGGGGGTTGCCTGTATATTTAGAAAGAATATCTTATGAGTTTATGTGGCAAAAAAGTGTGGTAATATCCTTGTGTGAAGGGCACAAATGTCTTTGGGACAAGTTTTTCTTTTGTATAACTAGTATGTCAGAATAAGACAAACCTAATAAAATATGAATAAATATTTTATGAATGGCTAATAATCCCAGACTAACCTAGCATTAATAGTTATTTGTTTCAGCAAAGTGTATCCACACAATCTTAAGTCTTGAGTTTACTACCTTCATCCCTAAACTAATCAACAAAACTGGTACATTTTCTGTTAAGTTCATCTCCAAGATATTTGCTCTTGAAATCTCACACCATTTATTTAGTTACTTGTGTATTTATCTATTTTATGACATTCTAACTGGCTCAAAATTTTATAATAAAGAATGACATTCTCACCTGTTGCAAGGTATCTTAAAGTGAGCATCAACTGCTCACCAGCACTAACAGGCTGCCTCATGTTGGTGCCCAGTCATGAGTCATAGCACATGCTGATATTGGGTGTGGTCTAGACGAATCCACTTCCGAAGAGTATCTGGGTCTTCCAAACTGAGTTCCCTCACCAGCTTGTAATAGATGCTCTCCTGACGCCTTATTGAGAGCCAGGGACACGTCCAGACATGGGGTGGTTCATCCTGCTCCCTCATCAGACAGATGAATAGCAGTAAGTAGCCATACTGCTGCTGAGTGAGGCCTTTCATTCCTCGATTTCTGAAGTGCTGAGTGTGACTCGCCATGGCCATGTGTTGGCAAACAATGGTGAGTTCGATACCTAGGTGTGCTGCCGTTCTCAGTAGCAAATTTCCATTCCGTGTGAACATAGATCCAGCAAGGAGGGAAACAGTTTCCTAGGAAAGGGAAACATAGGATTCCAGAACTTGGGGTAACACTGCACGTGTGAATTGGCCTTTAAATTGAGTTGTGTTCCCTGTTAGTTCATTTGTGTGTTCTGCTTGTGAATAAATTGATATTTGCTTCAATAGAGTTTTCCTGGTACCAGTAGGGACTGTACAGGACCTCCAAGTGGTATTGCTCAGAAAAAGGTTAGGAGCCACTGCTCTACAGGTAGCCATATAACTCCTTCATTATTGACTCCTTGATTCATGAGCATACACCCCTTTTCCAACACCTAGCTTTTTCTTCTGCTGCTAATTTCATGGGCATAGTTTACATTCAATATAGCCACATTTAGTCACACATAAACTCTTCTGCTTGAGTTTCATTATCATCCGAACCTTATAATTTACTTTCAAGTGTTATATTGTTCCCAGAAGGAGAAAAGATGCCATGGCATAACGTGTCAATCACACTTTGTCCCATGCTACAAATCATTACCATTCAGGACCCATGTCTCCAATGTCTTGAAACACAAGGTGTCAATTAGCTACGTCGCAAAATCATTACCATTCAGGACCCATGTCTCCAATGTCTTGAAACATAAGGTGTCAATTAGCTACGTCGCAGTCAGCGTTTTGATACCAGACAGCGCCAGATTTTGTAATTATTGCCAGAAAATAACTTTTTGGGGCAAGCTTTGATTATGCTTACACAGGTGTATTGTTGCACATTAATGTGTCTGAAATTTATGTCAATTAATCTCATGATAACTGACGGCATATGACATCGTTTGAGTCTTTATTTATAATTTTAGGTTATGTTCTTAGAATAGCCTATAATTGTACCAAGACAGGCAATTTGTCATTTTCTATTGACCTTAATGGACATATACCAATATATACTTTCAGTTGAATGTACTAAACAATAGTCAAATCCGTATAACGTGCGCTTACACTGCACCTCCCATATCTTCCTTCTTTTGGGTTCCGTTTTTGTGCTCGGAAATCTCACAAATCCTTTGATCTCTTCAGTTACTTGGTATATCTTGCTCTCCCTTTTTCTTGAATCTGACATGCAGTCTACCATGGCACATGTAAAATTTTGTATTTTGGTTTGGAAATAGCTTCCAGCAGATTTGAGAGGCTATTGGTTACACTTCTTACCAGACACAGTCAGTTTTCCCAACGGCGCTTACCCTAGTATGCCGTATGTCTGCCAGCAGTGCTGTTCTTTTTTTATTTCACTGATTACCTTCATATATAGGATGTGACAGTGATATCCATTATTTTTCAACACCTAGATAAAATGCATAAACCAAAATCAACATCCTTTTATTTTTACTGCTCACACTTACTTAAAAAAATCATTATCTATTTTTAAATTTATCTTATAATTTAATTAACAAAGCCTTATACACCAGTAAGTATGAATAATAACATTAAGGGTTATGTTTTTAATTTTAAATACACTTGTGCAGCAATTCATGTTTTTTTTTCTGAACATCGGTTTCCAAATTGGCTAAGACACGCCTTTGCCCCAGGAAATTGGAGACAATTAAAAATTCTAGCGCTAATAGGTATCTACGACCCTAGCTGTGACGCGGCTAATTAATAAACTGTCACCAAATCTAAAAATAAACAAACTGAAAAGGAAAAGAAATTGAGTCCTGCATATCACTAATAAGTGATGACATGTGCAGGTACTTCATCGGTTTGGTAGACATGATTTTATATTAAGTAGTGCAGTACTCTGGTATGCCATCAGTAAAGAAAGGGTTAAGAAATGACTGAACATCTATGAGAAAGTCATACATGTCCATAAAATGGTGTTGCCATATACAGTCAATTCTCGATTAATGTGAGTTTGAATAATGCAATTTTTATTTTAACGTGACTTGATATTCAACTCGTGCTAATGCTCACAAGGCTTGCAGCTTTTGGTATCCTGTTGTTCTCAAACAGACGTTTCAGGCTACTCATATTCAGTATCCGTGTATCATGCAGAGCCAGGGAAGTTGGCAACAAGGTCAATGATCCTGTAATCACCATCAAAATCTAGATGCACATTCACACTGTGGTAGTTTTTGTGGTTAACATATTCGTGTTCATACTCACGAGGGGCTATAATTCTTGTGCGAGTCTCATCTGTGGCTCCAACAACTGGGAAATTTACAATTGCTTGAAAATGCCTTTTATCATTTTCAAGTTGCTCAGGGTCGGTAGGAAACCATATAAACTTGGTTGTAATGTTGGGAGCAGACAAGGCATTTACAGTTTGGCTAATTTCTCTACTAACTGTAGGTTGTGAGAGGCCAAAATCATCACCATTGTATAACTGCATTTTTCCAGTTGCTAGATATCGGAAAGATACCAATACATTCATATCTCTGGGGTGACAGAATGGTTGCACTCAGTGCGGCTTTGTAGCTGCTCTCTCACCAAATCGGTCATAAAAACAATCCCTTCATGGTCCAATTGGTACCTCTTGACGAGTTCAGCGTCATCATTGATGTCTAGGACGTTCATCCGCTCACGGAAAATCCTTGGACGCCGTCTCCATGCTTGTTGATGCTCGGCCGTGGTTGTGTTGTCACTCCTTTGGATGTCTCAACAGTGCTTAACCCGCTTGAGCTGCCACGGTCGTAGCCTAACTTTTAAGGCAGGACTAAGTCACGCTAATGGATTTGGGGCACTTGCTAAGACATACTTAATCGTGCCTTAGCATTTCTATGACTTAAGACATGCTAAGCACGTCTATAAATACCAGCCCAGGCTGATATCTAGCTTATCTGTTAGTAACACTGTTACATCCCAGCCTGATGTAGTGATCAAGTCTTTGTGTCTGGAACACTAGCTATGTCACTGACCTAAGGTTCTGGTGTTAGTACAGTAGCACTGGATAAAGAAGAGTCAAGATCTGGAGTGCTCTTGTGTTCAGTAAAGGAGAGACAGTTATGGGCTGATCTTAAGTGTGCAAAATATCTCATGACCTTTTCTTCTATTGATTTGTTTTTTTTTGGGTCCTGTTATGAAAGGAAATTGTTGTAAATGCTTTTCTTTACAGTTATCGTGATGGTAGGCATAATGATGAAAGATTGGTACTCACTGCCTATCAGTGTGGCAGAAGCATGTTATCTCATAGTTTTAAATGTCCCTTTTTTTTTTTTTTTTTCTTTTTGCTCTTCCTGTCTCCTCCCTCCTTTCTCCTTGCCCTCCTCATTGTTCTTCCCTTTCTTCATTGTCTTTCTTCCTTTTCATCCTTGTCCATCTTCCTTTTCTCCCTTATCCTTCTTCCCTATCATCTTCATCCTTCTTCCTTGTACCGTTTTGTACCTTGTCACACAAGTCGTTCTTACTCTCACTTTTTCTCTTTAGTTTATTCTGTTCAGTTTATTTACATGGAACACTATTTTATCCCCACATCATGTATTGTACAGGTCAGGTCCTCCTTTTCCTTCTCATTCATTACATTGTTTTGTATAACCAGAAATTGTTTTTTTTTAGGAATGGAGGACGTCAGAGGATGAAGACCACCAGGAAAAGACCAGAGCACCATCTCAACTGCAAGGAAGACTTGAGGGGACCCATAATGCTGGAGTCATGTGGATGGGTGTCTGTCTGTCTGTCTGGCCCAGCAAGTGGCACTCTGGTTGTGGGGAGGCCTCATTTTTCTCTAGCAGTAAGTTATTTATAGTTATATGATTACAGTTAGCATTTTAATTTTTCCTTGTATTTACAGTTAGTACCCTTTTTTCTCCTTATAATTACATTTAGCACCCTTATTTCTCCTTAACTTTTTTCTGCTATGCTTGTATTTTCTTAACATAGGAGTTGCTGTTATAAATACTTGTGGTGCCTCACAATAATGGAAACTTGGGGGAGTGTCTGTTACTGCAAATTGTCTGTTATTGAGAGCGGTTTGTCTGTGAGACCCTTAACCCCTTCAGTACTGGGATGCATTTTTACCTTGAGTTTTGGGTATGATTAAATCATTTTATTGACATTAGCAAGGGTCTATTAAGGTCAGAAGATTAATAGCCAATCTTCACTATTTTAATCCTCACATAAGTTTCTGAAGCTGTATAGAATCACTAAATAATAAGCAGAATAAATGCAAAAACATGTCCTGGTATTGAAGGGGTTAACCAACCCCCCACATATTTTGGTATTTTTTTCTTTTATTAATGCAAAAAAATATTTTGAACATTTAATCACCTTATTCAATGCTCAGTGCTGAAATAAAGGAATTTATTGTTATTTAAGAAGTATACTGTTATAAGAATTTGTCTTACTAAGAACAGATGAATTAAAGTTGTAGCTTCCCCTCCTAACCTCTCACCTCCTTACCCTCTGTGTCTGTCTTTCTTTCTCTTCCTCTGTTTAAATATAAATTGATGAGTTTTTGAAACTGTCTCTGAAATCCTATTAACTTTTGTTCCACATCACCATTGGAGTAAAAAATCAAGGTGTGTTCTCTATATAAAAGTCTTCATCCTAAACGTGGCATATGCATAAGGAAGTGCGATCAAGTGCCAAGTGCCAATACCTCTACACACACCTTATATATGCAGTCCCGCTTTGAACTATTGTCCTGCTGCAAGCTCACCATATGGCCACTCTCATTGCTTGGTTTATTGTGTCATATGTGTATTCATCCACATGACCACACGGGAACTATGGATTCGTAGAAAAAAATGAATAAATAACTGCCATTACGGTAAAAAAAAAATTGGTTCGTATGTAACCAGTCCATTACTAAACAAAATCTGTTATTGTGAGGTCTGTTATTGCAGGGCACTACTGTATCTAGTTGGACATCAAGAAAAGGAAATTTAGGTGAATAATAATATTGTTTTTGCCAAGCTACACAAACATGTATTTTAAAAACTAGTAAAACATATTTAAGTTGTAATTGAGTATGATTAGGTCTTTCAAGTAGTGGAGCTGTATCTGTAAATAAGTATGAATGTATAGAGCCAAGATTTGACACTAATGCTAACGTTTCTGTCTTTGCAGCAAGGGACAGCCAAGGAAAGGAACATATGGAAGAGCATCATGCTGAACAGTGCTGCCTTGGAAACTGCACATGGAGTAGATGGAAACATCAAGAAAACAATAGTAGATAACAAGGGAGGTGTCAAGAAGGGAGGCTGACACATGGCAAAGTTGACATGAAATCTGGGATTGTTTCCAGTGGACATTTATTTAGCTCAGCCCTTCAAGAATGTACTTTTCTAACTGGCTGCAACTTCACCTTGCTGACTCAGCATTGGGTTAAACACACACATGCTCCAGTGGTGTGTGTGTGTGTGTGTTCCTTGGCTTGTTTTGTATCCAGGAAGATGGAGGGTGAAAGATGGAAGAGGTAAGCGGAGGAGATGGGTGAAGTTCATTTCATTTCTTGCTTTTTCAGTCACTTTCATTCACCATAACTCTTTTGATTAATAGTTGAACTTAATTTACTCATTACACTCTTAAAGTTACACATTATTGCTGAACTTGATTGCCATATATATATATATATATATATATATATATATATATATATATATATATATATATATATATATATATATATGTATATATTTTTTTTTTCTACCTTGCTCATGTTTTTTTTTATTTATGCTTTGATTCAATGGACATTATCCATTTCTTTTCAGCCTTTCTCTCTCTCTCTCTCTCTCTCTCTCTCTCTCTCTCTCTCTCTCTCTCTCTCTCTCTCTCTCTCTCTCTCTCTCTCTCTCTCTCAGTTGCTTAGGATCCATACTCAGACAAAAGAAACTTGGCTAAATAGCTGCACGAAACAAAAAATATGTTAGCAGAATATGAGAAATGCTTCCATGGCAAAAAGAAGAAGAAAAAAAGTGAATTCAACATGTCATATGCAGGATGCTGGGTGTCTGCTATGCTGAATTTTGGCAGTGTACTTTGAGGTAGCTCACAACCTGAACTTTTGCTCATAAGTCAAAGCAAAAACTTTACACGAGCCACAACTTGTATCTCCAATTTCTTGAAAGGGTTGCTCATAACTCGAGGTATCATTTTATGTACAGTTGACTCAATTAACGTGAGAGTTACGTTCCTGGAGACATTGCATTATCAAAATCGCTTTATTCAAACATAATTTTCCCATAGAAAACAATGGTAATAGGGGGGGTTATATTCCTGGTCACTGGGAAAGTCTGCCTATATTGGGGATTCTTTTACTCAAACCTTAAAAAAAAAAAAAAAAACTAATACCGTATTTGACAGCATATAAGATGCACTCCACATTTCAGCAGGTCATATTCAGAAAAAAGTTTTAGTGTATTTAAACATATACAGGTAACTTGATTTACGCAATAGATGCTTTCCAAGAGGTATCTCGTATATCAAAAATTGCGTAAAATAAACTTGTAATTCTCATAAGAAACAGTAGATACTCTATTTATTTGGCTAAATTAACTTGTTTTTATTATTATTTACCATTCTAAATACAGGCAACCCCCGTTTAACGAAGGCGTTACATTCCTAAAAAACCCTTTGTTAAGCGAAATTTCGTTAAGTGGACCAATTATAACAAGTTTGACCCCTGACTTGAGCTTCCATTGAGAGTAAACAAAGCGAGAGTGCATCATAGTACAGTAAAAGGTTTAATGAAAGTAAAAATTATGAAGTTAAACATTTAAGCAGTTTAATTTAAGACTAAGTCATGATAATGTACACTAATGTATGTATGTAAGTAACTTTATAATGTTGATGATCTTAAATTTATGAAGGGAGGGAGAGTGGAGCGAGAAATACGCTAGCTTGCAACCTGTGGAATGTAAACAAAGGGCGCATCATTGTACCACATACAAAGTTTATGTACCACATTTCCACAAAGCTTTCCATTTTATTCATTGCAGAGTCACGAGTTCAGGTGATTCTTTTAGCTTGCAAGGAAGATATGATCTCACCAGCCTTCTTAATAGAGTCTGCTGACTTGAAGATGGTAGACAGTAGATGGAGTCAAGCCATGGTGGGAAGCAATGCTATTAGTTTTCTCGCCTCGTGTCTGTGAATAATATCCAGCTTCACTTTGAGAGTAAGAGACTTCCTGGTCTTTTTAGCAATGCTAGGCGACATTGCAAGACGTTGTGGTGGCATGTAGAGTGAGGGAAGAGGAGCTGCTGCTGACGCTGTTATTGTTTTGAACTAGGGGAGTGAGTGGTGTGCGTTTTGTCCATGAGAGGCGCTGGTGTATTCAAAAGCCTGTCGGCTTGCGTGATATGGCGGGGCTTTCAAACTTGGAAAAAATTACTTGGATAAAGTTTCGTTAAAGCGAGTTTGGTGTTCGTTAAATGAGTCGATGGTAATAAAAAGAAACCTTCATTGTAGCAAAATTTTGTTGTGTGACCCTTCGTTAAGTGGGGGTTACCTGCACTAGAAGTGTATCTAAAGTAAAGGGAAAAACAAGAAATAATAAGAAAAAGCAAGAAATAATAAGAGTAAACAACAAAACAAAGAATACGTAAACACAACACTCACTTCGTCACTGCCTTCACCACTTACACCACAGTTAGTCACCATCTTCCTCTGAGCTTTTCCATTTAGCTAAATTATCATGTTTTTATTATTTACCATTCTAAATACTAGAAGTGTATTTAAAGTAAAGGAAAAGCAAGAAATAATAAGAGAAAGCAAAAAATGATAAGAGAAAACAACAAAACAAAGAATACGTAAACACAACACTCACTTCGTCACTGCCTTCACCACTCACACCACAGTCAGTCACCATCTCCCTCTAAGCTATACCACTTTATCAAAAATCCACTTATCAAAATTAACCCCACTGTATAAAAGTAAACATTAGTAAAAAAAAAAAATGCAGGACGCCAGTGTCTTCACCCCTCACAAGCATATGCCGTTGCTATCCACCTCCTAGTCAAGGACATCATCATCCACCTGCGCCTCCCTTGCTTCCTCCGCTTCCACGGGATTGTCCACATCCTCTTTTGGTAGTACATCTTCCACTGGTGTTTTCTTGAAAAATTGCAGCATGGTGGTCTGGCACTTTTTCTTGGAAAATTCTTTTTTGCATCACTGTGTAGCAGAAGAGTGCGTCCATGGCAGCGGAGCTCCCACCTATTGGCCAGCTGCAGAACTCTGTTGCGCAGTTTGAAATTGCGTTTGTCGCTCGGTTTGAAAATGCGGTTGGGCCAAATTGCGTAAAAGGAAACCGATCGCGCAAATTTAATTAATTGTAATATTTTTTCGGTCGCGTATTAACAAAAACGCGTAAATTAAACACCCGTAAATCAAGAGTTACTTGTACTATTGAAAGCAATCTAGCAACACATTATACAAGCAGAAAGCATGGTCACTTTGCAGTTTCATCAAACCATGGAATCTGGTATGTTGCTTATGTTTTTCTGGCAAGAAATGTAGTGTAATGATTGATAGTATGTACAGGTTCCCCTCATTTTATGATTGGGTTACATTCCTGAAAACCAGATCAAATAACGAACTTAAGGTTCAATAGAATTAAATTCAATGAGGAGAGTAACCTAGGCCTAACTTGAATTAAGAGACATTTACTTTTCCGTGCCACCTAAGGAGGTAGTGTTATAGACTCGTAAGTTTTTATACAGCAGTTTCTCATATAGGCCTATATTCTCTGGCAAGAAGACCAAAATGAGTTTGAGTTAAGTTAGCAGGTGCCACTTGGTGGCAAGTCTGGTCATTAATCTACATCCTTAAGAGTCTCCATTTCCTCCAATATTGGCTCCCTCTTTCTTGTCAGCATCTTTGCAATTAATGTAGAAGCTGTTTCACCTGCTTCTTTACACTTGCTGCTTGTTTAATGATGGTGGAGACAGTGGATTGGGGCAACTGCACAGTTCTGGTGATGAAATGGCAATTGAACACAACTAAAAGACTGGTCTTGATCTTGATGTTGAGGGTACAGGTGGCTTGGGACTGCTCCAGAACCTTTGGGTTGGCAGCTTCTGTAGAGAACAAAAAAAAAAAAAAAATCAAGCAGAAAAAAAAAGAGCAGTATCCTGTTCACGACTTATCCCTACATCTAATGGGAATGAGTTTTGATGGATGGCAGCTGCGACATGAATGATGATGTGATTGCAGTGTTTACATTTTTGGGACCAGTGAAAAATTGGATACACAATATGGCAGCCCAGCTGTTGATTTGTTTACATAGAGCAACAATGGCAATTGTTGTAACTGTTACACCACAGCCCACAAGGGATACTAAACAAAACCCAACCAAGCAATGTCATCCTTAAATACAGGCCAATGTGGAGCTGGGCAACAAATGTTATGTTTGTTTCCTTGTGCTCATCATTTGTTCTTGCTGTCACCAGACATGTATAATTTTTTTTCCGTGTGTGGCGGCCCAGAACCCCTTGCTGTTGCTCAATTGCCATGCTCCTTGACATAATCTGCCACTTGTAGTTGTAGATTGTATAACTCGATCTTTTTCCTCATGCTGCCATAACAGTGAGGGTATTGAAGTGTTTTGTTATGATTGGATAAAATCAGATGTAGAATCGGGGGATATCCTTTGCAATGACACTCCTGATGTTTTCTCTTTTGTTGTTGCTGGTCAATTTATTTTTACATTTTTTTTTTCACGAGCAACTTTTATTTATTTACTTTTCCTTTCGCTACCAACTTTATGATCATGAACTTGCTGTTACTGTTCACTGTAGTCAGGGTTCCAGTCATCTATTATTTATAGATGTGCATCACAGTCTTATTTATAGATGTGTATCACAGCCTAACAGGTTAGATTGCTCTAATTTTTACAAAAACTAGTTTTTTTTTTTAAAGTAATAGTACTGGTAATAATAACAATATCAGCAATGAAATAATGATGCATGCAGTTTTGATAGGTAGAGGTATTGATCAGGAGCTAGGTTAGTGAGTGTCAGGGAGAAGATAAGCCTATGGGAAGTCTTAACTTTGCATATTAGATGCAGGGAGATTTTTTGGGCCAAAATTTTGGGAAAAAGGTGTGTCCTGTATGCTGTCAAATTTGGCAATACATTACTAGGTCACGGAAAGAATAGAATTACATCACATGAAGAATCACCGAGGTCTTTTCTCTCCCTAGCCTGGTGATCTAACACTTCTAACTTCTTTTCAATGGTTAGTCTTCCTTGATTTCTTGGAATCCCATTTTTGTGAGGAAGTTGAAGGATGCTTGGATGCCATAGTATAGGACTCTAGGTGAAAATGCAGAGAAAAGATCCACCACTGTGCAGTTAGCTCCAGACTGAGTTAGGAGTGAGGAGTTTTAGGACAGAAAAACCACCTCCTGAGGTTTTGCAGTCTTGTATTTATATTCATATAACATTTTTACTAGCTTTTTACAAGCCTTACCACTAAGAAAGGATTATTTTGTAATGTACAAAGTGAAATCTTGCATGAACACCAAAACAAAGCAAAGGTTTTATTTTGTCCACTGGTGTGATCATCAGGAAGAAATGTCTTTACAACGGCTCATACCATACATAACTGGATAGATTTTCAAGAAACACTGCCAATACCAACCTATTCTAACCCACCCTAACTTAACTTTACCATTTCTCAACTATGTAAAGCAAAGAAATAAAACCTGCTCCAGCAGTTAGGTCAAGAAATGAAATGATATCCACACAAAACATACATACAAGTCCAGAGCATCTCAGTGCGGTTCCTGTCAGAAGCAGCGTGGGTGTGTGTGATGTCATGAAGTCGAACTAACCTGCGTTAAATTGAATAAATTACAATATTTAATCGTATTTCCTTCAATATCAAGTCCCTTTAAATTGAAATCATGTTATTCAAACTTGCATTAATTGAAAGCTAACTGTATTACCTTACCTTACCACTGTGCCATATCCTCCAGGATGTTGGCAACCAGGAATTTCTGTATGCTTCTGTTTTGTGTAGCTCTGAAGATCTCCACATGTCATTGGGTCTGGCATCAGTTTACCCAGTTCCATCAACATACTTTTTCTAGGTATCCTTTACCTTTCCTTCCTTCCACCATTCCCATTAAAATAAGATTCTCCATCTCTTCTCTTCTCATCACATGGCCAAAGAATTTTTTACTTTTACCTTCACTTACCTTCACTGTTTTTAGCATCTCCAAAGAATTTAGGCTTACCCTCACTGTTTTTACCATTTCATGCCTCATTGTTCTTACTTACCTTATGTATGTGTGTATATGTTATGTGTGTTATAAGCACATTAAACTTCATTGTTTATTGTTATTATCAACAGAAAGATCTTCCTTTCTTTATTATGCATTTGAGTATTTTTCATGCAAGACATGGCAATAATTCACTGGTGCCTGACTTGCTGTAGAATCAGTACATTCAATACAGGTCACGTGTGTTTTAGAATATGGTTGCCTGGTCAATGAAATTATTCTGAAATGTTTTATCTGAATGAGTCAGTAAGCCAATTAATTCGTCATTGAATCAGATTAAATCATCCAGTCATTCATAGCAAATGTTAGATACAGGAAACATATAACTGATTACTTTTATTAGAAGCTTTATACAAGCTGATTTATACATTTATTATACCCACTATTTTTTTTTACAGGTCATCCTGAATTTTCTCCGTGCAATGCTTGATGGTGGTGACAGGAAGCAGTAAGGAATAAGTAACAAGTTTTAGTGGTTCGTGGTTTAAAGTTACCTACATGTCTCAAGGATACCCAGATTTTAGGTGGTTACATCAAAGATGCGCTTGGGTGTTGGGGTCTAATATGGGTACCACTATAAATAAAATTGCCTGCTTAACAGCAGCGCTTCCCACATCTACTCTTCAAGTATGCCTACAGGTGCTATAAAAAAAAAAAAATTAACAGGCAAGTTTTGTTTTGAAGTTGTGACCTGCTGGTGAAATGTAAATATACTACTTGTTGATATTGAAGCAATTATTACTGTGATATAATAAGTACAGGCAACCCCCACGTAATGAACAGGTTACGTTCCTAAAAAAAACATTAGTTGTGTGAATTTTCGTTAAATGAACCAATTATAACAAGTTTGAACTTCCATTGAGAGTAAACAAACCAAGAGTGCATCATAGTACAGTAAAAGGTTTAATGAAAATAAAAATTAAGAAGTTAAATGTTTAAGCGGTTTAATTTAAGACAGTCATTATAATGTACACTAATGTATGTATGTATGTATGTAACTTTATAATGTTGATGATCTTAAATTTATGAAGGGAGGGAGAGTGGAGCGGGAAAGACACTAGCTGGCAACCTGTGGAACGTAAACAAAGGGCGCACTATTGTACCACATACAAAACTTATGTACCACATTTCCACAAGGCTTTCCATTTTATCCATTGCAGTCACGAGTTCAGGTGGTTCTTTTAGCTTGCAAGGAAGATATGGTCTCACCAGCCTTCTTAATAGAGTCTGCTGACTTGAAAATAGTAGAGACAGTAGATGGAGTCAAGATGGTGGCGAGCAATGTTATTAGTTTTCTTGCCTTGTGTTTGTGAATAATATCCAGCTTCACTTAGAGAGTAAGAGACTTCCTGGTGTTTTGGTGGCATGTTGAGCGTGAGATGACGAGTTGGTGCTGGACCTTGTTTTTGTTTTTAACTAAGAGTGGTGAAGGGTAGGGGAGTGAGTGGTGCGCATTTTGTCCACGAGAGGCGCTGGTGTATTCAAAAGCCTGTCGGCTTGCGTAATACGGCGGGGCCTTCAAACTTGGAAATAATTTTGTTAAAGTGAGTTTGGTGTTCGTTATACAAGCAGATGGTAGTAAAAGGAAACTTTCGTTTTAGCGAAATTTCATTGTGTGAACGTTCATTAAGCGGGGGTTGCCTGTATATCATTAATACATGTATCACTGTTTTGCTATGAGACTTATTACTTTGAGAATTTCTTTTTAATGGTAGAAATTTCCATTTTCCAGCTTGCAAGAACTAAGAACTGAAAAACATGCAACCCTTGAATGAGTATTCTTCAGGAATCCACAACAAAAGAGGGGATATTACCACTACCACCTTACGTTTACAGTTTAGAGGAAAAGGGGAAAGCCTTCAGAGTCAGTGCTGGCACCAACTGGACTAGCATTTTGCTTGCCTAAGAAAACCTCTCTTACTCATTACTGAAGAGGAGGATAGAAATAACCCTGAACTCCTTTGATACAAGATCGCATGCCTGTATGAGAATTGGTTCCTCATACACACTGACAAGCTTGTATATGTGTACAAGATTGCTAATGGGATCTCATTAGAAAAATCATATGCTTGTATCATGGCATGGGGTGCTATCTGAGGTCTACCTTTGCCAGGAATGGCAACACCATGGTAGTGAAGTACCAGAACAAAAAGGAGGTCATTGTCCTTACGACCTTCTACACTGCCAGCCTGGTGGAGAAGAATCCAAAGTTCTTTGGGGACAAGGCTTCAGTTTCAAGTCCTTCCACGTCAACGGGTACAATGATCTGATGGGGAGTGTAGACAAGACAGACCAGCTCCTGGAGCTGTATGCCTATGAAAAGAAGTCCTTGGGCCTGGTTCAAGAAGCTAGTGATTCTCCTCATTTTCTAGGCCCAGCTGAAATCCTTCTTAGTCTATCACAACACCACCCCAACATACAAGGAGGACTTCAAGCTCTTCATTCTGGATGTGTTGGATGATCTGGCAGCACAGCACAGCAAGGATGCCAAGGCACTAGTGAAGAAGGACCAGGAGCAGATTGCACATCCCTATCAGTCACCTCAGAAGAAAGCCAACTCTGAACTTCACCACTGTCTCATCCCCTTCAAACAGCACAAGAAACAAAAGCCATATTGCATCTGCTCCAAGATATTTGGCATGAGGAAAGACAATATCTACCAATGTCCTGGATGCCCTGTGCTGCAACTTGCACTTTCATCAGCAATGTGAACCTGATGCACCCAAACTTGTTCCATGAAAGAAAGGGCCCATGAAAAGAGAGAAATGAAAGAAGCCCTGGGAACCCCAGCCAGGTCCCAGTGGGACTCAGAACTAACCTTTCAACCTAGCCTAACCCCAGGCCACTTGCTGGACTGATGCCTGGTCAGCTTCTCCTCCATTAGTTTCTTCAGGGGCTCACACAACACCAGTCGGCACTGTGTACCTGGTGAGGAGGTACTCCCCAGGCAGAAGCTGGTGTACCAATTGACTGTCACAACATGTCTCCTCTTGTCCAGCAGGTCCTCCATCAAGTGTACCGTGACCTGCTCTGACATGTTGCTCAGCTTGGAGAGAGAGGTTTCATCAGGTGAGAAGTGGGATTTTTCCCATAATATACCTTGAAGTTCTGTGAATAGCCACTCCACTTGGCATCTGAGGGGCACAGAACAAACACCTTTATCCCAAACCTGGACCACTTAGTTCAGATAAACACACACACAAAAAAAAAATAAAAGTGAACAAGATCAGGAAGTACAGCAAGGGAAGACAAAGACTGTAACAGTTAAAATGAGATCCCAAGCCTCAGTGGAGGAGATCCTTATATGATCAAGCAAACTGGCAAAAAGTTCAGTGGCAAAAAGTTCAGAATTCAAAGAGATATTGGTAACCAAAAAGAAATATGAATTTAGATGAAAAGGAGAGAAAAAAGAGATTGAGAAATGAAGTTAAGGAAGAAAACAAGGAAAAGGTAGTAACTGAGAAGACTACCTTTTGCTGGAGAGTACTGGACTTTGAAGCTGAAGAAATGGTATATATCAAAAAGAGGAGGAATTAGTGGAAAAGACAGCAGGAAACTGAAAATGGCATATACTAATAATGTGAATGGACTTATCTCAAGGATTATTGAATTTCATGATTATTCAGAAGAATCAAAGCCTGATATAATGAGATTACAGAAACTAAACTTAGGGTAAACTATAACAAGACAGTGCCAGCAATAGAGAGTATAATATTTGAATAAAAAACACAATGAAGGTGAACTAGGTAGGGCAGTCATGATACTGACCAAGAAAAATTTGAGTGACCAGAGTCGGCTTTTCGAGAATGTACTACAAAGTTAATTACACTAAAGTAGAGGCAAAAAAGGGTATTGGATGTGTGCTATGTACAGGCAACCCCCTTTAATGAAGGTTCACACAATGAAATTTCGCTACAACGAAGGTTTCATTTTACTACCATCTGCTTGTTTAACGAACACCAAACTCGCTTTAACGAAGTTTTATCCAGGTAATTTTTTCCATGTTTGAAAGCCCCACCGTATCACGCAAGCCGAAAAGCTTTTGAATACACCAGGAGCTGCAAATACTAAGGCCTGCCTCAGGAGAAATCCTGTAACACCTGTAGAATCAAGATCAAGCCTCTCGTGGACAACACACGCACCACTCACTCCCATAAACATAAACTGAGAAGTGAAGCTAAGGATAAAAAATGTGTGGACAGAATGAGAATAATAATTTCTACTGGAGAGTGCTAGACATGAGGCTGAGGAAATGGTATATTCAGGAAGGGAAGGGAAAGCACTAAGAGTCATGTATACATAGATAGATTTATATTGGGAAGATTGGAAGCAAGAGATAATAAATTGGGAAAAAGGACCAGATATTGTATGTATGTATAATAGAAACAAAGATAAGTGAAGGTGTCCAAGTGAACTTTAAAGACCAATGTATAATGTATGGAGGAGAGACAGAAGGGGAAAAGCAGGAGGAGGAGTATTGATAATGACTCAAGAAGATATACTTATATGTGGAGGAGGTAGAGTATGGAGATGGATTGGCAGAGGTTTTAAGCATAGCAATTAGGACCAGTGGGAGGGAAAAAAAGGAGTATCATAGTTATATATGTGCCACCAAAAACTAATACATGGAGGCTTGATGTAAACAAAGAAATGCAAATGGAAGTGCTTACTTGCCTGGACAATATGTTAAGGAAGGACAAAGCAGTACTACTTGTGGGAGACATGTGGCAAACATGTAAATTGGGAAGAGAAGGATGTAAACAATCATGCTAGATGTTGTGGGGGAAGAAGTGCTACAACTGTCAATGGTAAACACATTGGACCAATGAATGAAGAACTATACAAGATAAAGAGGGAAGAAGAACCATTTATGCTGGATTTGGTATTCACAAAAAAGAAAAAAAAAAAACTGGAGACTTGTCCAACCATCAAATACCAAAGCCCAATGGGAAAAAATGATCATGTTATTGTAGAAATTGAATTAGAGGATCAGAGAATTTTGAAATGTAATGATGGACACAAACAAAAAGATGGATCATGCTAACACAAACTTCAAAGGACTAAGAAATTACTTTGGTGGTACTGGATGGAATGAAACCATGCAAGGTATGACAGTCCAAGAGAAATATGAAATATTCGTAGACAGTATGAAATATTCGTAGACAAGTATAATGAGGGGATAAAGAGATATGTTCCTAAGTACAGAGTAAAAGAGAGCAAACACACATGATATGATGGTACAGGTAACTCTCGATTTATGCGATAGATTCCAAGAGGCATCGCGTACATCAAAATTTGTGTAAAACAAACTTGTAATTCTCTCTCAATAGTTAATAGGGGGGATGCAGGATGTGGTCCAAAAATATTCGTACAAAATACTAAATTAACATGTTTTTATTATTTACCATTCTAAATAATAGAAGTGTATGTAAAGTAAAGTAAAGGGAAAAGCAAGAAATAATGAGAAAACAAAAAATAAGAGAAAACAACAAAACAAAGAATATGTAAACAAAACCCTCACTGCCTTCACCACTCACACCACAGTTAGTTACTATCTTCCTCTGAGCTTTACCACTTTATCAAAAATCCACTTATAAAAAAAAAAACCCACATGCAGAAGAAGATGAAGGACGTTTTGGGGGCATCTTGGTGAATTATAGGCAGATTGAAGAGATTCCGTCTGTACTCAGGGCTGGCAGACTGCAAATGAGCCACGAAAAGAGCGGAACTCCCACCTTTCGGCCAGCTGCGCAGCTGCGGAACTCTCTGGTGTGCAGTTTGAAATTGTGTCTGGTGCTCAGTTTGAAAATGTGGTTGGGCTAAATCGCATATAAGCAAACCGATCGCGCAAATTAAATTAATTATATTAGTTTTTCGGTTGCTTTATAACAAAAATGCGTAAATTGAGAGTTACCTGTATATATAGAAAAGCTAACAAGTGTAAGGATGTAACTTGGAAAAAATTCAGGAAGCAATATAAAGAGGCACATAAAGAATATAATTGAATAAGAAGGGAGGAGGAGAGAAATTTTGAAAAGGATGTATAGTGAAGAAATGTGAAGAGCTTTTTTATAAGTATATAAATGGAAAAATGACAAACATAGACCATCATCTAGGGAAAATAATACAACTGTCCCCGGCACTACACATGTCCTAAGTTTTTAAATATTAAGGTTATAAATGTAACTACGACGCAAACATGGATAACAGAGACCGAAGGCTTACGGTCTGACAGACATACTGTATTGAGACTGTCTGTCAGAGAGAGATGGCAGCCAGCCGTGAATTAGAAACACTAAATTCTATTGCTGTGTAATCAGAAAGTCTAACACAAATTTTTCACTCCATTCTGCAGAGGGAGAACTGAGCTGTTCGGAAGTGTCTTTCATTAATGTAATATCAATAGTAATGTCAATTAAATCACTTTTAATTATGTCTGCAGCAGTCATATGGTGAAGACTGCCAATAATTTTGGGAGGGGGAGAATAAAAGGCAGCCAAGGAGTAAGACTGTGGGAAAACTGCAAAGTCGCATTCTCATACAGTCTGGCTTTGTTCTTCATTCCTAGCAGATAGCAGTGAATACCCTCTCTCTGTGCTCGTGAGATGCACGTGATATAAAACGTCCTCCTTCCCCAAACGGTGTAATGAGGCCCCCAAAGACAAGGTTAAATGTGTTTGCTCGAGGAAATGTCACCCTTCATTACATTTGTCCCATAAACAGTGTACCCAGCCCCCACAGATCAAGTTAAGTGAATGTTCTTGGGTAAATAAATGCGAGCCGTGCGGGTGAAAAGTTGAAAGTACATTAACTGTGTGAAGTAGTGGATTATACTATGTCATTATCTTTCTAGTGTTTACCTTGTGTTGAGAGATGTATCCTTTTCCGGTGAACTGGACTGTAAGTCGAAAAAAGAACGTGATTATGGGGATAAAGTTCACAATATTATTCCATCAATTTGTTTATTTTTATTTATTTTTTTTTTCTAATTAAATTTATTGAAAAGTTTTGGTGAATTTGTTTTCTTGTAACAACCATTCAAACTTAACCCAGTGCTTTTAAGCTCAGCTATCACTACCAATATTTGTTAAAAATAAAGCTTCAAAAATTTATTTAAGTTTCATTAATAATTTTCCTCAAAAAACCCTGCATTACATACGAAACGACAGAAGAAATGAGTGAACTTATGAATGAGAGCTTTAAATCAGTATTTAATGAAGAGAAAGATTTCATAGAACCAAACAACTAAGTGACACAAGAAGAATTAAAAAACATTGTGGTGCATAAGCAAAGAATCAGTAAACTACTAGAAAATGTGGACGTGAGAAAGGCAATGGGGCCAGATGGAGTGTCAGGATGGACACAGAGAATGTAAAATACAACTGGTGTAACCAGTCTGGGATCTGATGGAAGAGAAGGTACCTTGGAATAGAAAAGAGCAAATATAGTCCTAATATACAAAGGAGAATAAAAGACTGAACCCCTAAATTATAGATCAGTGTCACTGACTCGTGTTGTGGGAAAGATCTGTGAATTTGTAATTAAAGAAAAATGGTTAGAATATCTGGAGGAAAATTAAATGATAAATAATTCCCAATTCAGTTTCAGAAAAGGAAGATCATACCTAACAAATTTACTAAGGTTTTATACAAAAGTAATAGATGAAGTACATGGGAGAGATGGATGTGTTGACATAGTGTGATAGAGTACCACATAGAAGACTCTTATGGAAAATAGAACACATTGGAGGAATAAAGGGAAATATCTTAAAATGGATGACGACTACCTAACAGATAGGGAAATGAGGACAATGGTAAGAGACACCCCATCAAGTTGGAACACAGGTACTTGTGGCATACCACAGGGTTCAGTGCTGGCACCAATTATGTTCCGAGTATATAGTAATGATATGCAATAGGCTCTAAGTAGCTGCATAAATTTGTGGATGATGTGAAACTTTTGAGAGTAGTGAAAACTATGAAATTGCAGAAAGATATTAACAAGATCTGGAAGTGGAGCCAAGAGTGGACATTTGAATTCAATACCAGGAAATGCCTTGTAATGGAAATGGGTGAAAGTAGAATAAAACCTGCATGGGAATACAAAATGGAAAAAGAGAGTATAATGAAAAAGAATGAAGAGAAAGACCACAGAGTGATTATACAAGACACCCTGACCAGAGTCTAGAAAGACACATAAATGGGTTATTTGCTTCAATATAGAGGAGTTATTTGCTTCATTATACAGGACACTAAGTAACATCAGGGTGGTGGTTTACTACATGGACAAAATTATGATGAAAAAGATCATAAGCACTGTGATAAGATCTAGACTTTAATATTCAGCAGTGGTGTGGTCGCCATACAAGCAGAAGGACAACAAGAAAATAGAAAGAATCCAAAAGATTGCTACAAAGATGGTGCCTGAAATAAAGGATCTTCCCTACGAAGAAAGACTGAAGGAAATGGAACTATCATCTTTGAAGGACAGACCAGAAAGAGGAGATCTAATAACAATGTATAAGTTAGTAAACCATACAGAAAAGATAGATAGACAAGACTTGGTATCACTGACGGAGGATGGAGGTAGGCGAACAAGAAGACACTCCAAGATCTTGAAAGTCAGTGTTTGAGAAACATTAAAAAGTTTAGTTTTCCTAATAGGATGGTGGATATTTGGAACAGACTGAGTGAAGAGATTGTAGCAGCAGAAAGTGTGCACAAATTTAAGGAAAAGTTGGATAAATATAGATATGGAGACAGGTCACTATGAACCCTGCTTGAACTCTGTAATAAACAACTAGGTAAATACACACAAACACACACACTCTCTCTCTTTCTTACACACACACACACACAGAAAGAAATGTGTGAAAGAATGAATGACAGCTTCAAAACAGTATTCACTGAAGAAGATGACCACAGAACCTAATAGGACATTGAATTGCCTAGGATTACAGGAAATTGCAGTGCACAAAGAGGATATTGGAAGATTACTGGACAAGTTGGAAGTCAGGAAAGCAATGGGGCCAGATGGTGTATCAGGTTGGGTGTTAAAAGAATGTAAAGAGCAATTACTGGAGCCAATTTGGGAAATAATTAAAAGTTCAACAAATGAAGGGAAAGTTCCACTAGAGTGGAAGAGAGCCAACGTGATATCAACATTTAAAGGAGGAAAGGCAACTGAACCACTAAACTAGAGACCAGTGTCACTTACAAGTGTCGTAGGGGAGTTATGTGAAATAATTATCAAAGAAAGATGGGTTAAATTTCTAAAAGAGGAGCAAGTCATATCAAACAGACAATTTGGGTTCAGGACAGGGCGGTCATGTGTATCAAACTTATTAAGCTCCTACTCCAGGGTTATTGTAGGACTTGAAAGCAAAAATGGATGGGTAGACACAGTATACCTGGACATTAAAAAGGCATTTGATAAAGTCCCTCACGGAAGACTTCTTTGGAAACTAGAGAACATAGGACTGCGTGGAACCTTGCTCGAATGGACAAGAGATTATTTGAAGGATATAGAAATGAGAACTGTGATCAGAGATACATACTCGTCTTGGAGTAAAGTAACCAGTGGGGTGCCACAAGGGTCAGTGTTAGCCCCTATTATGTTTCAAGTTTATGTAAATGATATTCACATTGGAGTAAACAGCTATATGAATTAATTCGCTGATGATGCAAAGTTGCTAAAAGTTATCAAAACCAGAGAGGACTACAGGAAGATTTAAATAAGATCTATGAATGGAGCAAGAAGTGGAAATTGGAGTTTAATGGCAAGAAATGCCACATAATGGAACTAGGAAAGAGCAAGAGAAGACCAGTATGGAACTATTTGATGGGAGAGGAGCAAATAACGAAGACTAAAGAGGAAAAAGATCTTGGAGTGATCATACAAGAAAATCTGAGCCCTGATAAACACATAAATAAGATATTTGGACTATCATATAGGATGTTGACTAATATAAGAGTGGCATTTCATTACATGGATAAAGATATGATGAAAAAAATCATCACAAGCATGATACGCCCAAGGCTGGAATATGCAGCAGTGGTTCTAAAAAGATATAAGAAAACTTGAAAGGATACAGAAGATTGCTACAAAGATGGTGCCGGAATTAAAGGACCTCACATATGAAGAACGACTGAAGGAAATGGGATTGCCAACCTTACAAGATAGAAGAGAACGAGGGGACTTAATAACAATGTATAAGATAGTAAATGATATTGAAAAGATAGACAAAGAAGACCTGGTGCTGTTGGCAGAAGAGGATGGAAGGACAAGAGGACATGAAAAGAAGATCTGGATGAGGCAGTGTGTGAAGGATGTTGGAAAATAGTTTTCCACACAGAACGGTGGAAAAATGGAATGCATTGGATAATTGAATTGTTGCAGCACATAGTGTGCATAACTTTAAAGAAAAATTAGATAAATGGAGATATGGAGACAGGACACTATGAGCCACGCTCGAACCCTATACAATAGAACTAGGTAAATACACACACACACACACACACACTTTTTGTTTTAAGTTTATGTAAACGACATTCACATTGGGATAAACAGTTAAATAAATTTATTTGCTGATGATGTAAAGTTGCTAAGAGATATCAAAACCAAAGAGGACTGTCTGCTGTTGCAGGAAGATTTAAACAAGATCTATAAATGGAGCAAGAATTGGAAATTGGAGTTTAATGCCAAGAAATGCCACATAATGAAACTAGGAAAGAGTAAGAGAAGACTAGTATGGAAATACAGTAAGTCCTCGTTATACGGTAGTTCTTTATCCAGTAAATTCACAGTTACAATATTTGGAAATTACTACCTTCGATTCGATATACGGTAAGAAAAATTCAGATACGGTATTCACTCATGTCATCCGAGAGGGCCTAGCGCGGGGAGCAGGGGTGATGACGTCATCCACGCCACATCTCCCTGCCACTCACAGTACTGACTTTAACTTGACCACCCTTGGTGCCTGTTATTTCTTTCCCTTCCCTCTTTTTTTTTTAACTGCATTACATATTACTTACATGCATTACTAATTAGATGAATAAATGGAATATTAAAGGGTCTATTGTAAGCACAAATATATTCATAATAATTATGGCAAACATTTAAAGCCTACTACCAGTGGCAAACTTTTGATAAACTTTTGATAAAAGGGCACAGATGGACCTGGCAAGCCCACTATCAGAGAATGGTGGAAGTCTTATAACATCAAGCATGCCTTAGATAACATCAAGTCATCTTGGGACAAAGTGAAGACATCTACCATGAACTTGGCATGGAATAAAGTATGGCCAGAACGCGCACAAGACTTCCCAGGCTTCACTGAAGACGACATCAGTGTGATCAGAAATGACATAGTAAATCTGTGCCATAGGGCTGGCTTTGATGAAGTTGATGATGATGATGTTCAAGATTGTTTGGAAAGCCATGCTGAATCTCTCTCAAATGATGAACTTATAGAGCTAGACAAGGCATCACAGAAGGCAGAAAAAGAGGGAGACGAGGAAGAAGAACCTGTGCGTGGCCTGGACATCAAAACTCTTAGAGAATATCTCGGTGGTATCGAAAAAGCTCTGGAAAACCTGAAGGAACGTGACCGAAATCCTGCCAGGAGTAGCAAAGTGGCTCATGACGTAGAGAAAAGTGTCAAGATTTATCAATAAATCTATGATAAAAACAAGAAAAACTAAACAGTCCTCCATCTATTCGTTCTTCAAGCCAGTCAGGAATGTCGTCCCTGTCACACCTGCCGACCCTGCTACAGCTGGCTCTTCCACATCCGCTGCCGACAGTTCTACAGCTGGCCCTTCCTCCATTTCCTTTTTCTTCAGGGCTGAAATCCCTACTGTCTCTTAGCTTCTGGAGGGACATCATCTGAGAATACATGACGAGTAAAAGGTAAATAAAAACATTTTCTTTTTATTTCTTTTGTGCAATACTTTACATTTTTTTTTATGACTATTTTTATGTATTTTAATTTCTGTAGAGGTGACTTTTGATGTGCTGGAGTGCATTTCTTATTATTACATGTTATAATGGGTTCGGTATACGGTAATTTCGATTTACGGCAAGGTTTTCAGGAACGCATATGTACCGTATAACGAGGACTTACTGTATTTAATGGGAGAGGAGCAAATAATGAAGACTAAAGAGGAAAAAGATCTTGGAGTGATCATACAAGAAAATCTGAGCCCTGACAAAACACATAAGCAAGATATTTGGACTATCATATAAGATGTTGACTAACATAAGAGTGGCATTTCATTACATGGATAAAGATATGATGAAAAAAATCAACACAAGCATGATACACCCAAGGCTGGAATATGCAGCAGTGGTATGGTCTCCAAGCTCTAAATAGGATATAAAAAGATTGGAAAGGATACAGAAGACTGCTCTAAACAATGGTGCTGGAATTAAAGGACGTCACATATGAAGAACGACTGAAGGAAATGGGACTGCCAACCTTACAAGATAGAAGAAAACGCAGGGACCTAATAATAATGTATAAGATAGTAAATTATATTGAAAAGATAGACAAAGAAGACCTGGTGCTGTTGATGGAAGAAGATGGAAGTACAAAAGGACATGAAAAGAAGATCAGGATGAGGCAGTGTGTGAAGGATGTTAGAAAATACAGTTTTCCACACAGAACGGTGAAAAATGGAATGCAATGGATAATTAATGGAATTGTCACAACACATAGTGTGCATAACTTTAAAGAAAAACTAGATAAATGGAGACATGGAGACATGACACTATGAGCCCCGCTCGAACCCTGTACAGTACAACTGAGCAGGACACATGCATCTGAGCAGCTAGCAGAGATTACTGCAAAAGGAGTTGGAGACTGGCCTAGATGTATGTACAGGGGGAGAGGGGGCCATAGGTTCTCCTATCTCCAAATTAAATAGTGTTGGATCACATATAAGGAATGAATAGCAAGAGAGAGATGGAACCAAGTAGCGCTGCCAGGCGTATGGCGGAATTAAAACATACGCCGAGTAATCACCAATGCTTTATAGAAACCCCTATTGGCTTAAGGAAACTGACTGATGATACTATGGAAAAGGATTTCGGGTTTTAGGAATGAACGAGGTAACATGAGGCTTATTAATATAGAAAGATAATTAAGATATATGAAGGAGGTGATGTACAGTTTCATGGACAAACAAGAGTGATTGATAATGGAGAACACAGCCCTGAAATTGAGAGTAGCTTAATGTGAGAAAGTCAGTGCAATAAACCAGGAAATGAAAGAGGAGATTCGGGAAATAAGGAAGGAAAGTGACGTTCTAAAAACCACATGCCAAAATTATGAGGTGATGTCCAGTCTCATGGACAAACAAGACTGATTGATAATGGAGAACACAGCCCTGAAATTAAGAGTAGCTGAATGTGAGAAGGTTAGTGCAATAAACCAGGAATTGAAAGAGGAGATTCAGGAAATAAGGAAGCAAAATGACATTCTAAAAACCACATGCCAAAATTATGAAAGCTTTTTAAAGAGCTTGCATATTAAAGTGCAGGATGGAATTACAGACAGGGCAGAAGGTGGTCTAGGTGATAACAAGTTAAAAGAACTATGAAATGAATGGAAACAAGAGCAAGATGAGGAAAAAGTCTAATTTTCAGAAGTGGTAAGGAGACAAATTCAGGAGAACACAAAAGTTGCTGTAATAGAAGCTATCAAGAAGGAAGATTTGGTGCGGGATGCAGTGGACAAGAAAAAGAGCTTCATGATTTATGGAATGAGGGAAAAGAAAAATCCAAATAAATTCATGAGAGAACGTGAAGAAAGGGAAATGGCCAAAACTGTTATCAAACGAGTACAAGACAGCACACAAAAATTTGCCCAAGAGGTGGAGGAAGTGTTTAGGCTGGGAAGGTACAGTGAAGGGGGTAGAGACCAATGAGGGTGAAAATGAAATCTCAAGTGGCTGTAGAAGAAATTATGGCTAGAAAAGGAAAGCTGGCTGATGATGTTGATCACAAGGAAATATGGATAAAAAGAGATATGAACTTAGAGGAAAGGGAAAAGGAGAAAGTGCCAAGAAGTGAAGCTAAGGAAAAAAAGAGAAAAGGACAGAGATCGAGAAGAATAATTGTTGCTGGAAGGTTCTGGATAGGAGACTAAAGAAGTGGTACCTAAGGATAAAAGAGGAGGTCGTGGAGTAGGCAATAAATTAAGAGTGACATATGCTAACAGAGATGGGTTATCATAAAGCATATTGTAAGTTCAGGATTATTTGAAAGAGAAAAGGCTGGATGTAATGTGCATCGTTGAAACAAAACTGAAAAAAGATATTCACGTCAACTTTAAAGACGAGGGATATAATACCTAGAAGAGGGACAGGAAGGATAAAGGGGGAGGAGTGCTAATAATGGTTCGTGATAATATGTGTGTGGAGGATGTGCAATATGGTGAGGACAAAGTGGAAGTAATGGGAGTAACAATCAGAACAGAAGATTTGAATAAAAGAAAAATTATAGTTACATATGTTCCACCAAAGACTAATACATGGGGATCAGAAGAGCATAAAGATATGTAAAGAGAGGTGATAAAGTGCCTAGATAATATGATAAGAAGAGATAGAAGAATACTCTTAATTGGAGACTTTAACTGTAAAAAATAAACTGGAGAGAGATGGAAGTAATGGATAATGCTGGGCAGTGGAGCGAGAAAGTGTTACAGTTGACTATGGTTAATGCAATGGACCAGTGGGTGGAGGAGTCAACAAGGTACAGGGGGGGAAGAAGAACCATCGTTGCTTGACCTAGTTTTCACAAAGAAACCAAAGCCCCCTCCAATCATACAATACCTTTGTCCAATGGGGAAAAGTGATCATGTGACATTAGAGATGCAAATGCAAGAGGAAGATGAGATAAGTTACAGAGAGGATTATGAAGGAGAGAGATTAAATTATGCAAAAGTGGATTTTGAAATATTAAGGATTTATTTTGTTGATATTGAGTGGAGTAATACTATGTGCAGAAAGACTGTACAAGAAAAATATGATATATTCTTACAGAAATACAATGAAGGAGTAAAAAAGTTTGTTCCTGTTTATAGAGTTCAGAAAAAAATACATGCTTGGTACAATGCTAGATGCATATAAGCAAAAAAAGGCAAAAGATAAAGAGTGGAAAAAACTCTTAAAGCAGGGAAATGACAATAACAGATGGCAGTACAAAGGTGCTAGAAATGAATATATTTGGGTAAGGAGAGAGGAAGAAAGAAATTTTGAGAAAAATGAACCCAAACTTCTCTACAAGTTTATAAACGGCAAAACAAATAATAAGGAAACAATTGAAAAAATAATTAAAGAAGGAAAGACGTACCAAACAGAGAAGGAAAGGTGTAAAATAGTGAATGAGAACTTCAAAATGGTATTCACTGTAGAAGATGATTTCACAGAACATTGGATTGTCAAGGATTACAGGAGATTGCAGTGCACAAAGAGGATATTGGAAGATTACTGGATAAGCTGGAAGTCAGAAAAGCAATGGGGCCAGATGGTGTATCAGGCTGGGTGTTAAAAGAATGTAAATTAAATTAAAAGTTCAATAAATGAAGGAAAAGTTCTACTAGAGTGGAAAAGAGCCAATGTAATACTGATATTTAAAATAGGAAAGGCAATTGAACTACTAAACTATAGACCAGTATCACTTACAAGTGTCGTAGGGAAGTTATGTGAAATAACTATCAAAGAAAAATGGGTTGGATTTCTAGAGGAGCAAGTCATATCGAACAGACAATTTGGGTTTAGGACAGGGCGGTCATGAAAAGAATTAAGATCAGGATGAGGCAGTGCGATAAGGATATTGGAAAATACAGTTTTCCACACAGAACAGAGGAAAAATGGAATGCATTGGATAATGGAATTGTCACAGCACATAGTGTGCATAACTTTAAGAAAAAACTAGATAAATGGAAATATGGAGACAGGACACTATGAGCCCTGCTTGAACTCTGTACAATACAACTAGGTAAATACACACACACACAATCCAAGAAGATAACACCAAATCTCTACTATATAAAGAACAATAAGTTAACTCTAGGGTAGAAAAACTCTTACACACAAATAAAACCAATGATATTGTTATCTAACCTGACCTGATCTGTATAGGTCAATGATGGTGGTCCTTGCATTGCTTTAACCTGATGATGGTGAGGTGGCAGTGTGCTGTGCTAGGAGACAGTGGCCATCTGGAAGAGAGGACAAGTTTAACATGAAGTTGACAACATACATCACAATTACTGATCAATGCACAATGATACCAAAGCACAATCAAGGCTGGGAATATTGCAGTTTGAAGTACAAACCAGAAACATCTTCGTCTCAGAATGTAAACCTTACAACTTTGTCTAACAATGATTACAAATATGATGTTAATTACTATCTAGTTAGAAATGATGATGCCTTAACTAACTTTACTCTCTCTCACCTGCTCCCAGGATAGACTGCTGTAAAAGATCAACCTTCTCACAAACACTTCATCTCCTATGACCTTCTAAGACCCTGTTTAAGCCATAGAAGCTTTTCACAAGAGGCAGCTTACCACTGGAGCCATGCCATTCACCCTGGCTGCAACATGAACCATCCATTGTGGTATCAACATTAGAGGTAGTGTGTCTTTGTTTCCTGCAGCATCGACAAATATGGTACAGGAAGACAAAGACATCATCGGATTCACCCTTTGCTATATGACAGCCTGACTCATGGGATGTTCATGACAGTGAACCACAAGTTGAGACACCATGAAGATAAATGCTTCAGTTACTTTAGGATGTCAATGAAATCATCTGATGATCTGCTGGAACAAAATCAATTGGCTAAGATCACAAGCCAAGCCAGCCAAGCATGTCTACTTCTATTTAAATACATGTAAACTAACCTATGAAAACCAGACCTTGACTTACACAGGAACCGCAGCAGGAAGAAAAACTCGTGTGAATGCCTCCACTACCTTGCCTTGAGGGAACAGGGCATTATTCACACCCATTACAAACAGGTTTCCTTTCACCACAACCAAATACTACCAATAATGAATCACTAACAAATGGAAATATTACATCCTAAGCACCTCACTGCAGGGAATATTATGGCCAAACTACTACTAATGGCTACAGATAATACCCCCTTAAGTGTTAATTGCTGGAAATATCACACACTTGATGGCTAGAATATCACACACTTCACTATTAATGGCTGAAAATGAAACAAACTTAACTATAAATGGCTGGAAATATCACCTCCTTTACTATTAATGGCTGAGTTTGGGTTGTATTAGGACAGGCCATCTGGAAGCAGTGACAGCAGCAGCACCACACCACAGGGATGGGCAGCGGCAGGCCCTTGTGCTTGGTGCCTGGTAGTTGCTGGATCACTTTATGAGACTAAGAATTTTGGTACAAGTTAGTATGAATTCAGATAACTAGACTTCAAATAACTAAATTCCCTGTAACTTCAATAATCCTTGAAAAAAAAAAAAAAAAAAAAAAAAAATGAATAACTCTATTAAACTTAAATTTTCCTAAAACTGGAAAAGAAAAAATTTAAAGAAGATTAATACATGGATAGCAGTTTGATAATGAAAATATAAGACTGAGAAAACAAAACAAAATATTCACATTATGTAATAATGAATGTGTGTGTGTGTGTGTGTGTGTGTGTGTGTGTATTTACCTAGTTGTTGTTTATGGGAGGAGGAGTTCAAACTCGTGCTGTCCCGACTCTATATCTACTCTTATCTAACTTCTCCTTAAATCCGTGAATTGTTTTTGCTTCAACCACTTCTTTCTTCAGCACATTCCAGATCCCCACATTTCTTTGTGGAAAACTGTACTTCTTTATGTCCTTTGTACACACACTCATCTTCACTTTTCTCCCATGCTTCCTCCCACTTCTCATATCCTTCACCACCAGATCATCACGGTCCAACTTCTCAATGCCAGACAGAATCCTATACATAGTGATAAGGTCTCCTCTCTCCCTTCTTTTTTCCAGTGTCGGCAGACTCAATTTTTCCAGTCTCTGGCCATAAGGCAGATTCACCAAGGTTTGAGGTAGCTTCGTCGCAGCCCTCTGCACGTGTTCCAGCTTCCTCTTATCCCTTGCCATTCTTGGAAACCAAAGTACCGCTGCATACTCCAACCTGGGTCTAATAATTGTAACAATCAACTTCTTGATCATCTCTTCATCCATGTAGCAGAATGCAGTTCTTATGTTCCTTACTAAATTGTACGCTTCACCAGATTTCCTCTTTACATGAACCTCTGACGAGAGCCCCTCCGTCACAGTTATTCCCACATCTTGATCTTTTCCTAACCTCCAACCCTTCTGCTTACTCTGTTAAACTTTCCTCTCCGTTGGGCTCCTCCGACCACAATCTAATTTCCGTTACTTGTTCTATCACTCCAGTGCAGCCTCAGGACCCGCCTAAGCGGAGGTGCTTCTGGCATTTTACTCTGCTAAGTGGGAGGAACTAAGGCAGTACTATTCTGATTTCCCTTGGGATGATTATTGTTTTCATGTCAGAGATCCTTCTCTTTGTGCCGAGCGCATAACAGAGGTGATTATCTCTGGCATGGAGCTATACATTCCTCATACTTTCTCTAACCCTAAAGCTAAAAAGCCTTGGTTTAACTCTGCTTGTTCTCGTGCTGTCAATGATAGAGAGGCGGCTCACAAACGGTTCCGTAGCCATCCAACTGCTGAAACTCATGCCCTATATATTTCTGCCCGTAATCATGCCAAATCTATTCTCCAACTTACTAAAAACTCTTTCATCAATAGAAAATGTCAAAGTCTTTCCAATTCTAACTCCTCTCGAGATTTCTGGCATCTAGCCAATAATATCTCTAACAACTTTACTTCTTCGTCTTTCCTCCTTTACTTCATCCAGATGGCTCTACAGCTGTCTCTTCTTTTCTAAAGCTGAACTCTTCGCTCAAACCTTTGCTACCAACTCAACTTTGGATGATTCTGGGCATATTCCTCCTACTCCTCCACCCTCTGACTACTTCATCCCTAAAATTAAAATTCTTTATAAAGACGTTTTCCTGGCCCTCTCTGGCCTTGATTCTCGGAAGGCTTACGGTCCGGATGGAGTCCCTCCTGTTGTTCTCAAAACTGTGCTTCCGAACTCGCTCACTGCCTGGTCAAACTCTTTCATCTGTGTCTCTCTACTTCTATTTATCCTTCTTGCTGGAAGTTTGCTCACATTCAACCTGTCCCTAAAAAGGTGACCACTCCAATCCTTCTAACTACCGCCCTATAGCTTTGATTTCCTGCCTTTCTAAAGCCTTTGAGTCTATCCTTAATAGGAAGATAATGAGGCATCTATCAGCTCACAACCTTCTCTCTGATTGCCAGTATGGTTTCCGTAAAGGCAGATCTACTGGTGATCTTCTTACTTTCCTAACTGAATCTTGGTCATCCTCTTTAGGGACTTCGGTGAAACCTTTGCTGTCGGCCTTGACATATCGAAAGCCTTCGATAGAGTCTGGCACAAATCTTTAATTTCTAAACTACCCTCCTACGGATTCTATCCTTCTCTCTGTACCTTCATCTCCAGTTTCCTTTCCGATCGTTCTATTGCTGCTGTAGTAGACGGTCACTGTTCTTCCCTAAAACTATCAACAGTGGTGTTCCACAGGGTTCTGTCCTATCACCCACTCTCTTTCTATTATTCATCAATGATCTCCTAAATCTGACTCAATGCCCTATCCACTCCTATGCTGATGATACCACCTTGCATTATTCAACAGCGTTCAACAGACGCCCAACCCAACAACAATTAAATGACTCAAGGCGAGATGCTATAGGACGCCTAACTTCTGATCTTTCACTTGTTTCTGATTGGGGCAGAGAAAACCTGGTTTTGTTCAATGCCTCAAAAACTCAATTTCTACAACTATCTACTCGACATAACCTTCCAGACAACTATCCTCTCTTCTTCAATAACACTCAACTTCCCTCTCCTCTACATTAAACACACTCGGTCTATCCTTCACTAAAAATCTAAACTGGAAATTTCACATCTCTACTCTTGCTAAATCAGCTTCCAAGAAGTTAGGTGTCCTGTGGCGTCTTCGTCCATTTTTCTCTCCTCCCAGCTGCTTGCTCTGTACAGGGCCTTATCCGCCCGTGTATGGAGTATGGCTCTCATGTCTGGGGGATCCACACACAGCTTTACTAAACAAGGTGGAATCTAAAGCTTTTCGTCTTATCAACTCTTCTCCTCTAACTGACTGTCTTGATTCTTTAAGTCACCGCCGCAATGTTGCATCTTTATCTGTCTTCTACCGCTGTTTTCATGCTGTCTGCTCTTCTGAACTTGCTAACTGCATGCCTTCCCCTCCTGCGGCCTCGCTGCACAAGACTCTCTACTTCTTCTCATCCCTATTCTGTCCATCTTCCTAATGCAAGAGTTAACCAGTATCTTCACTCCTTCATTCCCTACACTGGTAAACTCTGGAACTCTCTACCTGTGTCTGTATTTCCACCTGCCTATGACTTAAACTCTTTCAAAAGAGGAGTGTCAAGACACCTCTTACATTAACTGGACCCTCCTTTTAGATTTTTTTGTTTTTTCTCTTTCTCCTACTTTCCTCTTAACAGGGCCTGGCAACCAGCGGGATTTTTTTTTTTCTCCAACACTTTGTTTTCCCTTGGCCAGTGCCCTTGTAATGTAAAAAAAAAAAAAAAAAAAAAAGTCTATTTCCAATTCCTCATCCCCCATCTTATATCTGTACACTGGTCTCTTACCAAAATTCATCACTCCACACTTCTTGATATTAAATTCCATTTGCCACTCTACTCCACTCCCAGATCTTGTCTAAGTCCCTCTGCAATGCCTCACAGTCATCTTTCTTAGTTATTTTCCTCATTAATTTGGCATCATCCGCAAACAAACTCCTTTCGTCATATCATTTATGTAAACAGCAAACAGTAACGGTGCCAAAACTGACCCCTGAGGTACTCCACTAGTCACTTCCCTCCAAGCTGATTTCCTATCTCTTATTACTGTTCTCATCTCTCTTCCAGTCAGGAAATCACTGCTCCATTCCAAAAGCCTACCCCTCAGCCCGCCATGTTCTCTCACTTTCCAGATCAATCTCTTATGAGGGACTTTATCAGATGCTTTCTTCAAGTCTAGATAAATTCCATCCACCCATCTCACCCTTTCTTGTACTACATCTATGACCCGAGAGTAGAAGCACAATAAATTTGTTGCACATGATCTGCCTTTTCGAAATCCAAACTGCCCATTAGTCAATATTTTCTTCCTTTCTAGATAATCATTCCATCTTTTCTTTATTACTGACTCACACAGTTTAACCACAACAATTGTTAATGACACCGGCCTGTAGTTTGACGGATTTTCCTTGTTTCCACTCTTAAATATGGGTACTATATCTGCTTTTTTTTTCCAGTCCTTTGGCACCTGCCCCTGCTGCAGAGATTTCAATATGAGGCCACAAATCTTTTTTGCCAGTTGATCCTTACATTCCTTCAACACCCAATTTGATATTTCATCAGGCCCTTGTGCTTTCCTTACATCCAATCTTTCCAGCATTTCACACACTTCATCCTCCAACACTTCAATTACATCCAGGCCTTCTTCTTCTGTCGGTTCGATCTTTGGTTCATTAAAGGTTCTTTCATTGGTAAAAACTTTTTGGAAACACTTATTCAACTCTTCAGCCATGAGTTTTTCCTCTTCAATGAATTCTCCATCAACTTTCAGCTTGCTTATTTCTTTCTTATTTTTTAATTTCCCATTAACAAATCTATAGAATAATCTTGGCTCATCCTTACATTTTTCCACAATGTTCCTCTCATACTTTCTGGCCTCTTCTCTCCTTATTCTTGTGTACTCATTGCTTGCCTTTTTATATTCATCCCACACTAAAGATCCTTTTCTCTTCATCCACCTTTTCCAAGCTGTCTCTCTTCCTCATTGATTCCTCACAGCGTTTATTAAACCATGCTTGGATCCTCTTTTGTTTCTTCTTCACCCTTGGCACATATTTATTGACCCCTTCCTCGTAAATGTTCACAAACTCTCCATTTATCCTCATTTCCACATGCATCCTCAAAACACTCCAGTCCGCTTGCTCAAAGTAATTCCTTAATTTGATGTAATCTGCTTACTGTAGATTCTTTCATACATCCACCATCCACCCAATCCATTATTCATTTACCCATTCATCCAGTACAAACGTGATGTAAAGCAAAATCTCATGAACCTGATGTGCGTTAAATGACTTTTCGGTGTATTGCTGTGGTGCGGTGGTGAGGATGAACGAATACTTACGGTCTCTATTGAATTGTTGCTGTTTGAGCGGCGAAGCAGCGAAAAAAGGACAGACCTGCTTTAAAAAAAAGGACAGCACAACAAAAGTGTGTGTATTATATATATATATATATATATATATATATATATATATATATATATATATTCACGGTTTGATCAGCTGCAGTCTCTGACGAGACAGCCAGACGTTATCCTACGGAACGAGGTCAGAACTCATTATTTCCGATCTTCGGATAGGCCTGAGACCAGGCACACACCACACACCGGGACAACAAGGTCACAA
>NC_059271.1:19172199-19187199 GCF_017591435.1 Portunus trituberculatus | reverse complement strand
TTTTCGTGCGAAAGTATAAAGGAAGGATAAATCTGTGAGGGTAGCTAATCCTTTTTTGCCTTCATTTTTTTAACACTAGAGTGACCAAAGGGAAAGATCTATAGATAGTAAAATAATCTACCTCTGAGTGAAGAACAAATATTTGGACTCTAATCAAGAAGTATTTGCAATGGACACAAACATGATTAGTTGGATTCTTATGAGTACTTATTCATGCTAACCGATGGGGAAAAAACTAAACTATTATTCAAGATGCAGAAAAATATTGATGGAAAAACATCATTGAAAGTTCTATTAATTCCCTGGAACCTCTAGTATGCTCCAGATAAAACAGTGAAATCTTTTAAAATACATTCTTTGATATAAAACAGCGGAGTGAGGTGGCAGGAAGCGCTGGGGAAAACGTTGGGTGAACTCAGGGGGATGGGGGAGGGGGCAGAAGACAACGGCGTCTCAGTATTCTTGATAAGGTCAGTCAGAGAAAGTCTTGTGACGTATTCTACATCCCGTCTAAGAAACTCCCTTATCTAAGAATGGTCATTCTTCCTGTGGTCCTTTATTGTCATCCCCACCACTACCACACTGGCGCACTACTCGTACCGTCACCACTTTTCGTCATACTGACTGAAATGGCACCAATCACGATTTGTGTAGTTTTTATTGTTTGCCAGCTGGTTTAATTCACAAGTTGGTCCTGCCTATCGCGCCGAACTGTCGCTCTTGTGAAAAAAAAAAAAAAAAAAAAAAAAAATATATATATATATATATATATATATATATATATATATATATATATATATATATATATATATATATATATATATATATATACGCCACACGGCTGCGGTTAACTGCTACAGCTCACTAGAGTGTTATTCTGGCAAAATCGCCAACTTTGTTACGGTCAGTACAGTGGGGAATATAAAACACTCCACAGAGTCCCCACTACTATAACTCACAGCCGCCGTAACCCTCAGGTTCTTTCAAGGTCGCCAACAGTGTATAATTTCCCCCACTGTAAGGGAATCTCCTCAGCAACTCCTTCTCCTCCTGTACCCAACCAAGTAGAATTCATAAATGGTAGATGTTATGTGTAACAGGGCGAGGCCTTAATACCCCCTAGAGAAACCGCCCACAAGGACAATTCCACCCACTTCTCTATGAAGTATTAATGCCTCTCCGCACGCCTTGTCCACAGACGGTGATGAATCACAGACTGTGACAACACGCGCAGTATATATATACTATACTATCCTATTACGACAAGTGCTTCTTAACACCTGTCAGACTGACACCCCTAGCCTACACTACTACAATATATGATGTGTACAGCACATCCGGTGATATACACACAAGACCAGACACCACCTACGGGTAACAACAGCTATACAAGGAGTCCAGATACTCGTCACAGCCAAGTCTGGCGGACAACAACTACGCACCACTGGCCGACATGAAGCCTCTCAGCATTCAATAGTGTGCGTGGCTACTACCACTACAATACAGAATACTACTGAAACTATACAAAAGATGGTGGGGGCACACAGCCGCCCACCAAACACACTGGTGACCACGGCCACCAACAGCAAAAAACAGGACGAAACAATAACACGTCCCTCCGCGTCGCCACACCCGAGTGGACGAACGCACAACAGGAAATGTAGACCCAACCGGCCACACTCCTTAGAACAACAAGCCCGTTGTCCTACACAACCACGGTCTACCCAGTAGCAAGCCAGCTACTCAAAGGAGGGCACAACTCCCAGACCGATGACTAATGAGCAACAAGAGAAGCCCAGCAACACAAATCTCCCTGCCCTGTGCCAGACCGACGAGAGTGCGTGTCTCTCTCCGCTGAAGGCTACCTTGAGACTCATGCGAGGCTCGCAGGCACACAAAATGGTGGAAACAAAGAGAGGGTGGTTGGCCGCACAGCGGAACAGTGACAGCCCGCGCTTGAGGCCATAGGCTACACGTATAATAAAATAATAAATTAAAAGGGGATTAAGACGGTGCCCATCACAATATATATATATATATATATATATATATATATATATATATATATATATATATATATATATATATATATATATATATATATATATATATATATATATATATATATATATATATATATATATATATATATATATATATATATATATATATATATATATATATATATATATATATATATATATATATATATATATATATATATATATTGATATTCATGCCTACATTCCTCATAATATAAACGTTTGGTTTTGGTTCAATCAGACACTATGTGTCTGATTGAAAATTACATAAAAATATGCAAATATATTTTCCTAATGGTGCAAAGTATGGATGTACCAGTGTCCCATCAAAATATTTTCCTTTTAAGTCTAATAGTACATATATGCCTTATGACAAAATTGCCAGAGTTTCTGCATAGGATAATGCTCCACTCAAAAAACGTAGAGCAAATATCACTGAGTAGCATTTACAAAAAAAAACAAAAACATTTTCGGAGTCTGTGCCGAAATAACCTGGCCAACATTACCGAAACCAAATTTTCCTAACTGAATCACAACAAGCGAACTTGGTATGCCTTTTGATCTCAGAAAGTTCCTCAGAGTTGGCACTGTCCATTTTCTAAGTTCATCCTCACTAATATCCATAGTGTTATCCATAGTGAAATCGTTGTGTAGCGAGTGTGGCGATGGCTCTTAACACGCTAGATTTGTTTACGTTTCGGTAGAACAATCTCGTTGCATGTTAGACAATATCCTCTATACTGTTAATTTCTTAAGACTATTAATTGTTGTGATTTTCTGTATGAATATAATTCATATTAATTTTTATGGAAAGAAAAAGGCATTAAAACTACGCTTTACCTATTAATGATCTTTTCAATTTTTTGTCCCAGAAATAGAGATGGTAAAGAAGAGCGCTCTACATATATATATATATATATATATATATATATATATATATATATATATATATATATATATATATATATATATATATATATATATATATATATATTTCCACTTTTTTAGCTTATATGCCACGAGTACATTCTTAGAAAGATTATAACTATTTTATTAAACCATTTAATACTTACAAAACGTGCAGAAAAGTACGTTCCAGTTGACCAACTTGCTGTGAAATAATTAATCCATCTGGCGGTTGAAGGCATCTACATAGCAGATCGCGATCGGTTTTCATTTCATATTACAATGACATGCAACGTTGTTCCTATTTTCCTCTTTCTTGCTTACTTCCTTATATTTTTCCTTTCTTTCCTTCCTTCTTTCCTTCATTATTCATAAACTATTTTTTTCTACGACAGCATTTTGCTCCTTAAACAATAACAATAAAAATATCGAGTTTCAACAAGAATAAAAACTCCAGGAACAAAACCTTGTGATCTTTTAAAAATATAAGGGCACCCTAACAATCAACCCTGAACTTCCAAAACTCAGTATTAACAAACATTTGCAGGAAATATGCATATTAGATGCCCCTCCCTACCGTCAACAACACAACATAAAAAAAAAAAAAAAATCCATAAAGCACTCCTAAAAAGCTGCATGACTCATGAGAGACGGGAATGAGTCAGTAGGTGTCGGACGCTCCCACGTACTCCCACAGTCTGGCAGTGCCTTTCCCATGATCAGAGAGAGAGAGAGAGAGAGAGAGAGAGAGAGAGAGAGAGAGAGACGAATGGAGGTGCTTACAAAGAATGAGTTACAAATTCTTGATATGAAATACTGATGTGTCAAATTTTTTTTCTAATACGTTTCGACATAATATTATTGTAATACATGAATTGTGTCAATGCAATATATGAAAACAGAACAATAACAACAACTACAATAACGGACAAAACAGTCATAACAACAACAACAATAACAACACCGTAAGAGATATAACCAGTACATAAAAAATGAAACGAAACAAGTCTCCTCAAAACATTCCCATAACTACGTACACATCCTTGAAGTTAAACCAAAAATCAACAAACAAATCAAATAAAAACAAAGGACAGTGGTTATCAAGGCTCTCATAATATTTTTCCTTATTACATGTTAACCTTTTATGAAGGTTTCCTTATCTATAGATTTTATTCTTTCTACTGTGAAATTTCAGATAATGTGTTCTACTGGAGAACGCAAGGCTGGGTGTGGTAGAAAGCATACCTTCTACATTGTACTCATACTCTCCTCGGGCGAAAGGGCGAGGCTGCGGCTGCCAAGCTGCCTCCGGGATGTTAAGAGATAATTACAATGCTAAAAAGTGGACGTCATCAGAGGTGGCGCAAAAAAAGGAAATTTTAGTTAGCAACAGTGAATACCATCGCTTAAACCTGCAAGCAGTTTAGTAGCGGATGCCATCACCATTTTTGCTCTCTCTCTCTCTCTCTCTCTCTCTCTCTCTCTCTCTCTCTCTCTCTCTCCCCATAAGCTTTCTTACTCTCTATCTTCAATATCTTCAATATCTTCAATAGTAATAATAATAATAGTAGTAGTAGTAGTAGTAGTAGTAGTAGTAGTAGTAGTAGTAGTAGTAGTAGTAGTAGTAGTAGTAGTAGTAGTAGTAGTAGTAGTAGTAGTAGTAGTGGTTTTTTACATCAATAACGGCGGGCAAGGGAAACATTACAAAATAAAATCCGTTTTTTGCCACACCGAAAATGAAAAAAAGTATATGATGTATCCAAAATAATGGCCAATTTAGTTAGTAAGGTTTCTTGATACTTGTCTTGAAAGATGTCAAGTTGTAGAAAGGAAGGAAAATAGTCAGGAAGAAAGTTCCGGAAATTACCTGTGAAAGGTAGTAGTAGTAGTAGTAGTAGTAGTAGTAGTAGTAGTAGTACTTGATATGCAATATGAGAAAAAGGTGATAAACAGGATGAGCGAGTGAAGGGTACAGAAGTACGGGCGTCAGGCAGTAAAGCTGGGAGACAAAGAGGGTTGGTTGAAGATAGTGTTGCCAGCGTTGCTTAGATTTCTAAAGATTAATTGCTGAAAAATTATCACTTCTGATTTGAATTCAAGAAATTATATATTTTCTTATCTAATGGTACATGATTTTCTTCAGATTTTTACAAATCCTAACCTAGGTTATAAAATTTACAGATAGAATTTTCAATGGTCCTTTTGACAACCTCAATATTCACCGTCCTAACGGTTTTCGACCTCTTGGATATTCATCGACCCCCTTTCGACCTCCTGGATATTCATTGATCCCTTGGGAGTCGATAACGACTACTTTGAGAATCACTGTTGTAGACAGTTGAGTTGACTTGTTGGTCGGCTGTGTCGCCTTTGAAACAGTACCTCTGACGTGTCCTTTGTCACTGTCAGGGTCTTCTGTTTTCTTCTTTTTTCGTTCCTTTTCTTTTTCTATCTCATTAATTATACGGAAACGCTCGCTTGTGGTTGATCTTGCTTTTTTACACGCCTTTAAATTAACTCCTGTACGAACTTGTCCCAATTTTTCTCTTCTTCATAATATTTATGATTTATCTTCCTTATAAGCTTCCCTCTCTTCCATCTCTAAACATTTAGCCATTGGAATATGTAACGCTTGCCTCTGATCCTGTTCTTTAGTCAAGTCTTCATAACAGCAACTTTTGTGCGAACTTGTCCCGAATCGCTAATGAAAATTGTGAAATAAGCGGCAACTCAGTTCTTACTTTGATGCGATAAGACATTCGAATCTCTTACGCTAAACGTATGAGGAAGACTAGAGTTGCTACATATCTTTTTCCCTTGAACTGGACCTCATAAACAATTAAGTCACACACACACACACACACACACACACACACACACACACACACACACACACACACACACACACACACACACACACACACACACACACACACACACACACGATAGACGTGCTTAATTGGCCCAACACTCACTAAGTTAATCAGATGTGCATAAGTGATTATAAGTAGTGTTGACACCTTGCTGTCGGCGAGACCTCACGATATCATATTGCGAACTCGTTTTTCTACTTTTTACTTTATTACTGCGTTACCACATCACTGAACAACCACAATGGTAGTAAACGGAAGCGGCTTGAGAGCCAGTAAAAGGAAGAAGAATCCACTCTGAAGTGAAATAGGAAAAAAAGTAAACTATACGTTCTTTGTCTTCCGATTCGTCGATCCCTGAGATTTAATAAACGGAAGAAGAATTTACACTAAGTTTTCCAGAGAGAGAGAGAGAGAGAGAGAGAGAGAGAGAGAGAGAGAGAGAGAGAGAGAGAGAGAGAGAGAGAGAGAGAGAGAGAGAGAGAGAATGTACTTAAATCTGTAGTCTCTGTATTGGCTAACCCTTTTATCCTTAACCCATTCAATGCTACTGATAATTTCTAAACTACACACAATCTTCATTTTCTATAATAAAATAAACAAACATGATTATATCAGACGAATAACAAGAGTGGATCCATAACTCACTACATTAAAAACACCATCGTAAACTTAATAAAATCCTTTAATATTATTTAGAAGAAAACAAGAGCGAAAGCACGATGTCGCATGTGAATAAATCCTTGATGAATAATTATATAATCTCCGTACCTATATCGGCAGACGAGTCACCTGACCGTTAGAAGAAGATTTACACAAAAACAGGTAGAGGCGAGGGAGTGATTAAAAAAGTGTAGGGAGAGGAGCTGGGAGAGAGGGAAGAAAGAGGGAGGAGGGATGGAGCGAGAGAGGATGGACAAGAAGGACGACGACTGTGGAGGAGAGAGAGAGAGAGAGAGAGAGAGAGAGAGAGAGAGAGAGAGAGAGAGAGAGAGAGAGAGAGAGAGAGAGAGAGAGATGATGACGATGAAAGAGAGAAGAAAGAAAAGGGAGGGGAAATAAGGGACAAACTAAGAAAGGGAAGGAGAAAGTGAGTTAGTCCTCAGAATGGAAGAAAACGAAAGAATGAACAATGGCAGAAGAGAATGTAGTGAGAAAGAGGAAAATATAAAAAGAGAAAATAAAAGGTGCTGCTCTTGTGTCCTCTTTATGTGACAGACGGAAGAAGGCAAATGAGGAGAATGAGAGAAAGAAGAAAGGGAGAAGAAATCAAGAAGATAGTGAAGATGGGAGATGGGAAGAGTAAGTGAGAGGGAGAGAAAATGAGAGGTGGTCTTCCTTGTGTCCTCAACAGCCCGGGGGAAGGTCAGTGTTACAAGGCAAGCCAGCGGGAAGGACCAGACCACACCCTCTCCTCACTTAACTCCCAAGCTTTAATGCGCTCATCAACGCCACCTCCCCCTCACCCCCACAAACACACTTCACTGTTATTCCTGCCCATACATACGCGCCCTTCCCTCTACCTACGTGCTCTATACCCTCGCCCCTACACGCCACCACGCCCATACCAGTCTGCCTCTACCCTGCCAGCATACCCACGGCTTTTTTATTTATTTATTTTTTTAACATTAAAACCAGGAATAAAACAGAATGTGCATCTGGTGTCTTAAAAGACACTTCAGTTGCTTGGGCAAGCGTCTTCACAGTAGCAGTTGTACTACACAACTTTGCTATTCAGAGGAATGTGCCACTCCCAAATCATCTTGAATCAGATGATGCAGATTCTGATGATTTAGATGGAGATGATCATGGTGCTGACCCAGAAACAGCCATTGCTAACAATAATGCTGCACAACAAGCTGAAAGAGCTAGGTATATTAGAACATACTTTTGAAAACACAGGGAAAGAAACGCAAGGAAGCTTCACAGAACGTAGTAGAATTGAAAATAACATTTTTGTTCTAAAATACTGCATACAAAAATCTTTCAAGATGAAAAAGACGTTGATTGTAACATCAATTGATTTTGCCAAAGCATATGATAGCATAAAGAGGGAGAAATTAATAGAAGTCCTGATGGAAACTAAAATAAACCCAAAATGTATTAATTTAATAGCCAATGTATATAACAATGATAAGACCAAAATTGACCTAGTAGAGGAAGAAAAGCTGGAAATAGACGTGACAAGCGGAATAAGGCAGGGATGCACAGTGTCTACCACTCTTTTCAAACTGATTACTTTTAAAATAATGCAACAAATAGAAGATTTAAACAAAGGCTACAGGGACGAGGAGTTTAATATAACATCGCTTTTCTTCGCTGATGATGGAATGTTGTTAACCAGCAGTGTGGAGGATACCAAACACGTAATAAAGAAAATGGAGGAGATAGGAAAAGAATTTGGGTTAGAAATAAACAAAGAGAAAAGTAGAATAATAATATTTAACATGAAGGTAAGACCAGAAAATATTGAAAATATAGAAGTAAAAGATAGATTTAGATATTTAGGAATCACTATAAATGACAGCATTAATTGCTTCAAAGTGCAGAAGGAGGAAATGTTAACAAAGGCGAGAAAGCTGGCCAATATGACGAGGAGCGTAATAGCGACAAGTTGCTCAAAACTACTCATTGGAAAAACTTTTTGGAAGAGTGTGGCACTTCCCTCCATTTTATATGGAAGTAGCATTATAGACTTTAATGAAATGGAAATTAGTAAGCTGCAGAGGATAGAAAATGGGGTTTTCCGGCAAATTTTAGGAGCACCAAGCTATACACCTATAGCAACCCTGAGGGGGGAAGTTGGAGCATCTAGTGTGAGTTCAAGAGTGAGGGAAGGGCAGCTAAAATATCTAAGATATCTACTGGTGGAAGGAAAAGACTTGGTGAGAAGGGTAGCAGAAGAGTTGGTGGAGAGTAGGCAAGGGAGATGGATAACAAGAGTGGCACAGGAGCTAAAAGATCTGAGAGAATTAAGACTACTGAAAGGAAGCATACAAAATGAAACAAAGGAAAGTATATCAAGCATAATGAAAACTAGGGACACACAGGCATGGCGAGAATCATTAAATGATAAAACTAGTGTAACTCTGTACAAAGAACACAGGAAGGAGATTGGAGGGCAAGATGAGGTATACACTAATGACATAGCATCAGATATCCTATTTAAATGTAGAACAAACACCCTAAAATTAAATGATAGGAAAAGATTTTCAAATGAAAGCACAGACTGTTGGCTGTGTAGTGGTGACAACGAAAATTTAGCCCACTTCCTTCTCTGGTGCCCTGCCTATGCCACAGAAAGACAGAAAAATAAAACATTACAGCAGCCATACCAGGAAAATACTGAAAAAATAATAGGGGATCTGCTTTTTAATAATACAGACATACAAGAAACAAAAACAACTGTGCAAAAATTTTGGAATGTAAGACAAAAGAAGATCAAGGAAATAGAAGATAATAACAGAAATCAATAAGTGAAAGAAGAAAAGACCCCGACAGCCAGAAAAATACGTCAGGAGAGCCGATACAAAGGCATCTCTCCCGACCTATAACTCAACTCAACTCAACTCAGCGACCACACCACCTCTCCAGGGCTGCCAACTGCGAAAGTAAGGGAGCTGGTGGGAGAGTGACTGTTTAAAGGCGGTGTCACACTAGCACTTTTTCCGTCGATTAATGCGATTTCCGTCGATTTTTCAACGTTCCATATGAACTTATTGCATGAATTTGTCAGACGATAGGGATCGTTTCCGTCTGCAAATTTTCCGCCTTTGTTTACATACCAAGACCAAGATCACAAGACTTGCCGCGTCTCCTCAACCTGCTTCTACGTGCATTGTTTCTACCACTAACCATGAACGCATCCATGCACGCTTTTTGGCTTGTTTAGCTCGTCTAACTTTCGTAATACACAGTATTACGTTCAGAGCAGCGTATCTTTGCCGCAGCGTGGCCTCCATGTTTGTGTTTACATTGTGTTGGCGGGAAATGACGATGGAAAGTGACGACGAAACACCGTTTGTGTGTGACAGGCCGCAGCCAAAATATTGTCGATTTTCTGAAAAACGACGGAAAAAGTGCTAGTGTGACACCGCCTTAACGGTAAGGCAAATTTGACCTCACTCACGTTAAGGCGGTGTCACACTAGCACTTTTTCCGTCGATTAATGCGATTTTCGTCGATTTTTCAACGTTCCGCATGAACTTATCGCATGAATTTGTCAGACGATAGGGATCGTTTCCGTCTGCAAATTTTCCGCCTTTGTTTACATACCAAGACCAAGACCACAAGACTTGCCGCGTCTCCTCAACCTGCTTCTACGTGCATTGGTTCTACCATTAACCATGAACGCATCCATGCACGCTTTTTGGCTTGTTTAGCTCATTTAAGTTTCGTAATACACAGTATTACGTTCAGAGCAGCGTATCTTTGCCGCAGCGTGGCCTCCATGTTTGTGTTTACATTGTGTTGGCGGGAAGTGACGACGGAAAGTGACGACGAAACACCGTTTGTGTGTGACAGGCCGCACCAAGAATATTGTCGATTTTCTGAAAAACGACGGAAAAAGTAGACGGAAAAAGTGCTAGTGTGACACCGCCTTTAGGGTTAGTGAGAGTGCGAGGGTTGAGAGGTCATTTGAGTGTTATACTAAACTGTGGGCGTAATAGCGCCTGTAGGCACACTTGAAGCGTGTATGAGAAGCGCTGTTCAGCTTCCACCCATTAGTGGCGCAGGCAATTCTAATTATAGTGGTACCCATATTAGAATCCATATCACCCCCGAACCTCATCTTGGGTGTAACCACCTAGAACCTGGGTATCATGGTGACACGTAGACACGTAGGTAACTTTAAACCACTCAACAAATGGCAATGGCAGTGTTTAAGGCTTTACGTGGTGGGATTCGAACCTACGCGTGGACATCTGCCCAATCCCACGCTCACCACCTTATCCACTACGCCACCGTCTTCCGCCTGTGCACTACACCCTATATACTTCCTTGTCCTCAAACACACACACACACACACACACACACACACACACACACACACACACACACACACACACACACACACACACACACTTTCCTTGCCTAGTACATGTCTTGCACGCCCCACTTGTTACCGAGTCAGTTGGGACGCAATCACTCGCTGGTAATAACAGTAATTATAGTAAAGGTATTGGTAAAGCAGCCTTCAGAAGATTGAGGTGTCCGCGAGCACAAGTGAGCTGCTTACCCGTTGCCTAGCTTACCCCTTGTGCCTGCTAAACTTCCGACAAAATGCCCAGTTTGATAGTTGTTTTAAATCAACAGACACTACCGCTTCCTCTGGCTAATATCTGGGTTTGACTGGGTCAGACCGACACCATGTGGTCTACACTAAATTTGGGCCTGTGGATTTGGCCCGTGGAGCTGTGCTCAATCATGTGGATGGGTCTCAATTCTCAAACCTCGCATTGTCTAATAATAACATTCGCTTCAAGAGGAAACTGTCTTACTCTCTTACGTGTATAATATCTATGGTTAAAGATTGTAAACTCAGAAAATGCGAAATAAAAGCTTAGCTATTTCAGTCGTATGGAAATGAGGTCTGATGTCGCGAAGAAGTCTCAATAAGGTGTGGAGAACTTAATGCCTTCAAAGTTTCAAACCCCGACGAGGAATGCAATTCACCTCACTGAGAGGATTTACACGACGGCTAACGGCTGATGGCACGCGTCTAAATTCTGATGGCACACACACCACCAGATTTTCGTATTGATAAGAAAAAAAATAAAAACATTGGAAACATTAGAAACACCACAAAATAGAAACAATTAATTATTTTTCAACCTTCCTCTCTCTCTCTCTCTCTCTCTCTCTCTCTCTCTCTCCCATTCCTTCCCTTTCCCTCCCTCCCACATCCCTCCAATCCCATTTTTGGTAGCTGTGTTGTCATTAGGAAAGATACAGCACAGGGCTGTATTCACCATTTTTTCAGCCTACGATAAATCATTATGTCAGTTGGCCACTGGAGAACAATCACGTTAAGCCGAATAAATAGATGTTACCTTCCAAGTAACCAATCCACTTACACCGTTGTGCACTCCAGTTCCTGATTAGTACTATCTGGAAGTCACATTCCAGGTCTGCTATGACATCATGTGACCTAATCAAAAGTAACAGAGGTAAGTAAGGGCTATGATAATATATAACTATTGAATAATATTTCAAATTATACCTGTAGTTAGTATAGGTAAATTATTAGATTATACTTCATTTAATCATAACTAATTAAACAATCAAAGGATCATATCTTAACTAGGACACCTACCCAAACTTGTCATGCCCTCTGCCAACACATCAACACAACACTGCCGCCTGGACTCTGCTTGGAGTGAACAATAATATAGTCATGCTTATGCTTTTCATGTTCATATCTGAAAATAAAGAAAACACAAAGCTAAACGACTAACAAAGTAACAATTATTTGCTATAGGTACTCAAAATTTAAATACAGTATTCTTGCAGTGACAACTTAACCTATCACAATTAGTATACTAAGTATAAACACTCATCAGCAGGTGTGATAAATAATCCCAAGGGCATGACAAATACAGTGAATCTGCCAACACCATGTAACACACCGATTCCCCTGGCCCTGTGTCCTTTTAGCTAGAACACCCACGATAGAATGGGCGAGTGGTTACTTCCCGCATGTAAATCAAGCTCGAAAACGATTCAAACACACACAACAATCATTTGGTGTAACTATCATAACATTTATAATACAGTAGTAGTAGTAGTAGTAGTAGTAGTAGTAGTAGTAGTAGTAGTACTAGTAGTAGTAGTAGTAGTTGCAGCAGCAGCAGCAGCAGCAGCAGCAGCAGCAGCAGCAGCAGTAGCAGTGGTGGTAGTAGTGTGGTAGTAGTAGTAGCAGCAGCAGCAGCAGCAGTGCAGCAGCAGCAGCAGTGGTGGTGGCAGTGGTGGCAGTGGTGGTGGTGGTGGTGGTGGTGGTGGTGGTGATGTGCAACAGCAGCAGTGGTGGTGGTAGTAGTAGCAGCAGGTGGTGGTGGTGCAGTGCAGTGGTGGCAGTGGTGGTGCAGCAGTGGCAGTGGTGGTGCAGCAGCAGGTGGTGCAGTGGTGGCAGCAGTGGTAGTGGCACAGTGCAGTAGCACAGCAGCAGCAGTAGTAGCAGTGCAGTAGTGCAGTGGTAGCAGCAGTGGTGGTGGTGCAGTGGTGGTAGTAGTAGTGGTGGTGCAGTAGCAGTAGTAGTAGCAGTAGCAGTGGTATTAGTATTAGTATTAGTATTATTATTATTATTAGTAGTAGTAGTAGTAGTAGTAGTAGTAGTAGTAGTAGCAGCAGTAGTAGTAGTAGCAGTGGTGAGTGAATGCTGAAGCGGTATCATAAGAGATCACCGGATCACTTAAAAATTCACCAGGCACCAATAATGAGGCGCCAAACATGACTTTTAATGAATCCATCCATTAAGAATCGAACAGAACTGGTTTGAGAAAGACGCATGCCAAGTATTGCACATTTTTTCTCTATCCCTGACGTAAGCACTATTACATAACTTTGTTTTGCAATGTATAAATCCTAACTAGGATATGGAGCAGCGCGAAGGTCGGCACGCAACCCCTGCCTTGCTGCTCCCTGAGTGATGAAATGACGCGCTTATACCGACTCCAACGAGATGTGGTATGGCATGCATGCTTATTAGATATATTTACATCCTGGTATTCAGTAGGCGCTCTATAAATTCATCATTTTCTATTTTTATTATATAATAGGCTACTGGCGAGGAGAAAATGACAATTAAAAAAATAATGGTCCACTGAGGATGGCAATCAGAAGGATTAAACCAAAATGTTACCAACAATACTGACAGACGAAGATGCGATCTCTTGTAGTCTGGAAGTACAGTAAGACTACTTCATTTAGCACCAGATTTACCTTCTTTCACATACAGAGGTCTTATTAATGTTAATATTAAATGATGAGGAACCTGATCTAAGGAGAAAATGCAAACTACTGCATCGTAAAGAAATATAATTCTCTCTCTCTCTCTCTCTCTCTCTCTCTCTCTCTCTCTCTCTCTCTCTCTCTCTCTCTCTCTCTCTCTCTCTCTCTCTCTCTCTCTCTCTCTCTCTCTCTCTCTCTCTCTCTCTCTCTCTCTCTCTCTCTCTCTCTCTCTCTCTCTCTCTCTCTCTCTCTCTCTCATACTGGTGAACTGAGAGAGTATGATAATCAGGTTTGAGTGATGTAACACAAGCTGTCTTCCTCGAGATGCTCATATTTGTTCTCTGAGATTTCTTTTTCCCGGAAGTCATACGTTGTAAAAGCTGTGCAAACTATACTCATCAAAAAATAGCTGAAGAAAAAATGATAATACGGATCAAGCAATACTATCCCCTGTGTTACGTGGACCTACGCAGGACTCTCATCACTGGTGTAAATCCTTCAAATCCTCGTCAGTGAAACAGGGATACCCAGCTGGCCGGTGAGGGTGGCAGGTGCCTGCCCGTGTGGGAACCGCCACTCGCCTTCCTTCTCACACCAAGTCACGACCACCACTCTCCTAGGCCTTCGCTCAGGTGCCCGGAAATAGGAACAGGAGGAACGCTCCCCATACACTTTAGTAAAAGGGTCTGCACTAACTGTCTTAAGTGGCGCGGCGTGGCAGAAATAATTCTAAGGAAGATGCTTGAAGGCAACGAGACACAGACAGTGGTGTGTGCATAACGAAGCATAAAGGTACGCGGGCACAAAGGTTTGGTCTAAGTGAGTGAGTTTAATACAATGGCCACGACGTCGCTTGTACTGTTGCCGCCTCTGAGCTGCCGCCAACACTTCTTGCCGCCAAAGGTTGCGCCGCCGCTCATTTTCTTAGATTCATCCTCGGAGACAGGCGTGTGACATTCTAAAGCAAATAATGCGTCCATTATCCTTTTTAATATTATCCATTAAAAACGACAACAATGTGCGCAAAAAACAATAGAGAAAAACAGTCATAAAACAGCATCCAGCACCCGTGCCTCCACCCACCGTGAGGAAAGAAAACGGTAGCCAGGCGGTGGGCAGGTTCCTGCCGCGCGGCGCCCCGGGCGACTTTCTCCACGCGAGGGGAGTTGTCTTCCGTGATTTAATCAGTACATTTCTGGCAAGTAATTGTTATGATAAAAGATACAGTCCAT
>NC_059271.1:19162199-19169699 GCF_017591435.1 Portunus trituberculatus | reverse complement strand
GCGGCGACGAGCGAGAATCAACACGTGTCTCAATGAACTCAAGACTCTTATTCTTGACGCCATGAGAAAAGACGTGAGTATACCCTAAACGCATTCCTCACTGCTCTCTAGGTGGGAATGACCGGTGGATCTTACTGGGGATGATAGGTGTGAATGGCTTGACATGTTTTGCAGCTTGATTTATGTTATTATGTTCTTTACTCTTACAACACACCTCATCCACGCTTTCTTGTTTCTTCATTTCTTGCATTTTACTTTTCCTAAAAACATTCTTTCCCCTCTTGCTCTTCCCTTCCTGCATTGTTTTCTTATATGTTTTTATATCATCATGTTCTCTCTCTGAAAGCTCATCTCTCCTCTCCCTTCTTGTTCCTCATCACTCGTGCAGTCATCTCTTCCTTCTTGTATACCTTACTCTTGCGTCATATCAACATCGCCTTCCCCTTTCCTCCCCATACTGTCATATCATACTCCAATCTTATAATCCTTGTCTTAGGTATTATCAACATCCTTTCTTGTCTTCCTCATCCTTCCACTCATTAACCGTTCCTCTCCCTCTTCCCCACCCCCGCCCACCTCTCTCTCTCTCTCTCTCTCTGCAGCCGCACAACACCACACGAATATGAAAATAATACCCTATACAATACATGAGTTGTTAATGCAACGCCCTCTCAGTCGCAATTCAGTCAGCCGGCACGTGTCTCCACTAATCCCATGCGGGTGCCTGACCTCAGCTCTCACTTGCTTGTCCTTATTACCATTGATTAACAATTACAATAAGGGACTGGTGGCTACAGGCATGCGGCACTCTCTCTCTCTCTCTCTCTCTCTCTCTCTCTCTCTCTCTCTCATCCTACTCTTGTCATCCTCCCAACCATCCCTGACCCTCATCTCACCCTCTATCACTCCCTCTCACTCTCTCCCTGCCAACACACAACACCGCCTGGCTCTCCTGACCCGACACAGCCCCGCGCGCCGCCACCGCTTCCCACGCCTTGTGACACAGACCACGCAACCTCGGTCTCATTTTCGACAGGTTGTTTTGTCACTTACGCCCCGGGGACTCCCTCACGACGGTTCTTACACGAGTAACGCCCTGTTGCAATCTAAATAGATCTTCATGATGATTCATTTATAAAAGATAAGAAAGAATTGCTTCTCAAATTGCGTGATATATGAAAGAAATAACTCAGTACTAATATTAGATTGTTAATACTAAGTTATTAGGAAACTTTAAAAGAAGATCAAGTAGTTAAGTTTATATACGAGAATGACAGGTGGAAATTGGTAGATAACATTAACGGAGGAACTCTCTCTCTCTCTCTCTCTCTGTGTGTGTGTGTGTGTGTGTGTGTGTGTGTGTGTGTGTGTGTGTGTGGGTGTGTGTGATGATAGAATACCAATAATCACCTGCAGAATGTTGGCTTATAGAGTCACACAAAGAATAGAAGGGGAATTTATAAAGAGCATCTGACACCTCCACCCGCCCACCTCTTCCTCTTCCTCTCCCTCCTCCCTCTCCTTCATCTCCTCCCTCTCCTCCTTTTCCTCCTCCTCTCAGGTTACACGCGCGGCTTCCCGGACGCGGTGCTTCGTCAGGTTCATTGCCACAAAAGAAAGATTCGAAACAGGTTGCACTATAACTCGTTCCTCTTTTCTACTGAAGGAGACGCAGCAGCAGAATGTATGTGTGTGTGTGTGTGTGTGTGTGTGTGTGTGTGTGTGTGTGTGTGTGTGTGCGCGAGAGAGAGAGAAAGAGAGAACTTACGGTGGTGCTTGTGTCCGTCTGGCTCTGAGTGGATGCGTGGGAACGGGAGGCTCAGTAGCGGATTCCCTCACACAGGTTGCCCTCCCTTCCTTATCCCCCTCTCTCTCTCTCTCTCTCTCTCTCTCTTCATTACCATCAGTTATCCTTCATTTCTCCTTCATTTTCTTCTCTTACGCTTATTACATTGGTCAAATTCCCTCCTTCCCTTCCTCTCTCCTTTGTTCCTCCCTCCTCACAACTATTCTATCACTATTGTTATTTTCCTTTTATAATCCGCATTCTGGCTCATCACTGTCATCTGCAACACATCCACACCTTAGACTTCCTTATTCCACTTTCATCTCTCTAATCCACCTAACCAATGGAAAAGTGCCCCTCCCACTTCCATCCTCCCCATCCACGTCTTTCACTTCGGGCCGCCGCTTCCTCTCTCCCCATCTGTCTCCACGCCTCTCCTTCCATCCACACTTCAACATGTCTTACTAAAAATGTCCTTCTTTATTGTTTCATTGAATTTACCTAACCTAACCTAATCCAGTTAAACCTAATCTTTTCTTCTTTCCCAATATTACTTTAACACTACATTATTTATCTTATTTAATCATTATCTCTCTCTCTCTCTCTCTCTCTCTCTCTCTCTCTCTCGTTTAAAGATAGAAGCCACATTAAAACTATAACAACACTATTACAGGCGGAAACAAATATCCATGTTGAATACTACAGGGAACGCCTCGTGTAAGCTTGATGGTTTTCTACACATTTCCTTGGTATTTTCTCGTGACATATTCCTATTATTAAATTCAATCCAAGTCTTTGAGAGCAAGTAGTGAGTTCGTGTTTGATTACTTGTGAGTCTGCTTGCTTTTCTTGCTTTGCTTGTTGTTTGCTCGGTGTTACAAAAGCCTCATCGTCAGCTCCCTCCTTCTCTCCCTCCCTCCCTCCCTTCCTCTCTCCCTCCCTCTCTCTCCCTCTCTCCCTTCCTTCCCAAACCCAGAACCACCAGCTGCTGAACAGGTGGCGAGAACAAAGTCTTCGTGAGAAAAGTTAACATTCCAAACATTCCTGAGCATTCCTGGTCTCATTCCCATCCCATACCGCCTGGCATTCCAGCGGACAAATCGAGGGAGGGAGGTCGGGAGGGTGGCAGGTGGGTGGCCATTGTACTGAGGGCGCCGCGTTAGGGTGGTGGTGGTGGTGGTGGTGGTGGTGGATGTCGGGCGGGTCCTGGGTATAGGAGAGGCTGTCGTGTGCAGTTCCTTTTGTTCGTGGATGAAAGCGGCATTCTCCTCGCCAGCACAATATCAACACTTTATCATAAGGTACTGCGCCAACAAGGGAATGTATATGGCAAGGACAAGATACGTTCAAATACATGCTTTATTCTATTTGTACTGGGTTTGTTTTTACATCGAGATAAATGGTATGTTTGTCTTTTTTTTCTCGATTGAATTCAACGAACAATGAAAAAAGCTATGTGACAGGGACAAATGTTCTGAAGTCTTCAATTTTCAAAAACTTATTTCCTGCAAAAATTAACCGCATTACCATGGTTTTTTTTTCTATTATTCTTTCTTTCTTTAATTAATTGAATGAACGAACAATGTTATGTGACAACGAGAAATTTTCTTAACATCTCCAGTTTTACACTTACCTTTATCACGAGATCTACATTAACGTCAGCTATTATAAGAGACCAATACATTCCCACCTCCCAAAAAAGAACGTTAAATATCAGGAACAAGTTTCATCTATGTTTTAATTTCCACCATACGCACCTTTCCCTCCTGACGCTTTAAACCGAGACCAAAAAATTTCCATTCCCACTCCCTCTTCTTCCTGCTGCCTCTTTGCTTCCTCTACGGCATCTGGCTTCCCTCTTTGCACTCCCTCCATCTCCCATTCCCTGCCCTTCCTTCTCAAGCCTTCCTGGTCACTTCACTCCCACAGTACTCTTGCTCCTCCTCCCCCTCCGTCTCACTCCTTGTCCCACCTGCTGTCCTGGCCCTCCACCCTCCATTCCACCTTCTCCCTCTCTAAAGAACCACAGGGGAAGAGGAGGACAAGAGTTGGTTAAGGACGAGCTGTGTGGGTATGGCGGGAAGGGAGAGGAGGGAGAGTATTCAGAGATCCCCCTCACTCTCTCACACTCCGCAGGGCGTCACAACAGGGAACAGGAAGAGGTTATGAGAGTTGAAGTCAAATGAATGAAGAGTTGAAGTCAGGCTTGGAATTGTTGTCAGAAGCGAGGGAATTTATGAAGATTGAAAGAAAAAGAAATCATATAGTTTGAGAGACTTTTTGTGGTAAATTTGCATGTTTTTAAAAAGGTGTGTTCTTAAGTATTTCATTTACTTACAAGTTTGTGTTTGTGTGTTTGACAGTGTGTGTGTGTGTGTGTGTGTGTGTGTGTGTGTGTGTGTGTGTGTGTGTGTGTGTGTGTGTGTGTGTGTGTGTGTGTGTGTGTGTGTGTGTGTGTGTGTGTGTGTGTGTGTGTGTGTGTGTGTGTGTGTGTGTGTGTGTGTGTGTGTGTGTGGAGAAAGTATATAAGTATATAAAACGAAGTGCATGTTGTGTCGTGTTTTGATTTCAGACGGACGGATGGACACACACACACACACACACACACACACACACACGTTCAGCATGTCCCACTAGGTTCACTCAAATATGCCGTGACGAGAGAGAGAGAGAGAGAGAGAGAGAGAGAGAGAGAGAGAGAGAGAGAGAGAGAGAGAGAGAGAGAGAGAGAGAGAGAGAGAGAGAGAGAGAGAGAGAGAGAGAGAGAGAGAGAGAGAGAGAGAGAGAGAGTGTGTGTGTGTGTGTGTGTGTGTGTGTGTGTGTGTGTGTGTGTGTGTGTGTGATGTGTGTGTGTGTGTGTGAATTCGATTAAAGTTCGGTTTTGTAAAAAGAAAGTTATCTTCTTAACCTTCTGTTTCTCCTCCTCCTTTTTACCTTCATGATAATATACACAATAAGTCTCCTCCTCCTCCTCCTCCTCCTCCTCTTTCTCCTCCTCTTCCTCTTCCTCCTCCTCCTCTTCCTCCTCCTCTTCCTCCTCCTCCTCCTCTTTCTTCTCATTCTCTCCTCGTCCCTCCCTCACTCGGAAGTCCTCTGCGGGTTACACACACAAGAGCGACCAACAAATTGACACAACACACACACACACACACACACACACACACACACACACACACACACACATGCCAGTAATTTCAGCCTCGAATGTATAACCTGGACCTTGCATGATTTCTACTACAATCTCTCTCTCTCTCTCTCTCTCTCTCTCTCTCTCTCTCTCTCTCTCTCTCTCTCTCTCTCTCTCTCTCTCTCTCTCTCATTCCAGCAGTGATAATAAGTACGTGTGTCTTTTACTTCAGTGATGAGGTTGAGAGAGAGAGAGAGAGAGAGAGAGAGAGAGAGAGAGAGAGAGAGAGAGAGAGAGAGAGAGAGAGAGATAAGAGGTGAGGGGTTGGTGAGGGGGACGTGAGAACCTTCCCACAACCCATGAGCTCCGTGGCCGATACCCTTCCCCCCTCCCAGACCCCTCTCCCACTCCCCTTTCCTCTTCCTCACTCACTACCCTCTTCCTCCTCCTCTTCCTCCTCCTCCTGCCAGACGTCATTCTTGCCTCACCTCCCTCGCTTTCTTTTCCACCTCAGCCACCTGCCTCTCTCTCTCTCTCTCTCTCTCTGTTTTTATTGGATAACATTAAGTTATATATATATATATATATATATATATATATATATATATATATATATATATATATATATATATATATATATATATATATATAGAGAGAGAGAGAGAGAGAGAGAGAGAGAGAGAGAGAGAGAGAGAGAGAGAGAGAGAGAGAGAGAGAGAGAGAGAGAGAGAGAGAGAGAGAGAGAGAGAGAGAGAGAGAGAGAGAGAGAGAATAGCAATAATGATAACTACATAGCACAGGGTAAAGTGTCGAGGAGAAAAAAAATGTTAGAAAAATAAAATTGCTTACTTTATCCAGTGAATTCAACTATATAAGAGAATTACGCAGCCTTATTCTGAGCCCTAAGCAGAGGTGAAGTGTCAATTGTGGAAAGAAAACGGGACATGGGATGATCTTCTGGAAGAGGAGAAAGGAAGGGGACAGGGAGAGGGAAGGGGAAATGGGGCGGGGAAGGAAATGTTGTGGTAGTCAGCTGATGCACGTGTGGGTGGAGTGGGTGCGGGAGGGACATGCCTGAAAGGATGAATGTTGGTGTCAACACAGTTTCTCACCGTGGAGAATACCACTTCATTGTTGTGTGTGTGTGTGTGTGTGTGTGCCTACTGGTCATCTTGTTTATTGTGTTATCCATTATTCAATCATGTATAGAATGACGAAATAAGATGACTGCTCTCCCCGTTACATCACGTTGACCAGTGATAGGCAGTGTTGCATCATTCCGCTCTGACTGATCCTCTACCCCACAGCCCGCCCGCCACAGTAAGCTGGAGAAGGCTGACATCCTGGAGATGACCGTGAAGCACCTACAGGCAGTGCAGCGGCAGCAGTTAGCCATGGCCGTAGCACACGATCCCGCCGTCCTCACTAAGTTTCGAAGCGGCTTCACGGAGTGTGCCCAGGAGGTCACAAGGTGAGAGGTCAGGTCAGGACAGGGTGAGGAACGTTTCCTTCGTGTGTTAAAGTCTCTCATTATTAGAAATAGTTAAGCCACATTGAGTGATCTAGAAAGCTGTGAGCTAACTGTACGGTGTGTGCGGCAGGTACGTGTCGAGGATCGAGGTGGAAGGCGGCGTGCGGCAGCGGCTGCTGCAGCACCTGGGCCAATGTGTGTCTGGACTGTCCACCATGACGCCCATGTCCTTCACGGCAATGGCGGGTCTACCCATGCCTCTCACCCACCTCCAGGGCGGTGCTCTTCCACCAGGGCCTCCTCCTCCCTTGCAGCAAAGACCTGGAGATGTCAATAACAACCAGGCCAGGCTGTTGCACGGCCTTGTTGCTGCCAGGCTTGCTGCCGCCGGAGACGCTGCAGGTGCGGCACTTCTTCTCCATGGTGGTTTGTCCCTTCTTGCCCATGCCTCTCCCCACCCGGTACCCCCAACCTCACAACCTAGCGCACCGCCCCCTCAAGGAACAACTACAGTTTCCTCGCCTCAAGGTGCACTTCAGCCTTCCCAGGTGCTACAGCCCGCCGCCGTGAAAGTAAATGATGGGGCGTCTTCTTCGGGTGAGAGACCAACACGTCCATCTGCCTTTACTGCTGTGAGGAGAGTAGGATCCCCTACACGGGCGCCGCTGGAGGTATACACTCACCGTCAAGACTCCACCAGCTCAGGCGCCACGCAAAAGGTGTTGGCGCCCACGGCCAGGCGGTACATTGGCTTGCCGGAGCCACACGCTGAGACAGTGGTGCGTGCACAGGTCGCGGTCCAGCCTGTCAATTTGGCCTTGTCTGCGCCGCGGGACACAGACGCACGGGCACCGCTTGACTTCTCTTTTAGAAAACCTCCGTTAAACAGAGTGGTCCCGCCCCACTCCACCGGCCCCGCACAACCCCAACACACAGGAGCCACGCCTTCCCAACACACAATATCCTCCCAAGCCATCACACACAAGGACGCGCCCCACCTCCCGTCTCCTAAGTATGTACCAGCCCTGGCCCTCTGCACGTCATTCCGCCAGACTCAGACCGAAGCGAGTTCGCAACAAAAGCCAGACATAATCACCATCAAACGACCGCTAGAGG